>NC_091187.1:19773539-19883539 GCF_040958095.1 Procambarus clarkii
TTGCTTTTCCGGCGGTGTCGGGGGGTCGAACCCTGGTCTCTAGGTCCACGAGTCTAGAGCGCTGTCCACTCAGCCACCACCCACTCGCCCAGTTGATATTATGCCAAACCTGTCTCCTGAAGCCTCCTGTGCGTGTTAGAGGGAAATATATGTCGTTGATATATTAAAAATAGATTAGTTATAAAGGCGGGGTCCAGGAGCTAATAGCTCGATTCTGCAGACACAAATAGTAAATACAAATAGTAAATACACACAAAATGTACCCAAGTAAATGTAAGGTAATGTAACTAGGTGGAGGAATTAAAGAGGCCAGACACAGGATACAGAATGGGAGATGTCCTTCACGAAACGGCTAGAATGATCTAAGAGTTGATATTACGCCAAACCTGTCTCTTGAAGCCCACATCAAAAGAATAACATCAGCGGCCTATGTGAGGCTGGCTAACATCAGAACAGCATTCAGAAACCTGTGTAAGGAATCATTCAGAACCTTGTATACCACATATGTCAGACCAATCCTGAAGTATGCGGCCCCAGCATGGAGCCCGTACCTTGTCAAGCACAAGACAAAGCTGGAAAAAGTTCAGAGGTATGCCACTAGACTAGTCCCAGAACTAAGAGGCATGAGTTACGAGGAAAGGCTGCGGGAAATGCATCTTACGACACTGGAAGACAGAAGAGTAAGGGGGGACATGATCACAACGTCATACCTCCCGAGCTGAGAGGTATGAGCTACGTGGAAAGACTTACTCAATTAAACCTCACGTCACTTGAAGACAGAAGAGTGTTTTACCCTAAATCTTGATTACCCATGATTACCACATACAAAATCCTCAGGGGTATTGACAGGGTAACAAGGATAAACTATTCAACACTGGTGGTACGCGAACAAGGGACACAGGTGGAAACTGAGTACCCAATGAGCCACAGGGACGTTAGAAAGAACTTTTTCAAGTGTCAGAGTAGTTAACAGGTGGAATGCATTAGGCAGTGATGTGATGGAGGCTGACTCCATACACAGTTTCAAATGTAGATATGATAGAGCCCAATAGGCTCAGGAAACCTGTACACCAGTTGATTGACAGTTGAGAGGCGGGACCAAAGAGCCAGAGCTCAACCCCCGCAAGCGCAACTAGGTAAGTACACACACACGAGGCTGCTGTTCAGTGTTACTTTACATATTTTCTCACACGTGAACTATTCCGTGAACTGCCGCCCGTGTATAATTTGGTTCAGAAAATAACACACAAACTTCACTGGAGCAAATTATATATTGTTGGGGATTGTTATCTTCCTCCGCAGGATCACAGGCTGGAGATAATTGGTCAAGTGATCATTATACGATGAGGGTCAAGTCATTATGACCTCTGAAGTAGTGTAGGAGTGCACACAACACACTGTGGACCAGAATTATATTTAATTTATTGCGGCTGTAGTTCCTGAAGACCATTCAGGAGTTCCTTCAATTTATTAATGATGCCATCCGCATTTATTTACATCTATACGGTCACTATTGGGGGGTTGTGTTGGAGAGTGGGACCCGGGGCGCTGTGGTACATTATAGTATGTGTGCTTATGGTGGTGATGTATGTGGCTGTAGGATTATGAGGTAGTGATGTTGTAGGCCCGGTGTTCTCTCTCTCTCTCTCTCTCTCTCTCTCTCTCTCTCTCTCTCTCTCTCTCTCTCTCTCTCTCTCTCTCTCTCTCTCTCTCTCTCTCTCTCTCTCTCTCTCTCTCTCTCTTTCTTTCTCTCTCTCTCTCTCTCTCTCTCTCTCTCACACACACTTAGTTTTATCTGTTCCTTTCCTTAGGTGCAGTATTTCTCTTCTTTACCGCTGGGCGGGGGGAGGTTTTCCCGCCATCACGGCGTATTTATCACGACAGGGTCGCCGGTCTTGGCCAGACGGGCCGAGGGCCGAGGGCAAGACCTCGCCCCGCAAGCATTTTTCACAGTTCTTCAAGATGGATTTCTTCCCCCCTTAGATTTTGAAGAGAAATTTTGCTATTGAATCTTTTTAAAACAAAGACTTAGAAGATAACTTTGGTAAGGAAATATTGTGGAGTTACATTTGAGGTATAAATTCCTGCTTAAAATGGTAACGCGCGAGAAGAAGCAGAAAAGTAACGCTGAAGAAGAAACAGAAAAGTAACGCTGAAGAAGAAACAGAAAGGTAAGAGGAAATAGAATAACGCTCTACAACAGCATATTTCCTCTGATAAACAAGAGGAAGGAGAGAGAAGAGGCATTACCAAATATTCCAAAGGAGGAAGGTAGAAGAAATAGAGGCGACATGTAACGTACTAAATAAGAACGTTCAAAAAGAGGTATTCCTGAAGCCTGCAACTTCAGTACCACGAGGTCATAGATTCAAGCTAAGGAAACAAAGGTGCCGAATTTATGTTTTAGAAAGTTGACTTTCGCAGAGACAGTTGGAACAAGTGAGGTGGTGGAGGCCAAAACCGTCAGTAGGTTCACAGCGTTATATGACAAAGAGTGCTGGGAAGACGGGACACCACGAGCGTAACTCATCCTGTAACTACACTTAGGTAATTACATACACACACACACACACACACACACACCCTCACAGAGATATTAGAAAGAACTTTTTTAGTGTCAGAGTGGTTGACAAATGGAATGCATTAGGAAGTGATGTGGTGGAGGCTGACTCCATACACAGTTTCAAGTGTAGATATGACAGAGCCCGATAGGCTCATGAATCTGTACACCTGTTGATTGACGGTTGAGAGGCGGGACCAAAGAGCCAGAGCTCAACCCCCGCAAACACAACTAGGTGGGTGAGTACACACACAGACACACACACACACACACACTCACACACGCGCGCGCACGCACGTCGTTCAGGACCTTGCATACCACTTATGTCAGACCAATCCTGGAGTATGCAGCTCCAGCCTCCAGCTCCTAGTTAAACACAAGACAAAGTTAAAGATTCAGAGGAATGCCATCAGACTAGTCTCGGAACTGAGAGGTATGAGCTACGAGGAAAGGCTATGGGAGCTGGACCTCACGTCCCAGGAAGACAGACGAGTAAGGGGAGACATGATAACCACCTACAAAATTTTGCTGCAGTAGGCCTATAGCGGTTCATCGTGAGGTGCTTCACCTCAACACTGGTTATATATTCTCCTGCTCCAGGTATACTGTAACCCTTAAGGGCTATTCATGCCCGTGCCACCTCTTGGGTGGCTTAGTCTTTATCAGTCTATACTGTATCCACTTGTATTCTGTCTCTGAGAATGTTGACACAGCTCACCGGAACGCACACTTAGCGTCAGGCCATAATGAAACCCTAAAATGAACTTTGGAAAGAGAATTGTTCATATTCCCTCTCAAGCGAAGACAAACATTAGGAAATACAAACAATTCTTGCTAGAATCTTTCATCTGAAACACACTTTATATCTTTGTCGTTTGTTTGGCTAGGATAAGTTGAGTTGGTGGAGACAAGTTTGAGGCAGGATAGGTAAGGATGGGTTAGGTTGGGGTTGTATATACAGCCTTAGACTTCCCTATTGTGGAAAATTAGCCGATCCTTCCAAACACACAACCAAACTACGACGTTGCTACAACGTTGGAACAAGTTTTAACACCTAACTAGTTGTAACAACCAATATAGCAAGTTGTAACAACGTTCTAATAACGTCAATAAAACGTTATAACGAGATGTAACAACTTTATTACAAGTTGTAGTTGTAATAAGCAGAAAATAGGGACAATTACGTAGTGTGTGTGTATAGGGACACCACGTACCTGGACACACCTCTCTTACACCCCACCTTAGTGGGTGTAGGTGCTACACTGGCACCCGAGGAGGGGGGGGGGACTGGTCCTGTTATCTCCATGTATGTTGTACGCACTACAAAATGATCACTGATTAGTGGGACGAGCATGATTGTAACTGCGGTGATGTCAATAACGAGGTTGGTTTCCAGTCCTGTCAATAACGGGGTTAGGTTTCAGTATCATACGCAATAATGACGGCAGAATATTTAAATATTAAAGCCACCTATACATGCTATATACCAATATGTATACTTTCGTTACATGTCTGATTTAAGTACAAATATTATGTATATATATACATTTAAATTGTATTTTTACTATCACACACACACACACACACACACACACACACACACACACACACACACACACACACACACACACACACACACATATATATATATATATATATATATATATATATATATATATATATATATATATATATATATATATATATTATATATATATGTCGTACCTAATAGCCAGAACGCACTTCTCAGCCTACTATTCAAGGCCCGATTTGCCTAATAAGCCAAGTTTTCATGAATTAATGTTTTTTCGTCTACCTAACCTACCTAACCTAACCTAACCTAGCTTTTTTTGGCTACCTAACCTAACCTTACCTATAAAGATAGGTTAGGTTAGGTTAGGTAGGGTTGGTTAGGTTCGGTCATATATCTACGTTAATTTTAACTCCAATAAAAAAAAATTGACCTCATACATAGTGAAAAGGGTTGCTTTATCATTTCATAAGAAAAATATTATAGTAAATATATTAATTCAGGAAAACTTGGCTTATTAGGCAAATCGGGCCTTGAATAGTAGGCTGAGAAGTGAGTTCTGGCTACTAGGTACGACATATATATATATTATATATATATATATATATATATATATATATATATATATATATATATATATATATATATATATATATATATATATATTATATATATATATATATATATATATATATATATATATATATATATAGTGTCAGACCACGAAGGAAAACTTGAAACAGGAATTTCCTTAAGTACTTTCGTATCTAATACTACACCTTCAGAAGGGTGAGTTACAAGTTAGTACATTTGGACACTTATAAGCAAGTGAGGTGAAGTGAAGTAAAGTCACTCACATTTTTCATACGTTTTTAATTTTCGTAATTTACGCGCATGTATTAATTTATTGACTAACTTTAAAGGTAAGTTAGCTCCAGAACCATTATTGTATGCTATACACCGAAGTATATTGAGAGGATCTTGTGTAATAGTTGGAGACGTATGCTAAGACAAGAGACTCACCATGTTACAAATAAATTAAATTTTTTTTATATGACTTGTGTTTATGTATGATGTAATTGAAGGTAATAGTTTACGTTGAACACTTTGACAATATTACAAGACTTTTACCGGTTGTTCACTTCTAATGTAACTTTGGTGGATACTGTGATGAGTATTTTTATCCTTGACCATCACAAGTTATTATCCAGCCTGGGTGTCAGGGCGGGATTATTGACCACTAACACCCTTCACTATAGTGACCTGACACCCGACACCTACACGTGTGTCAGGTCCTTGACAGTCTTCAGGAGTCTTTCTGTTAAACAGAAAGGTATTAATTAATTATTAATTGCTTGTTAATACGTCAGTTATAACTGGAGAGAAAGAGTAACTTTCAATAAGATTCATTTTAACATTTTATAACAGGCCAGACACACCAAAGTAACCTGTTATCTCGACTCGGTCTCCTGTTATCTCGGTCGCGTTTTTACGTTATATTAACCAACGTTACAAATCCTGTCGGACATATTTATGACTAAATATTTCCCCACAGCATTGGTAACGGTTACCATAGGGTAAAAACCTGGACGGTAGAGCGACGGTCTCGCTTCATGCAGGTCGGCGTTCGATTACCGATGGTCCGAGTAGTGGGCACCCTTCCTTCAGTTTGTTCTATCTCAGCTCCTTGTCCTCATAGCCCAGCTCCTTGTCCTCATATCCCAGCTCCTTGTCCTCATATCCCAGCTCCTTGCCCTCATATCCCAGCTCCTTGTCTTTATATTCCAGCTCCTTGTCCTCGTATCCCAGCTCCTTGTCCTCATATCCCAGCTCCTTGTCCTCATATCCCAGCTCCTTGTCCTCATATCCCAGCTCCTTGTCCTCGTATCCCAGCTCCTTGTCCTCATATCCCAGCTCCTTGTCCTCGTATCCCAGCTCCTTGTCCTCATATCCCAGCTCCTTGCCCTCATATCCCAGCTCCTTGTCTTCATATTCCAGCTCCTTGTCCTCGTATCACAGCTCTTTGTCCTCATATCCCAGCTCCTTGTCCTCATATCCCAGCTCCTTGTCCTCATATCCCTTTTCCTCCAGACGTGTGCGTCTTGAGATACGTACTGACCTAATTGTGTTTGCGGGGGTTGAGCTCTGGCTCTTTGGTCCCGCCTCTCAACCGTCAATCAACAAGTACATGTGTGCATGAGGGTGAAGTGTGGGTCTGGAGGTAACGACGTGTGCGTCAGGAGGGGGTGAGGTGTAGGTCTGAGGGTGAGGAGCACGTCAGGAGGTGGTGAGGAGCACGTCAGTAGGTGGTGAGGTATGCGTCTGAGGGTGACGTGTGCGTCTGAGGGTGAGGAGCACGTCAGGTGGTGGTGAGGTATGCGTCAGGAGGTAGTGACGTGCGTCAGGAGGTGGTGACGTGCGTCAGGAGGTAGTGACGTGCGTCAGGAGGTGGTGAGGTATGCGTCAGTGTAACTAAGATACCCGTCGTATGTCCACAGCACGCGGCGGGTCCCCAGCCGGCCCAGCGAGGGGAGAGACGACCCTCGGCCCCCGTCCTGCACTCCGGCACCAAGTTCAGACACGGGCTGCTCCAGCTGATGATCCACACCATCGATCCTCTCCATGACGGTGAGTCCCGGGCCCTGTGCTGCTGCTGCTGCTGCTGGTGCTGCTGCTGCTGCTACTGCTGCTGCTGGTGCTGCTGCTACTGCTGCTACTACTGCTCCAGCTGTTGGCGGCGGTGGTGGTAGTGAGAGTGAGGCTCCACGGTCATCGCTAGGGCGGGGAGGGAGAGCCATCATGTTGGGTTGAACAATTCTAGTTTCCTGAAGGGCAGTTGTTACCCCTAGGGCCTTGGGTGTCACCCTAGGGCTCTGGGTGTCACCCTAGGGCCTTGGGTGTCACCTTAGGGCCTTGGGTGTCACCCTAGGGCCTTGGGTGTCACCCTAGGGCCTTGGGTGTCACCCTAGGGCCTTGGGTGTCACCCTAGGGCCTTGGGTGTCACCATAGGGCCTTGGGTGTCATCGTATGGTCATCAGGTTACACTAGGGTGGCTGGTTATACTCTAGGGTGGCTGGTTATACCCTAAGGTGGCTGGTTATACCCTAGGGTGGCTGGTTATACCCTAAGGTGGCTGGTTATACCCTAGGGTGGCTGGTTATACCCTAGGGTGGCTGGTTATACCCTAGGGTGGCTGGTTATACCCTAGGGTGGGTAGTTATACCCTAGGGTGGCTGGTTATACTCTAGGGTGGCTGGTTATACCCTAGGGTGGCTGGTTATACCCTAGGGTGGCTGGTTATACTCTAGGGTGGCTGAGTATACTCTAGGGTGGCTGGTTATACTCTAGGGTGGCTGGTTATACTCTAGGGTGGCTGGTTATACTCTAGGGTGGCTGGTTATACTCTAGGGTGGCTGGTTATACTCTAGGGTGGCTAGTTATACTCTAGGGTGGCTGGTTATACTCTAGGGTGGCTGGATATACCCTAGGGTAGCTGGTTATACCCTAGGGTGGCTGGTTATACCCTATGGTGGCTGGTTATACTCTAGGGTGGCTGGTTATACTCTAGGGTGGCTGGTTATACCCTAGGGTAGCTGGTTATACTATAGGGTGGCTGGTTATACTCTATGATGGCTGGTTATACTCTATGATGGCTTGTTGTACTCTATGATGGCTGGTTATACTCTATGATGGCTGGTTATACTCTATGATGGCTGGTTATACCCTAGGGTAGCTGGTTATACTCTAGGGTGGCTGGTTATACCCCAGGGTGGCTGGTTATACCCTAGGGTGGCTGGTTATACTCTAGGGTGGCTGGTTATACCCTAGGGTGGCTGGTTATACCCTCGGGTAGCTGGTTATACCCTAGGGTGGCTGGTTATACCCTATGGTAGCTGGTTATACTCTAGGGTGGCTGGTTATACTCTAGGGTGGCTGGTTATACCCTAGGGTAGTTGGTTATACTCTAGGGTGGCTGGTTATACTCTAGGGTGGCTGGTTATACCCTCGGGTAGCTGGTTATACTCTAGGGTATCTGGTTATACCCTAGGGTAGCTGGTTATACCCTAGGGTAGCTGGTTATACTCTAGGGTAGCTGGTTATACCCTAGGGTAGCTGGTTATACCCTAGGGTAGCTGGTTATACTCTAGGGTAGCTGGTTATACCCTAGGGTAGCTGGTTATACTCTAGGGTGGCTGGTTATACCCTCGGGTAGTTGGTTATACTCTAGGGTAGCTGGTTATACTCTAGGGTAGCTGGTTATACCCTAGGGTAGCTGGTCATACTCTAGGGTGGCTGGTTATACCCTCGGGTAGCTGGTTATACCCTCGGGTAGCTGGTTATACTCTAGGGTAGCTGGTTATACTCTAGGTTAGCTGGTTATACTCTAGGGTAGCTGGTTATACTCTAGGGTGGCTGGTTATACCCTAGGGTGGCTGGTTATACTCTAGGGTGGCTGGTTATACCCTAGGGTGGCTGGTTATACTCTAGGGTAGCTGGTTATACTCTAGGGTAGCTGGTTATACCCTCGGGTAGCTGGTTATACCCTCGGGTAGCTGGTTATACTCTAGGGTAGCTGGTTATACTCTAGGGTAGCTGGTTATACCCTAGGGTGGCTGGTTATACTCTAGGGTAGCTGGTTATACTCTAGGGTGGCTGGTTATACTCTAGGGTGGCTGGTTATACCCTCGGGTAGCTGGTTATACTCTTGGGTAGCTGGTTATACTCTAGGGTGGCTGGTTATACTCTAGGGTAGCTGGTTATTCTCTAGGGTAGCTGGTTATACCCTAGGGTGGCTGGTTATACCCTAGGGTTGCTGGTTATACCCTAGGGTGGCTGGTTATACCCTAGGGTGGCTGGTTATACCCTAGGGTGGCTGGTTATACTCTAGGGTGGCTGGTTATACCCTAAGGTGGCTGGTTATACCCTAGGGTGGCTGGTTATACCCTAAGGTGGCTGGTTATACTCTAGGGTAGCTGGTTATACTCTAGGGTGGCTGGTTATACTCTAGGGTAGCTGGTTATACCCTCGGGTAGCTGGTTATACTCTATGGTAGCTGGTTATACTCTAGGGTAGCTGGTTATACTCTAGGGTTGCTGGTTATACCCTAGGGTGGCTGGTTATACCCTCGGGTAGCTGGTTATACCCTAGGGTGGCTGGTTATACTCTAGGGTGGCTGGTTATACTCTAGGGTGGCTGGTTATACTCTAGGGTAGCTGGTTATACTCTAGGGTAGCTGGTTATACCCTAGGGTGGCTGGTTATACCCTCGGGTAGCTGGTTATACTCTAGGGTAGCTGGTTATACTCTAGGGTAGCTGGTTATATTCTAGGGTAGCTGGTTATACTCTAGGGTGGCTGGTTATACTCTAGGGTGGCTGGTTATACTCTAGGGTAGCTGGTTATACTCTAGGGTAGCTGGTTATACCCTAGGGTGGCTGGTTATACTCTAGGGTGGCTGGTTATACTCTAGGGTAGCTGGTTATACTCTAGGGTAGCTGGTTATACCCTAGGGTGGCTGGTTATACCCTCGGGTAGCTGGTTATACTCTAGGGTAGCTGGTTATACTCTAGGGTAGCTGGTTATATTCTAGGGTAGCTGGTTATACTCTAGGGTGGCTGGTTTTACTCTAGGGTAGCTGGTTATACTCTAGGGTAGCTGGTTATACCCTAGGGTGGCTGGTTATACCCTAGGGTGGCTGGTTATACCCTAGGGTGGCTGGTTATACCCTAGGGTGGCTGGTTATACTCTAGGGTAGCTGGTTATACCCTAGGGTGGCTGGTTATACCCTAGGGTGGCTGGTTATACCCTAGGGTTGCTGGTTATACTCTAGGGTGGCTGGTTATACTCTAGGGTAGCTGGTTATACCCTAGGGTGGCTGGTTATACTGTAGGGTAGCTGGTTATACCCTAGGGTATAACCAGCTGACTAGGGTAGTCAGTTTCTTCATAGGGTGTTCTGTTTCACCCTAGGTAGGGGTGTTCTCTCCATCTTGGCGGTCTGATAGGGTTTTCATCTTCTTTGCGTCTCTGTACGACAGAAATGATTGTGCTCCTTTTATTTCACCTGATACCTCTGTTCACCTAGGAGTAAATAGGTACTGGGAGTTGGCAACAGCAGTGGAGTTGTATCCTGGGGCAAGGTCAGTAGTTCCACCTAGAGGGGACCTCTTTACAAGCCTGAAGTATGTATATTTACAGGCTTCCTGTCCCCGACTAAGGATCGAAAATTGAAAAAAATAGGATCCTCTATTTAATAATGTTCGGTTGGACTCTTGTCTTAGACTGACAAACACAGACTTCGTTTGTTCACTAACAAAGAGGCTGTGGACTTCATTCAGCAACACAAGCACTTACTCAGAGGTAGTGAAAACTATTACAACGTGTATATTGACAGATACATGACCAAAGATGAGCAGATAGCCCACAGGGCAGCCGTTCTCGACACACCTCGTCCCATTTGAGCGTAGTTACCCACCCCGTGCCCCACCCCGTGCTAACGAGCCCACACCTGCTTCCCAGGTCACACCCTCCCCAAATCATCCCTCCCTGCCCCTGCTTATCTCCCCAACACCTCCCCTGACCCCTCTGATCCCATTGCATCCAAATCCATCTGCTTCATCCCACATTCCAAGGACCTCCTCATCCCCTCAACCCCCAAAAACCCGCCCAGCCCTCATCCCTCCTCATCCCCTCTCCTTCCATGTGACCCCCTACCCTTGCGAGGGGGGCACATGGACCCCCCGTGGGGGACGGGGACCCCCACCTCTTCCTCCATTTCCCTCTTACCCCCTTCTGCCCCAATGCCCACACCTACCCCTGACTTCCCCCTGACTAATACAACCTCCCTCCCACTATCACTATCCATGTTTCATCCGCCCCTTTCCCCCCACCCCCTCTATCCTTCCCCCCCCCCAAACCTCTCAACCTCTATCTGACTCTCAACCTTATGCTACCTCTCAACCCCTCTATGCCTCTCAGACCCTCTCTAATCTTCAAATCCAGTATGCCCTTCCTACTCCAGACCTAGCTACCCAGGCCCTACCCTAGACCTTCCTACCTACCTTCCCAGATGCCCAGCCCCCATTCGCCCCCCAAACACCCCTCCAGATCCCATTCACCCCCCAGACACCCCCCAGATCCTCCCAGCCCCCATTCACCCCCCAGATTCCCCCCAGACCCCCAGAGAAAGGGCGAACTCTGATACCAGAGTTTCCATGAAGAATCTCCACATTTGGTACACCAATGCTGATGGGATATCTAATAAAGCAGAAGAGGTAAAAGAAAGAGTGAGTCAGGCAGATCCAGACATAGTTGCAATAGTGCAAACTAAAATAAATGACATGATCTCGGATGCAATCTTTCCAGAGAGGCTACCAGGTGATAAGAAAAGAGAGGACACAGAGACAGGGAGGGGGAGTAGCACTCCTAATAAAGCGGAAATGGAAGTTTGAAGACCTGGGAAATCGGGTTACCAATGAGTGCACAAGCTCCATACATGAAACTCTGACAATAGTTGGGAGGAAGATTGCGATCTTAGTAATCTACAATCCCCCACCAAACAGCAGAAGACCCAGGCAGGAGTATGATGACAACAACAAAGCATGTATAGATGAACTGCAGAAGGCAGCAACACTAGCCCACAGAACGAGAGCGAAGCTGCTGATCATGGGGGACCTAAATCATGGAGAGATAAATTGGGAATCAAGGAATCCCCATGGAGGTGACGAAACGTGGGGAGCAAAATTAGTAGATGTTATAGACAGGAATTTCCTAACACAACATGTGAAGGAAGACACAAGGGAAAGAGGAGGAGATGCGCCGTGCCTATTAGACCTGATTTTCACCCAGAACGTAGAAGACATCGCGAATTTGGAGCATGAATACCTCTAGGGGCCAGCGACCATTGTGTCCTAGTCTTTGACTACATGATGGAATTCAAACTTGGGACCATGGGACAACAGATCTGGGAAAGGAGAGTTGACTACAGGAAAGAGGAATACAGGAAAGGGGACTACAGGAAGATAAGGGACTATCTGGGAGAAACGCAGTGGGAGGAAGAAATTAGAGGAAAAACAGTCCAAGATATGATGGACCTAGTCATACGGAAATGCCAGGAGGCCGAAGAGAGAGATTTATACCAACAGTAAAGGGAAAAAGTAAGAAGGAATATAATAACCCATGGTTTAATAGACAGTGTCAGGAAGCAAAAATGGCCAGCAGGCGGGAGTGGAGGAAGTACAAAAGACAAAGGACAGAGGACAACAGAAGCAGATGCAACAGAGCTAGGAATGATTACATTAACATAAGACGAACATCGGAAAGGAACTATGAGAACGATATTGCGATCAAAGCGAAAAAAACAATCTAAATTACTACACAGTCATATAAGAAGAAAAATGTCAGTGAACGACCAAGTGACAAGACTAAGGAAGACAGAGGGGGCATATACTGAAAGTGACAAGGAAATCTGCGAGGCACTGAATGCCAGCTTCCATGGAGTGTTCACAACCGAGCCTGAGCAGCTCCCTTTGTTAGAAGAGATTACCCTACATGCAAGACTATCAGATATAGAGGTGACAGCAGAGGAGGTAATGAAACAGTTGACAACACTGGATGCAACTAAAGCGGTTGGACCAGACAAAGTATCACCGTGGATACTAAAAGCAGCAGCGCAGGCCCTCAGCGTGCCTCTGGCAATGATCTTTAATGAGTCACTTATGTCGGGAGAATTGCCCAGTTGCTGGAAGAAGGCAAATGTCGTACCGATTTTAAAGAAAGGTGATAGGAAGGAGGCACTTAACTATAGACCTGTATCACCGACAAGCATCCCCTGTAAAATATTTGAAAGAATAATTAGGCTACGATTGGTTGCACACCTGGAGAACGTTAGGTTTGTGAACAAACATCAACATGGGTTCTGGAAATGGAAATCGTGCCTAACAAACCTTTTGGAATTCTGTGCTAAAATAACGAGGATAAGACAGGACAGATTGTTGGGCAGACTGCATATTTCTGCTGTTCAAACTCGAGAGGTAGGCAGGGGTGAGAGGAAAGGCCCTAGCATGGATAAGGAACTACCTAACAGGAAGGAGGCAAAGAGTTACGGTAAGGGGCGACAAGTCGGATTGGCGAACAGTAACGAGTGGAGTACCTCAAGGATCAGTGCTGGGACCAATTCAATTTCTAGTATATGTTAACGACATGTTTACAGGAGTAGAGTCCTACATGTCGATGTTCACGGATGACGCAAAGTTGATGAGAAGAGTTGTGACAGATGAGGATTGCAGGATCCTCCAAGAGGACCTGAACAGGTTGCAAAGATGGTCAGAGAAATGGCTACTGGAGTTCAACACGAGCAAATGTAAAGTTATGGAAATGGGACTAGGTGATAGGAGACCAAAGGGACAGTACACAATGAAGGGGAACAGCCTACCTGTGACGACGCGAGAAAGAGACCTGGGGGTGGACCTAACACCTAATCTATCTCCTGAGGCACATATAAATAGGATAACGACAGCAGCGTGCTCTACACTGGCAAAAGTTAAAACATCATTCGGAAACCTAAGTAAGGAGTCATTTAGGGTGCTTTACACTGCCTACGTGAGGCCAGTCTTAGAGTATGCCTCCTCAGCTTGGAGTCCCCATCTGAAGAAGCATATAAGGAAACTGGAAAAGATTCAGAGGTTTGCAGCGAGACTCGTCCCAGAGCTACGAGGGATGGGGCATGAGGAGCGCCTGAAGGAACTGTGACTTACGACACTAGAAAGAAGAAGGGAGAGGAGGGAGATGATAGGAACGTATAAAATACTCAGGGGGATTGACAGAGTGGAAATAGACGAAATTTTCTCACGGAATAGCAACAGAACGAGGGGACATGGGTGGAAGCTGGAAAGTCAGATGAGTCACAGAGATGTTAGGAAGTTTTCTTTTAGCGTGAAAGTAGTGGGAAAATGGAATGCACTTCACGAACAGGCTGTGGAAGCAAATACTATCCATAATTTTAAAACTAGATATTATAGGGAAATGGGACAGGAGTCATTGCTGTAAACAACCGATGGCTTGAAAGGCGGGATCCAAGAGTCAATGCTCGATCCTGCGGGCACATATAGGTGAGTACAGACTGTCGCCTACCTTGACGAGAGACACACAGCCACAGAGCCACAGACCACATCCACAGACGCACAGCCACAGACGCACAGCCACAGACGCACAGGCCACAGACGCACAAACCACAGACGCACAAACCACAGACGCACAGACCACAGCCACAGACCACAACCACAGACCACAACCACAGATCACAACCACAGACCACAACCACAGACCACAGCCATAGACTACAACCACAGACCACAACCACAGACCACAACCAAAACCACAGACCACGACCACAACCACAGACCACGACCACAACCACAGACCACAACCACAGACCACAACCAAAACCACAGACCACGACCACAACCACAGACCACGACCACAACCACAGACCACAACCACAACCAGACCACAACCACAGACCACAGAAACAGACCACAACCACAGACCACAGCCACAGACCACAACCACAGACCACAACCACAGACCACAGAAACAGACCACAATCACAGACTACAACCACAGACCACAACCACAGACCACAACCACAGACTACAACCACAGACCACAGCCACAGACCACAGCCACAGACCACAACCACAGACTACAACCACAGACCACAGCCACAGACCACAACCACAGACTACAACCACAGACCACAACCACAGACCACAACCACAGACCACAGCCACAGATCACAATCACAGACTACAACCACAGACCACAACCACAGACCACAGCCACAGACCACAACCACAGACTACAACCACAGACCACAACCACAGACCACAGACCACAGCCACAGACCACAACCACAGACCACAACCACAGACCACAACCACAGACCACAGCCACAGACCACAACCACAGACTACAACCACAGACCACAACCACAGACCACAGCCACAGACCACAACCGCAGACCACAACCACAAACCACAGCCACAGACCACAACCACACACCACAACCACAGCCGAAAGCCACAGACCACAGATTACAGTCACAGACCACAGCCACAGACCACAGCCACAGACCACAACCACAGCTACAGACCTCAACCACAGACCACAACCACAGAACACAGTCACAGACCACAGCCACAGATCACAGACACAGCCACAGACACAGCCACAGACCACAGCCACAAACACACAGCCACAGGCCACACACCACAACCACAGACACAGCCACAGACCACAGACACACAGACCACAGCCACAGACCACAGACACACAGACCACAGCCACAGACCACAGCCACACACTACACACCACAACCATAGACACAGCCACAGACCACAGCCACAGGCCACACACCACAACCACAGACACAGCCACAGACCACACACCACAACCACACACCAGACACAGCCACAGACCACAGCCACAGACCACAGACACAGCCACATAGACCACAGACACAGCCACAGACCACAGCTCGACTACCATAATGCTACAAGGAGAGTGGTATACATGAGTGAGAGGTGTGAGTGTCGGTGTGGGAGTGTAAGGTGATGCTGTTGTACCCTCGCTCCACCCTGGCTATTGTGTCTGGCACTGTGTCGATAACTTTCTGTGTGGCAACCCAAAAGAAACTTTCACGTCGTCAGTTGATGAAATCTGATCATTCGTGCGCATGATAACAGCGGCGCAGTAGATGATATCAGTACTCACCTAGTTGTACTCACCTAGTTGTACTTGTGTGGTGTACAGACTCCAGCTCTTCCTCTTGTTCTGGTAGTACTCATGGTCACGTTGAGGACCATAGCACATATACCGACGTACATCGCAATTAGATAGTAGAAATCGGTACTATTAAAAATTGGACAAACCGGAAACGATTTTCTATTTGTTGCAAAGGCAAACTAACCTAACCTCCCTCCCTAATACACGATATCTGAGGCCTAGTATAGTACATATGTCTACTATACTAAGCCTACGGATATTTAAGTTTGTTTTTTAACGTTATTTTTTTCTGACTAAAGTGAATAGTACAAAGTTCTACTGTCTAATTGCTTAGTACGTCAATGGTTGTACTATTGTACACATAGTTACAAAAACTACTATGTAAACAGCATGATGGGTTAAAAGATTCCTGAACCTATTGGGCTGTGTCTTATCTACATTTGAAACTGGAGTTAGCCGGTCGGCCGAGCGGACAGCACGCTGGACTTGTGATCCTGTGGTCCCGGGTTCGATCCCAGGCGCCGGCGAGAAACAATGGGCAGAGTTTCTTTCACCCTATGCCCCTGTTACCTAGCAGTAAAATAGGTACTTGGGTGTTAGTCAGCTGTCACGGGCTGCTTCCTGGGGGTGGAGGCCTGGTCGAGGACCGGGCCGCGGGGACACTAAAAGCCCCGAAATCATCTCAAGATAACCTCAAGATAGCCTCCACCACATCACTGACTTATGCATTCCATTTGTTATATGAGCACATAGTATGATATACGACATATAACATTGTATATGTGCACATGGTAACAGCTAGAGACCGACAAAGACAGAGCGACATAGACGAAATGGATGACAAGGAGCAGACACAGACAGACACAGACAAGGAGGCAGTGACCACCATGATCAATACCACCTCCAGTCTTTAGTCTCAGCAAGCCGTCATATCTCTCTAGAAAATGTTCATTTGGTCCAGTAAAGTACTGAAGCAGGTGAGCCAGGCCACTCTTATGGTGTGAAGTTGATGACCTCCGTCCATGGTCAACATTCACCACAACTAGTGTCGAAACCTCTACATCTTTCTGTTATCATGACCGGGTTTACCTGTATTTACATGTGAGGGAAAATATTCCTGGCTGTCTTCTATGGGAAAATATATTCCTGTCTCTCCTCTGGGATATAAGGACAAGGAGCTGGGATATGACAAGAAGCCTGGATATGAGGACAAGGAGCTGGGATATGAGGACAAGGAGCTGGGATATGACAAGAAGCCTGGATATGAGGACAAGGAGCTGGGATATGAGGACAAGGAGCTGGGATATGAGGACAAGGACCTGGGATACGAGGACAAGGAGCTGGAATATGAGGACAAGGACCTGGGATACGAGGACAAGAACCTGGAATATGAGGACAAAGATCCGAAATATGAGAACGAAAGAAGATAACATTGGCCAACCACTTGGACCATCGGGGATCGAGCTCCGGGAATGCAAGAAGCAAAGCCTCCGCTGTTGCTCGGAACTGAACTCAATTTTCAATTGCAAACAGTATACCTAGTAGAGGTGATGCTGTTGCAGTAGATGTACACTTTGGTGTACTTGTGACTGTGACGATGTATTTTACCCAGTGTCTCTGTTTTGAATGGTAATCTAGTATTTTAAATAGTGCCATTGTATTATAGATGGCTCTATTGTATTATAGATGGTACTCAGTTATTGTAGATGGTCCCGTTGTATTATAGATGGCTCTATTGTATTTTGGTACTCTTTTATTGTACATGGTGCAATTGTATTATAGATGATCCTATTCTATTATAGCTGGTTCTATTGCATTATAGATGGCCCTATTGTATTATAGATGGCCCCATTGTATTTTAAATGCTTCTTTTGTATTTTAGATAGTACTCTGTATTTTAGATGGCCTTTCTGTAATGAATATTGTAATATCTATTGTAATATAGATGGTCCTATTGTATTATAGATGGTCCTATTGTAGTCTAGATTGTACTATTGAAGTCTAGATTGTACTATTGTATTTTATATGGTCCTGTTGTATTTCATATGGTCATATTGTTAGTGTCATCTAGATAGTTGGTCGTATGTGGATAGTTGGTCGTATGTGGATGGTTGGTCGTATGTGGATTGTTGGTCGTATGTGGATGGTTGGTCGTATGTGGATAGTTGGTCGTATGTGGATAGTTGGTCGTATGTGGATGGTTGGTCGTATGTGGATGGTTGGTCGTATGTGGATAGTTGGTCGTATGTGGATGGTGGGTCGTATGTGGATGGTTGGTCGTATGTGGATGACATGTCAGTCACATGAGGAGGAAGACAACAGTGAAAGAACACATGATCAAACTGTGAAAGGGAGAGTATGGGTACACAGAGAATGACAAGGAGGTGTGTGAAGAACTCAAGATATTTCCAGAGGTCTTCACAATATAGCAAGGAGATGTCCCTGGACTAAGAGAGCTGAAGATAATCCAGGTAACTTTGGAAGATTTTGATATTGCCAGAAATGAGGTTAGGAGATATCTGCTTGATCTGGACGTGAGAAAGGCTTGTGGTCCTGACGGAATCTCACCAAGAATACTAAAAACAAGGCCACTCAATGGTTTATAATAAGTCACTGGAAACAGGAGACCTACCAAAAGATTTGGAAAACAGTCAATAGAGTCCCAAAATACAAAACGTGTGACAGGCAATATGCGCTGAACTGCAGGCCAGTAACCCTAACTTGCATACCATCAAGGTGATCGAGATCATTAGAAAAGATCTAGTAGCACATCTGGAGAGAATGGACTTATAACACCAACATGGGTTCAGGGATAGCAAATCTTGCCTCACTAGTTTAATATAATTCTACGACTAACTGACAAAAAATCAACAAGAAAGAGAAGGGTGGGCAGACTGTATTTTCTATGACTGTTGGAAAGCCTTTGGCACAGTACCCCATGAGAGGCTGGTACATAAATTGGAGAAACAGAAGGAAAAAAGTAAGGTGCTCCAGATGATAAGGGAGCAACAGGAAACCGAGTTACTGTAAGAGGTGAGACTTAAGCACGGCGAGGTGCCACCAGCAGAGTCCCACAGGGCTCTGCACTCAGACTCATCCTGTTTCTGATATATGCAAATGATCTTCCAGAAGATATAGACTCACTCCTCTCAGTGTTGTCTGATGAAGCTAAAATTATGAGCAAGATTAAGGCAGAGGAGGACAGCAAGAGGCTGAAAGACGACCTGGACAAACTGAAGGAGTGGTCAAACAAATGGCTACTAGAGTTTACCTCAATCAAGTAAAGGTATGAAAATTGGTGTAGAGAGCAGGAGGCCGAACACAAGGTTTCATGTGGGAAATTAAATCCTTTCAGAAAGAGTAAGAGAGAAATATCTGGGGGTTGATATCACAGCGAACCTGTCCTTCATGCCCACGTCAAAAGCACATCATCAGCGGCATGTGCTAGATTGACCATCATAAGAACCGCCATTAGAAACTTGTGTAAGGAATCATTTAGGACCTTGTATACAACAAACGTCAGTCCAATTCTGGAGTATGCAGCTCCAGCATGGAGTCCGTATCTAATTAACCATAAAACGAAGATAGAGAAGGTTCAAAGGTATGCCACCATACTAGTACCCGAGCTGAGAGGTATGAGCTACGAGGAAAGACCTATTCAATTAAACCTCGCGTCACTTGAAGACAGAAGTGTGTTTTACCCTAAATCTTGATTACCCATGATTACGACATACAAATTCTCAGAGGATGGAGAAGGTTCCATCCTTCCCGGATAGGGAAGATAAAGACAGATTGTTTAACACGGGTGGTACGCGAACAAGGGGACACAGGTGGAGACTGAGTACCCACATGAGCCACAGAGACGTTAGAAAGAACTTTTTCAGTGTCAGAGTAGTTAACAGATGGAATGCATTAGGCAGTGATGTGGTGGAGGCTGACTCCATACACATTTTCAAATGTATATATGATAGAGCCCAGTAGGCACAGGAATCTGTACATCAGTTGATTGACAGTTGAGAGGCGAGACCAAAGAGCCAGAGCTCATCCCCCGTAAGCACAAATAGGTAAGTACACACACACACCATGCGTGTACACCTCCACCCCCCCTCCCCCCTCCCCCATACATACACAGTACATGTAGTTATTCTTTGTGGTGAAAACATGGTTATGGTGTCATGTTAGACACTGTACCTGTAGTCATGATATATGGTGCCTTAAGTTTCCCGTGGGACACTGTACCTCGTATCCCGGATATACGGGGCCTTATGTTACCCGGTCTCTGGCGCCTTAAAACCAGTTGCTTCAGGCAGATGGAACTCGTTAGCCTAGGAAGGCAGCTCATCTAGGGAAAGGAAAACCCCGAATTCAAACCTCTGCTCTCTTACAGCTAAACCCACTCATGGGAAGACTTCGGGAGTCAACCCTGAGGAAAAATCCGGAGTCGGAGTCCCTAAGGCAGTTTGCAGTTGTTTACAGCTACATTCTGGCAACTCCTGTGACGACACTGGTGTCAAGCGTATCGGCGTCTGCCCTTCCCTTGGATCACATCGGTGGCGTGGAGAGGGTGGATCTGCTGCAAGGGCAACAGCTGATCCTCCATAATTACTGCCCAGGCCTGTGCCCTGGAGAGGACACTCCAGCATCGCCTTGGCGATGGCTCAACATGAGAAGTGACAGTTACCGGGGATAAGCCTACCACTCAATTGACGCAGAGTAAGGCACCAGGGGCTGCTTCCGTCGGTGGGAGAAATCATCCGATTTCATAGGACAGCTACCGCCCGCCTCAAGCTGGGCAGCCCCCAGCCAATAAGGTGCTGTCCCGCCACGGTCCGCCTGCTCCACTGGGTGCGTGGGGGCTTAGGCCACAATCCAATAAGCGGATCGTCAACCATGCACCAGGCAAAAGAAAACAAACACAGAGACACCCAGCTCTCAAACTGGACACATGGAATGTAAAGACCATGACACCGGGTGTCTCGGAAGATCTACTGGAAGTGAATGACGCCCGCAAGACAGCTGTGATCAACAATGAACTTCGCAGGCTCCAGATGGACATAGTCGCCCTGCAGGGAGACCGGTCTGCCCGCAACCGGCAGCATACGGGAGAAGGACTTTACCTTCTTCTGGCAGGGCAAACCACCAGAAGAGGTAAGGGAGCATGGCGTTGGCTTTGCTATCAGGAACAGGTTGTTAGGGTCCATAGTACCGCCCACGGAGGGGTCTGCAAGGATCATCAAACTTCAGCTTCATACAGCAGTAGGAATGGTCAGCCTCATTAATGCCTATGCACCAACACTGACCTCTACCGAAGCGAAGGACGAGTTCTATGATGACCTCGGCCTAACTCTCAGAGACATACCTCAACAAGAGCCAGTCTTCCTCCTGGGAGATTTTAATGCAAGAGTTGGTTCTGATCACAGTTCTTGGCCTTCCTGCCTGGGCCAGTTTGGATTTGGGAAGATGAATGAGAGTGGGCAGCGCCTCCTCGAGTTCTGCTGCCGTCATGATCTCTGCATCACCAATTCCTTCTTCGACACCAAGCCCCAGCATAAGGTTCCCTGGAGAAAATGTTTCTAAGCATTGGCACCAACTCGACCTGGTGCTTACGGGGCGTAGCAATCTGAGAAACGTCAAACTGACCCGCAGCTTCCAGAGCGCAGATTGTGACACCGACCACTCTCTTGTCGTTTGCAGAGTAAAGTTCCGGCCCCAGAAAATTCACAGAGCAAAGAAGGAGGGAAGACCACGCATGCATTAACGTAAACAAGACCCGTGACCTTCACAAGGTGGAGGAATTCATTGCGGCGCTGGTAAATGCCCTTCCTGTACCACCTTGCGATAGCGCAAGGAAGAGGTGGTCACATCTCAGGGGCACTATTTTCAACACTGCCATGTTCATTTTCGGTAAGAGGCAGAACATGTCAGCAGATTGGTTTGAGGCCAGTGCAGAGGAACTGTTACCCCTCGTAGAGGAAAAGAGACGAGCTCTCTCATCCTACAAGAACCTGCCCTCAGGAAGGAACCTACAGGCCCTCCGTACTGCCCGCAGTAGAGTTCAACAAACTGCGAGGCGCTGTGCTAACAATTCCTGGCTTCGACACTGTTCCAGCATCCAGACTGTGGCCACTGTCGGCATCATAAGAGGCATGTACGAAGAGATCAAACAAGCAACAGGCCTTACACAAAACGTGACGGCTGCTCAGGCACTGGAGAGATCATTAAAGACCGTGATCAACAGATGAATCGCTGGGTGGAACATTACTCCGAACTCTACTCCAGAGAGAACTTGGTCAGCGTAGAGGCTTTGGATGCAATCGAATGCCTGCCCATCATAGAAGAACTTGATCTTGAACCAAGTGTGGAAAAAGTTGAGAAAGCAGTAGATTCACTTTCCTCAGGGAAGGCCCCAGGAGACGACGGGATTCCGCCTGAAGTTCTCAAGTGCGCTCGTGGAACACTTAAAACTGAGCTTCATGAACTTCTGTCCCAGTGCTGAAGGGGGGGGGGGGGGCTTGGTGCCACAAGACATGAGAGATGCAAACATCATCACTCTCTACAAAAATAAAGGTGACAGAAGCTATGTCAACAACTATTGCAGCATCTCCCTCCTCAGCGTCGTCGGCAAACTCTTCGCCAGGGTCGTCTTGGTCAGGCTCCAGATTCGTGCCGAAAGAGTGTACCCCGAGTCACAGTGTGGTTTGCGAGCAGAGAGGTCGACCACTGACATGGTGTTCTCCCTGAGACAGCTTCAAGAAAAGTGCAGGGAGCAGAGAAAGGCCTTGTACATCGCCTTCATTAACCTTACAAAGGCCTTCGACCTCGTGAGCAGGGACGGACACTTCAAGATTTTGGCCAAAATTGCCTGCCCATCCATCCTACTCAGCATGATACAATCGTTCCACAAGGACATGAAGGGAAAAGTCGTGTACGACGGGTCAACTTCTGAACCATTCAACATCAACAGTGGTGTTAAACAGGGGTGTGTTCTTGCTCTAACCCTGTTTGGCATCTTCTTCGCGATCCTCGTCAAGCATGCCTTTGGAACAACTACAGAAGGCATCTATCTCCGTATAAGATCTGATGGAAAGCTCTATAATCTATCCAGTCTCCCTGCAAAGACAAAAGTACAGATGCGAATCCTCAGGGAGTTCCTCTTCGCCGACGACGCAGCGATCACCACACACACAGCAGAAGGCTTGCAGCAGCTACTCGACCGCTTTGCCGCAGCCTGTTCCGCATTCGGCCTGACAATCAGCCTGAAGAAGACACAGGTGATGGCACAAGATGTCAATGAGCTACCCTGTATCAGTATAGCAGACTATGTGCTGGAGGCAGTTCACGCATTTGTGTACCTGGGCTCCACAATCTAAGACACCCTTTCCCTGGACACTGAGCTCAACAGTGCTGAGCCGCAACAACACTGGCCAGGCTCACAAAAGTGCGTTTGGGAAAATGCCACACTGACAGTGCACAGCAAGGCACAAGTCTACATGGCATGTGTGGTGAGTACACTTCTCTACGGCTCGGAATCCTGGACCCTGCAGGAGAGACGGCTCAATACCTTTCACATGCGGTACCTGAGACGCATCCTTGACATCACGTGAAAAGACCACATCACCGACAACACAGTACTCGAGAGAACAGGAGTCCCTTCAATGTTCACTCTCCTATGAAGCAGAGACACATGCGATGGCTGGGATATTTCACATGCATGGACGATGGCCGCATACCGAAGGACCTCTTGTATTTAAAACTGGCATCAGGAAGGAGACCCACCGGAAGACCTCGGCTGCGTTTCAGAGATGCCTGCAAATGTGACCTCAAGCAGATGAACATCGACACTTGGGAGGCAGCAGCTGCGGACAGGTCCGCCAGGAGATGCAAAGTGCAGAAGGGACTCCAGCAATTCGAGGATGAACTGAAGAGGCAGGCGGAGGATAATAAACTTCAGAGGAGGTCTCGACCACTGTCAGACGCACCCGCTTCGGCGTTTATCTGCGCTCGCTGCAGTTGGGACTGTCATTCTCGGGTTGGCCTTCACAGCCACAGCAGGTGCTGCATCCAACTAGACTACAACAACTAGACAGCCAGAGCACAACCTTATAACCCCACGGGATTGACGGATGCCTACTACTATGTTACCCAGGGGACACCGTACCTCGTATCCCAGATATACGGGGCCTTAAGTTACCCGTGGGACACTGTACCTTACGCAGAGAAACCATATTAAAGTGATATATCAAAGACCAAATCGACAGGAGCCTTGATGAGGGTTCGAACCTGTGCACTGGGTGTTCCCAGACCTGCGCTAGACAACTGTACCACCACATTGTCCAAAAAATTGCAACCTGGAGTGTTACTGCACCCACGAGGGTCCTGAGGCCTTTACTGTCTGGGAACACTCAGCGCTTAGGTTCGAACCCCTTATCATGGCTTCTGTGGATTTGTTCTACTGTAACTTATACCTTGATAGCTACGGTCCCAGCTACAGTGCCATGTGCATTACAATTAACCAAAGCTGCGGTGGTAGTAAATGTTCTACCATCAGAGGGATGACCGTGGACCATTCCTCCACACGCCTACGGTCAGAATTTATGACTTAACACTGTTTAATAATATTTTTGAGGCGTGTGTGTGTTGTGTGGGTCCGTGGTGGTGTTGGTGAGGCGTGCGGCACTCCTGTGTGTAGTGGTTGTGTGTTGGTGTTGGTGATGGTTGTGTCTCTCCTGTAGGCTCGCTTCTGACCTTGTGAAGCAGAGCAGCCGGATGTCTCGACGTTGTCTTAGTGGCTGTTGAGTGTTTTGTCTCGTGTTAACTTCTTGTGCAACTTGGTAAAGATTCTTTGGTGTGCTCTCTCTCTCTCTCTTTGGCTCTCCTCTCCTCCACTGGCTCTCCCCTCCTCCCCTCGGTTCTCCCCCTTGCCCTGGTTCTCCCGCTCCGTCAGTCCCTCCACACCCCTCTAACTGTAGTAGCAGCCCTACCTTACCTGTAAGTTCTTGTGACCTCTCCACGTAATGCTAGTTTTTGGACTCACTTCCTCACCTGATCACTGTAAACATGGGTTCCAGGTTGTCAGCACTAAAACTAATTGCCTGATTACTAGAGTTGTCAACACCGAAACTTGCTTCACACGTCCACTCTTGGTGTTGAAACATGCTTCAGGTTTCGCCTCAAGATGTTGGAACCTGCCATAAAGTTTTGCTGAGGCTTGCTACAAAAAGTTCTAATCATGAGAGTGAAACTTTTATATTAAGTTTTGCTTGTGATGCTGAAACTTGATACAATTATGCTCTTGAGACTTGTATCAAAGTTCTACTCATGATTCTGAAACTAGCTACAAAGTTCTGCCTCTAATGCTGGAACTTGTGCTCACCTTCCATTTATAAGAGAAGAGAACTTATACTACTATTTTTTTTTAGTTTAGACTAGTTTAACACCTCTTATCCTAAGACTCCCTGGTGTCAGAACTCTACCCTCAAGTACTGAGAAGAGTTCTATGCCTCCACCCTGAGACTCCGTGGTGTCAGAACTCTACCCTAAGACACCCTGGTGTCAGAACTCTACCCTCAACAACTGACACTTCTGCCTCCCTATCCTAAGATTTCCAGGTGTCAGAACTCTACCCTCAAGAACTGAGAAGAGTTCTGCCTCGCCTTGTCCCCACCTGAAACCAGCCTTACCCTTCCATCCTGAGATCTGAGACTAACCTCACTACTCAACCCTCACTGGTGAGATAAGTGTCACACCCTTGAGGACGGAGTTTGTGACTTGAGTTAGTGCTACCACTCCCCCTCACCGGTCTGGCCTGCCCTGGAGACCACACCAGGTCATCTGTCAGCCAGAAGGGTCGCATTGCTAAACAACAATCACACCTTAAAGGGTTTTCTGACCTCGAAGAATGACTTAAAAGTGTATCATTTAACGCAAATTTCGTCTTTGTTGACATTAATTCTGCCACAAGTTTTAGTTCAATATTTTCAAATAATTTTTTCGAGGTCGTGAGGGAGGTCAGAAGCCTTTTAGTAAAGTGTTTTAGCAATGTAACTCTCTACACGTCACCCCAATGCATATCTGCCCTGTTTACTGAGTGTCCGAAGCTGATCTGATTTCTCAATGTTTCAGGGCTCGAGGAGGAACCTGGTAAAGTTCTATTTCGCATGTCCAATGCATAGTTTTAGGTGTTTAGTGCATACTATACATGTTTTTGGTTTTTGGCATATGATGGCAAATTTTTGGCACTGTTTGCATGGCTTTCCCGTTGCTAGAGACCCCTGTTGGACTCCCGTTACCCGAACCCAACCGTTTTTAATGGGAGACTGATTATTTATTTTTTATTTTTTTAGAGGAAGAGTTAAGATAGATTTTGAATTTTGGACAGCTGTAGTAAATGCTTTAGTGATCAGTCTACTTCTGGCGGAGATTGTCTGTAGTGGTAGCTAGAGTGAGTGAGTGAGTGTGTGTGTGTGTGTGTGTGTGTGTGTGTGCGCGTGTGTGTGTGTGTGTGTGTGTGTGTGTGTGTGTGTGTGTGTGTGTGTGTGTGTGTGTGTGTGTGTGTGTGTGTGTGTGTGTGTGTGCGTGCGTGTGCGTGTGTGTGCGCGTGTGTGTGTGTGGACAATATAAATTTTAAGACTCATGAAATAAATGAGTGAAAATACTGGGTGCTCCAGACGGCAGGAGGCACCATAGACCTGAACACCACACGGCCCTCCCTCACCTCCTGCGGCCAGATTCACGAAGCAGTTACGCAAGCACTTACGAACCTGGGGCCAGATTCACGAAGCAGTTACGCAAGCACTTACGAACCTGGGGCCAGATTCACGAAGCAGTTACGTAAGAACTTACGAACCTGTACATCTTTTCTCAATCTTTGGCGGCTTTAGTTACAATTATTAAACAGTTAATGAGCTCCGAAGCACCAGGAGGCTGTTTATATCAATAACAACAGTTGATTGGCAAGTTTTCATGCTTGTAAACTGTTTAATAAATGTAACCAAAGCCGCCAAAGATTGAGGAAAGATCTACACAAGTGCTTGCGTAACTGCTTCGTGAACCTGGCCTTGGTTCGTAAGTGCTTGCGTAACTGCTTCGTGAACCTGACCCCAGGTTCGTAAGTGCTTGCGTAACTGCTTCGTGAACCTGGCCTTGGTTCGTAAGTGCTTGCGTAACTGCTTCGTGAACCTGGCCCCAGGTTCGTAAGTGCTTGCGTAACTGCTTCGTGAACCTGGCCCCAGGTTCGTAAGTGCTTGCGTAACTGCTTCGTGAACCTGGCCCCAGGTTCGTAAGTGCTTGCGTAACTGCTTCGTGAACCTGGCCTTGGTTCGTAAGTGCTTGCGTAACTGCTTCGTGAACCTGGCCCCAGGTTCGTAAGTGCTTGCGTAACTGCTTCGTGAACCTGGCCTTGGTTCGTAAGTGCTTGCGTAACTGCTTCGTGAACCTGGCCCCAGGTTCGTAAGTGCTTGCGTAACTGCTAAGTGAACTTGGCCCCAGGTTCGTAAGTGCTTGCGTAACTGCTTCGTGAACCTGGCCTCTGGGCCTGACATGTTCTAACCATGTATCTAAATTTCAGATACATGATCGGGGATCATGATGAATCTCAGTCTATCTCACTGTAAATGTTTATGTTACAGAATTTGTCATTCCCACCATGATGTGTATTAGTCAGTATTACTTATTATAAAGTTTTATGTGAGAAAATATTAAGTTGAGTTTCGCTAGAGAGAGAAATGTGTTTGTTTTGTTTAACTGTGAATGAATTGGTGGGTGTGGAGAGGTTAGTCTTGCTACTGGTGGTGGTGGTGGTGGTGGTGGTGGTTGGTGCAGTGATCTCTGGTGGTAGTGGTGGTGGTGGTGGTGGTGGTGGTGGTGGTGGTGGTTGGTGCAGTGATCTCTGGTGGTAGTGGTGGTGGTGGTTGGTGCAGTGATCTCTGGTGGTGGTGGTGCAGTGATCTCTGGTGGTGGAGGTGGTGGTGCAGTGATCTCTGGTGGTGGTGGTGGTGGTGGAGGTGGTGGTGGTGATTGGTGCAGTGATCTCTGGTGGTGGTGGTGGTGGTGGAGGTGGTGGTGGTTGGTGCAGTGATCTCTGGTGGTGATGGTGGTGCAGTGATCTCTGGTGGTGGCGGTGCAGTGATCTCTGGTGGTGGTGGTGCAGTGATCTCTGGTGGTGGTGGTGGTGGAGGTGGTGGTTGGTGCAGTGATCTCTGGGGGTGGTGGTGGTGGTGGTGCAGTGATCTCGTGGTGGTGGTGGTGGTGCAGTGATCTCGTGGTGGTGGTGGTGGTGGTAGTGGTGGTGCAGTGATCTCTGGTGGTGGTGGTGGTGGTGGTGGTGGAGGGTGGTAGTGGTGGTGGTTTTACAGTGATCTCTGGTGGTGGTGGTGGTGGTGGTGCAGTGATCTCTGGTGGTGGTGGTGGTGCAGTGATCGCTGGTGGTGGTGGTGGTGCAGTGATCTCTGGTGGTGGTGGTGGTGGTGGTGGTAGTGGTGGTGGTCTCACTCGCCTGTCCGTGAGCTCAATATAGTATGAAGACTAAGTCTTTATACAAGTATAGAGTATATGTATAGAAGTCTCTATAGTCTCATTGTTTGGTGCTTTTGTTACCTCCTTCTCCTACCTTTCTCTCTCTCTCTCTCTCTCTCTCTCTCTCTCTCTCTCTCTCTCTCTCTCTCTCTCTCTCTCTCTCTCTCTCTCTCTCTCTCTCTCTCTCTCTCTCTCTCTCTCTCTCTCTCTCTCTCTCTCTCTCTCTCTCTCTCTCTCTCTCTCTCTCTCTCTCTCTCTCTCTCTCTCTCTCTCTCTCTCTCTCTCTCTCTCTCTCTCTCTCTCTCTCTCTCTCTCTCTCTCTCTCTCTCTCTCTCTCTCTCTCTCTCTCTCTCTCTCTCTCTCTCTCTCTCTCTCTCTCTCTCTCTCTCTCTCTCTCTCTCTCTCTCTCTCTCTCTCTCTCTCTCTCTCTCTCTCTCTCTCTCTCTCTCTCTCTCTCTCTCTCTCTCTCTCTCTCTCTCTCTCTCTCTCTCTCTCTCTCTCTCTCTCTCTCTCTCTCTCTCTCTCTCTCTCTCTCTCTCTCTCTCTCTCTCTCTCTCTCTCTCTCTCTCTCTCTCTCTCTCTCTCTCTCTCTCTCTCTCTCTCTCTCTCTCTCTCTCTCTCTCTCTCTCTCTCTCTCTCTCCTCTCTCTCTCTCTCTCTCTCTCTCTCTCTCTCTCTCTCTCTCTCTCTCTCTCTCTCTCTCTCTCTCTCTCTCTCTCTCTCTCTCTCTCTCTCTCTCTCTCTCTCTCTCTCTCTCTCTCTCTCTCTCTCTCTCTCTCTCTCTCTCTCTCTCTCTCTCTCTCTCTCTCTCTCTCTCTCTCTCTCTCTCTCTCTCTCTCTCTCTCTCTCTCTCTCTCTCTCTCTCTCTCTCTCTCTCTCTCTCTCTCTCTCTCTCTCTCTCTCTCTCTCTCTCTCTCTCTCTCTCTCTCTCTCTCTCTCTCTCTCTCTCTCTCTCTCTCTCTCTCTCTCTCTCTCTCTCTCTCTCTCTCTCTCTCTCTCTCTCTCTCTCTCTCTCTCTCTCTCTCTCTCTCTCTCTCTCTCTCTCTCTCTCTCTCTCTCTCTCTCTCTCTCTCTCTCTCTCTCTCTCGCTTTGTTTTCCTATATCTCTTGTTGTCTTTCTATCACTGCCTTTCGATATCTTTCTTTCGCTAGCTTCGTAATCTCGCTAGTATCATTATCTCTTTGTTCTCTCGCTATCTGTTTTCTCTGTCTCTCCCCCTCCCTCCCTCCCTCCCTCCCTCCGGGGGAAAGGCATGGTGACCAAGTGGTTGGGCACCATTCCTTTCCCCCGTCCCATCCCAAATCCTTACCCTGACCCCTTCCCAGTGCTATATAGTCGTAATGGTTTGGCGCTTTCTCCTGATAATTCCCAGCCTCCCCCCCCCTGCCTCTGCACATGTTGCTACGCTTGGTGACAGGTGTTGCATGCGGTGTTGGGTGACGTGGTGTGGGAGAGCAGGAGACACCTGACTCTCTCCCACACCATCTCACATCCGTGTCCGCGCCGGTAAGCATCCACATTCATCCATACACGTCCCCCACACCCACTCCCGCCCTCCACCCATGGCTACACTCACCCCCTCCCTCCACCCATGGCTACACCCACACTCACACACCCGCCCTCCACCCATGGCTACACCCACACTCACACACCCGCCCTCCACCCATGGCTACACCCACACTCACACACCCGCCCTCCAGCCATGGCTATACCCGGACTCACACACCCGCCCTCCACCCATGGCTACACCCACACTCACACACCCGCCCTCCACCCATGGCTACACCCACACTCACACACCCGCCCTCCACCCATGGCTACACCCACACACTACCCACACCCGCCCTCCACCCATGGCTACACCCACACACTACCCACACTGCCATCTCGTCTCCACGCAATCTTAGAAACCGTGATTTTCGTCGTTTAAGGGAGAATTGAGGAAGGCAGAATAGTTATTGTAGGTAAGACAGCATGAGTAACTAGGGCGGTGGTGCCCAATAGTAACGGTGAGGAATTACGCGAATTCAGAAGCGTAGACCTGTTTTGGCAGGCAGTTTTGTTTATCTTATTTATTCTACCACAGAGGTAGCCAGACATTTACAATGCTAACCAGCATATATACATTTTCTTCTGTCCTCCATGGACAGGGTGAGAGATGTGTTAAACATATAGTTCAGGGATATATTGAACAATCAACCACAGAAGGTGATTGTTGTGCTTTTAAAATGCTAATCTAACCTACAGACAGAAATACTCTACACATATTTACGGTTTTGTTATATAAGGTGTTCAATGTGTCTTTTTACATAGTGTCATTAATGTGTGTTTACTAAGGTCAAATGCAATCCTCACCACACACACACACACACACACACACACACACACACACATACACACACACACACACACACACACACACACACACACACACACACACACACACACACACACACACACATACACACACACATTCAAGATTCTGAAGGGGATTGATAGGGTAGATAAAGACAGTCTATTTAACACAAGGGGAACACGCACAAGGGGACACAGGTGGAAACTGAGTGCCCAAATGAGCCACAGAGATATTAGAAAGAACTTTTTTAGTGTCAGAGTGGTTGACAAATGGAATGCATTAGGAGGTGATGTGGTGGAGGCTCACTCCATACACAGTTTCAAGTGTAGATATGACAGAGCCCGATAGGCTCAGGAATCTGTACACCTGTTGATTGACGGTTGAGAGGCGGGACCAAAGAGCCAGAGCTCAACCCCCGCAAACACAACTAGGTGAGTACAACTAGGTGAGTACACACACACACACACACACACACACACACACACACACACACACACACACACACACACACACACACACACACACACACACACACACACATACACACACACACACATACACACACACACACATATATATATATATATATATATATATATATATATATATATATATATATATATATATATATATATATATATATAACATAATATAATATAATGTAATAAATATGCGTCTCTACGTCACCAATTCCTTCTTCGACACCAGCACAAGGTTTCCTGGAGACACCCCAGGTCTAAGCATTGGCACCAACTCGACCTGGTGCTTACAGGGCGTAGCAATCTGAGAAGCGTCCAACTGACCCGCAGCTTCCAGAGCGCAGATTGTGACACCGACCACTCTCTCTCTCTCTCTCTCGTCTTTTGCGGAGTAAAGTTCCAATCCAACCAGAAGTTCCAAAATCCCCAGAGCAAAGAAGGAGGGAAGAGCAAGCATTAAAGTAAACAAGACCCGCGACCTTCACAAGGTGGAGGAATTCACTGCGGCGCTGGTAAATGCCCTTCCTGTACCGCCCTGCGATAGCGCAAGGGAGAGGTGGTCACATCTCAGGGGCACTATTTTCTACACTGCCATGTCCACCTTCGGTAAGAGGCAGAACATGTCAGCAGATTGGTTTGAGGCCAATGCAGAGGAACTGTTACCCCTTGTAGAGGAAAAGAGACAAGCTCTCTCATCCAACAAGAACCTGCCCTCAGAAAGGAACCTGCAGGCCCTCCGTACTGCCCGCAGTAGAGTTCAACAAACTGTGAGGCGCTGTGCTAACAATTACTGGCTTCGACTCTGTTCCAGCATCCAGACTGCGGCCACTGTGGGCAACATAAGAGACATGTACGAAGGGATCAAACAGGCAACAGTCCCTACACAAAACAGGACAGGAATTATCGTGTTTGAGTACATTGTGAAGCTGGAAGGGATGGTTAGACCAAGAAACACGTTGATAAGGGCGAGAGACTTCAGACGTGGGAATTATAGAAAGGTGAAGACTAATCTGCGAGAAGTCCAATAGGGTAAACCGTTTAAGAGACGACAACAAATAATATGATGGGATTCACAGCCCAGAAATGTGATGCCACCAAACACTTCGTCCCACTCAAGAACGAAGGAAACACTAAACATATCCTTGGAGACAACAAAAGCCTGGACAAAGTAGAAAGATCTTGGAAGAGTCACTAGAGGGCCACAGAGGCCAGACGGAACACAGTACACACAAGTCAGGAGACAAGCAGAGGCAAACTGCAAACACTGCTACAAAAGATAAACACCAGCCATAGTTGTTACATAGCCATACATGGAAGAAAGGAACAATAAGAGGCCATGTGATTATATTAACACGATAAGGCGAGAACTCCCTGGCAAATTACCAATAGACAGACTTGATGATATGTTAATCATTTTTGGAGAAGGACACCTGGGGGAACAAGAAAATACTAGAGATAGGAAATCTCTCTGAATTCAGGAAAAATTTAATCATTGTCACTGTATTACAACAAGGGGTCTGACAGGAGCCACTAATTTACAAACCAGTTTCACAAAAAAATATTCCAAGTGTAGAAGGTATTCACGTTGAGAGAAGCGGAGGACCTGGTTAGAATAAACTTTGTACTGAAAGGGCCGCAGGGAGTTAAAGGGAAAAATCATGTCCGACAAACTTGGTCGAGTTCTATAAAGAAGATTATTAAAATACGACAGGAAAAAATAGGGTTGCATGAATATTTTTCTGGACTGTCACAGAGCATTTGACACCGTGCCTCATGAAAAACTGGTGTACAAGTTGGGTAAAGGAGTACCTACAGGACTGAAAACAAAATTATAGTCAGAAAAGAGGTTTCGAACTGGAGGAATGAGACAAGTAGGACCCCTCGAGGCTCTGTTCTCGTTCCTAGTTTACGCGAACGACCAGCCCGAGGGAGTGAACTGGCACAGGTCGATGTTTACAGACGATACCAAGCCGGCGAGGAGGCTGGTGATCACGGAGGACTGCAGAGACCTACAGGTAGACATTAACACCCTCCACGAGAGGGCAAGATGTTGTCACTCCCAACAGCAGTTTAGTGATGAACATGAGGAAGCAGGAAGAATACAAGAGAAAAAGAAGCCATAAGAGAGGAAGGTCACTACAGGAATCATCAAAAAGAAATCAAGAAGAAAGAATGGTTTAAATGGAAACATTAACACCAGACACACACACACAGAGGGTAACATTGGACCATAATGGTGGTCCAGGACGGACCATGATGGTGGTCCAGGATGGACCATGGTGGTGGTCCAGGACGGACCATGATGGTGGTCCAGGTCGGACCATGTTGGTGGTCCAGAGGATGATATATGATGGGGGACTTAATTAACCGCGGGTCCGTGTTAGGTGATCCTTGTGTTGATCCTTCACCCCCTCCCTTCCCTTCCCATCTGGCAGCCTCCTCTTCCACCCTCCCTCTTGCTCTTCCACATCATTTCAGTTTCCGTGTTCCCCTTTCCTGTCACTTTTCCATTCTATCTCTCTCCCCTTCTTCAGTCTCCTCTCCTTGAATCACTTTCCCTCAGTTCTCTGTTTTTTCCTATTTTTCCGCTTTCTCCATTCGTCTCGTGTTTAACTCACTCCAAAACTCCGTTTATATTGCGTGTGACAGACCTCTCTCACCCTGAGGGTGTCCTCACTCCCCGTCCACACTCTCCTGCTTCTTCACACCATCAGCGTCACCATCACTGACACCTTCATCGTCGTCACCATCGCTGACACCATCACTGCCACCATCAACACTGTCACACATTGGCTCCGCTTCCCTGTGAAATCGCCACAACTTTTAAAAGATGTAAAGCCTTTTGTTGTGTTCCCGGGGTAGCCGGGAACGCGCGCGCGCGCGCGCACACACACACACACACACACACACACACACACACACACACACACACACACACACACACACACACACACACACACACACACACACACACACACACACACACGTGCGTGCGTGCTATACACCAGCGCCTTTTCCTCGTGAAACTTGTGTTGTTGACATAATAAAATCGTTTGACAAATATCTTTCACACGCTTTTATGTTAATTATTAAGGAATTCGAGAATGTTCCCGTGTGCTCCAAGCCCGCTGCATACTGTCTGAGGTGTTTGTGCATATTTGCATGCATGTTTGGTGGACTTTAGGTGTAGTACTCTCACACACATGTTCGTCCTATACTAGTGTCAAATATTATTGCCTAACACTTGAGTCATGGCGGGAACAAGTCCCAGTGGGCACATGAGTGGAAAACGTCGTTGATTTAAGGGGTTTCTCAACCACATTTTGCCCACTGGGAGGGAAGGGGTTATCATAGGGCGTGCGATGGTGCCAGTGTTGACTGTGTGTTGTGTTGCAGGGAAGGTGGACGAGAAGGCGACGCAGCTGCACGCCATCGCCTCGCTGAAGGTGCTGCTGGACGCCACCAAGCCCCAGAACGGTCGCGTGGAGACCTACCGCACCGACGGCCTCGCCCCTGACCCTCGCCCTGATAATCAGTCGCACGTAAGTGGCCGCTCGTCGCAGGGCACTGAAGTGACGCACGTGGACTCCCTGGCCTCCTCGGACGCTGCGTCGCACAGTGGCCCCCACACCAACGGCGACCTCCAGTCTGAGGGCAACTCCGTGGCTAACAATGTGAGTTATGGCACCAACTCTGTGCGCAAGATACCTCCTAAGACTCCTCAGAACGGCGACAACAATGGAGTCACTCCGGCACTCCATCCGGCCGCCCCCGAGGTCACGGACACGGAGGCCGCCCTCCCTCCCCCTCCACCCGCGGTAAGACTCGCTGACCCCCGCCCCATGGGACCTTCCCCGGGGTCGCATGACCCCACCTGGACCCCCGGGTCCCATGCCCACCTCAGGGCAGGCGTGGGCTCGGGGCACAACCCCTGTGCTCGTCTCCTCGGCCTCATCTGGCACCTGGCAAGACCACACACACTCATCTCCTCACTATAATGACTGCTGCTTATCACAATATGCAGCTTAACACCACATAGTCAATACATATTACCCCCCCCCCCACAAGCACCCCTCACCCACCCCACCATAACCCATCTTCACACCACCACACACACACACACACACACACACACACACACACACACACACACACACACACACACACACACACACACACACACACACACACACACATGCTATACCTATGTAAGGTACAGTCTGCTAAGTGACAATTTAATATTTAAATCTATTTTCCTCCAAGAAACATTAAAACCTTAGCACTTTGATTACAAGTCATCCAAATACTCTCTCAAGTTCTGGATAAATGCCGGTGCCAGATGAGGTGTGACGGGGCGTGCACTGGCACCGGGGCGTGCCCTGGCACCGGGGCGTGCCCTGGCGCCGGGGCGTGCCCTGGCACCGTGGCGTGCCCTGGCGCCGGGGCGTGCCCTGGCACCGTGGCGTGCCCTGGCGCCGGGGCGTGCTTTGGCGCCGGGGCGTGCCCAGGCACCAGGACGTGCCCTGGCGCCGGGGCGTGCCCTGGCGCCGGGGCGTGCTCTGGCACCGTGGCGTGCCCTGGCGCCGGGACGTGCCCTGGCGCCGGGGCAGACGGGGGTGCCAGAGGGGAGGGGACCAGCATGCTGCACGGTGTGTGGCAATGAGGCGTGCAACATCGTCCCTTCAACGTTGGTGCTCGAGTGTCGTTATTCTGGCACGTTGCCTCCTGCTCGTTGTCTGCCAGCCTCACCTTCACTCCCCCGGAGGCTTGGGGGCCCCTAACCCAGCAAACACATGCCTTTTATGTTTTTGTTTTGCATTTTTTGCAATGTTGCAGCAATGCAATTGTGTTGTTACAATGTTGTGGTAACTTTGCTTGTTTGCTGGGGGAAAGCCCCTAGCGCAGTCCGGGTTAAGAGAGAGACTTGTGTGTATTCTGAAGTGATCCTCCAAAGGTTATAGTTCACTGTAGCGCCCCCTTAACGGGGTTCATTTGGTACTATTAGTATTGTAGTGAGCCCCCGAGAGAGAATTTAGGTATCAATCCATCCTTAACCTCATCTATGCCAAGTATAGCACTTATATGTACTACTCCAGGCATATATTAGGCCTAGGATTCCTTATATTTAAGACTGGGATTGCATATATTAGGCCTACAAGGGGTTATAGTCACAATTTTATTCATGAACTTTAGAATGCCAAAAAGTACAAAACATGGAACTTTTTTTTTTCTTCGGTGGAGGAGGGGGGATGTTCCCTCCCTGGGTGCTGCAAGGTACCATGATCTTGGTGGAGGATGTACTTAAGATGTCTCGCATGCCTGCCGCTTGGTCATCTACAACCATAGATTGCTTCTCATGCTTCTCATCTACTGGAGCGTCTACTTCCTCCAGTACGCTGGCTTCTTGCATCTTTACCGTCTTCTTTCTTAGTGTAAGGAATGTGTGTGTTGTGTCTTGTAGTGTGTTGTGCTCCCAGGCGCTCACTCCGTCCTGCACACACACACACAACCTAACCACCACGTTGCTAACGTTGTTACGACGGTGTTGCTAAAGTTGTCGCATCGTTGTAACTAACGTTGTTACGACGTTGTTGCTAAAGTTGTCGCATCGTTGTAACTAACGTTGTTACGACGTTGTTGCTAAAGTTGTCGCATCGTTGTAACTAACGTTGTTGCTAAAGTTGTCGCATCGTTGTAACTAACGTTGTTACAACGTTGTTGCTAAAGTTGTCGCATCGTTGTAACTAACGTTGTTACGACGTTGTTGCTAAAGTTGTCGCATCGTTGTAACTAACGTTGTTACGACGTTGTTGCTAAAGTTGTCGCATCTTTGTAACTAACGTTGTTACGACGTTGTTGCTAAAGTTGTCGCATCGTTGTAACTAACGTTGTTACGACGTTGTTGCTAAAGTTGTCGCATCGTTGTAACTAACGTTGTTACGACGGTGTTGCTAAAGTTGTCGCATCGTTGTAACTAACGTTGTTACGACGTTGTTGCTAAAGTTATCACATCGTTGTAACTAACGTTGTTACAACGTTGTTGCTAAAGTTGTCGCATCGTTGTAACTAACGTTGTTACAACGTTGTTGCTAAAGTTGTCGCATCGTTGTAACTAACGTTGTTACGACGTTGTTGCTAAAGTTGTCGCATCGTTGTAACTAACGTTGTTACGACGTTGTTGCTAAAGTTGTCGCATCGTTGTAACTAACGTTGTTACGACGGTGTTGCTAAAGTTGTCGCATCGTTGTAACTAACGTTGTTACGACGGTGTTGCTAAAGTTGTCGCATCGATGTAACTAACGTTGTTACGACGGTGTTGCTAAAGTTGTCGCATCGATGTAACTAACGTTGTTACGACGGTGTTGCTAAAGTTGTCGCATCGATGTAACTAACGTTGTTAAGACATCTAAGTAACGATATTACGTCACAACGTTAAACAGTAACGTTATTACGTAGTAACAGCGTAAAAAAAAATCCCAAAACGTTTTGGTCAGGTTGTGTGTGTGGGGGGGGGTAATATATTTAGGTATTAGAATGTTTGTCTCGTTCTAATTCATGTTTCTTAACCATGTTTTGTACCTCCTGGTGGCCCCCTGTGATGTCTTCACCACTCTCCCACACTTAACAACCACCTTCTGCCGTTCTTAACAATCACCTTCTGCCCTTAAATACTTTACCTTCCATAAATATTTATTTGGTAATCACCTATACGTGGTGGTATTATCCAGCATTTATCCATGACTTACTCTTACATTATAAACTTTATCCAGCACTGATTCTCACAATATAACCTTTATCCATCACTGACTTTCAGTGTAAACAGTATCCATCACTAACAGAATAAACTGTATCCTCCACTAATTCTCAGTGTAAACTTTATCCACCACTAATTCTCAATGTAAACTGTACATTTTCTCCTCTCTGTTCTCTACTGTCCTCTTCTATCTAAGTCTTTTTTTTTTAATCTCTTAATTTTATAATACTTTTGTAATTTTCTCTTTGTGTATATGTCTTCGTCTATTTCTTGTGTCCTCTCCCTCTCCCAGCCTCTCCAGATATGTCCAACATCTGTCCAAGGTCTCCACAGATATGTCCAAGATCTCCACAGATATGTCCAAAATTTCCACAGATATGTCCAAGATCTCCACAGATATGTCCAAGATCTCCACAGATATGTCCAAGAACGTATATTCTCGATTATTGCTGCCTTCATCAACCATGCTTCCATGTTCTTGTGTCTGGATCTTATTACTTTTGCAGCAAGGACTACAGTCATGAGTCTTGGGGCTCTCAAGTCCCTCGTGAGGCACTCTCAAGTCCCTCGTGAGGCTCTCGCAATTCCCTCGTGAGACTCTCTCAAGTCCCTCGTAAGGCTCTCTCAAGTCCCTCGTGATGCTCTCTCAAGTCCCTCGTGAGGCTCTCTCAAGTCCCTCATTAAGCTCTCAAGTGTCTCGGGTGAACTATCGTACCGTCTTGGTCTGCTGTACTCAAGCCGCGGAGCACTGGGTGAGATGTTGTGGCTGAGGAAGCCAGCATGGCATAGCGGAAACCCTACAACCTACGTTAACTTTATACATTTGTTATCAAAACGCGTATTTTGGTGTGTGTTTCCTTTGTAGTTGTTGTTGACTCTCGTAGTGCTCTCATGGCTCTCGGGTCCTTTAATCTGGTTCATCCAGTAGTTGTCGAGATCCAACATTGGCTGTTTCTTGTTCACAGTAAATTTAAGTCGGTTGAGTTTTGTTAGGTTCCCAGCCATATTGGTGTGTCTTTAAATGAGCGTGCAGATGCTGCCGCCAAGTAAGCTGTCCGCTCTTGTCCCATCTCTCGAAAAGGTATTCCATATTCCGACTTTTACCTGGTTATCCATTCCTCCATCCTTACCCGTTGGCAGGCTTCTTGGTCGTCTGTTACTGGTAACAAACTACGTACTCTTAAGTGTTGTGTTTCCTCGTGGCCGTCCTCCTACCACCGTAACCGGCGATGGGAAACAGCTCTGGCGAGGTTGCGTATTGGCCATACTCGCTTAACCCATGGTCACTTGATGGAGCGCCGCCCTGCTCCTTATTGTCCTAGTTGCATTGTCCCTCTTACGGTCGTGCATGTCCTTCTTGAATGTCCTGACTTCCGGGACGAGCGTGTGTCTTGCTTTCCGACCGCCCCTCGCAGTCACCTGTCCCTCAATAGAATTCTTGGTGACTCGGATACTTTTGATATCTTTCGCCTTATGCGTTTTTGTTCTCGTGTTGGCATCCTTGGTGATATTTAGCGCCCTCTGATTATTCCGCACATTTGATGGTGCTACATAGCCTTCCCGGTTTGGTGCCTTCTTTTGATAATTACTTACTTACTTGGTGTGTGTGTGTGTGTGTACTCACCTATTTGTACTTGCGGGGGTTGAGCTTTGGCTCTTTGGTCCCGCCTCTCAACTGTCAGTCAACTGGTGTACAGATTCCTGAGCCTACTGGGCTCTATCATATCTACATTTGAAACTGTGTATGGAGTCAGCCTCCACCACATCACTGCCTAATGCATTCCATCTGTTAACTTCTTGTACACTGAAAACACGTTCTTTCTAACGTCCCTGTGGCTCATTAGGGTACTCAGTTTCCACCTGTGTCCCCTTGTTCGCGTACCACCAGTGTTAAACAATTTATCCTTGTCTACTCTGTCAATTCCTTTGAGGATTTTGAAGGTAGTGATCATGTCTCCCCTTACTCTTCTGTTTTCCAGTGTCGTGAGGTGCATTTCCCGCAGCCTTTCCTCGTAACTCATGCCGCTTAGTTCTGGGACTAGTCTAGTGGCATACCTCCGAACCTTTTCTAGCTTCGTCTTGCGCTTGACAAGGTACGGGCTCCATGCTGGGGCCGCATACTTCAGGATTGGTCTTACATATGTGGTATACAAGATTCTGAATGATTCCTTACACTGGTTCCTGAAGGCTGTTCTGATGTTAGCCAGCCTCGCGTATGCCACAGACGTAATTTTTTTTATGTGGGCTTCAGGAGACAGGTTTGGTGTGATATCAACTCCTAGATCTCTCTGTCCGTTTCATGAAGTACTTCATCTCCCATTCTGTTTCCTGTGTCTGGCCTCCTCTTTCCACCGCCTAGTTTCATTACTTTGCATTTACTGGGGTTGAACTTTAGCAGTCATTTGTTGGACCATTCATTCAGTCTGTCTAGGTCACCTTGTAGCTTCCTACTATCCTCTGTTTCAATCCCCCTCATAATTTTTGCATCGTCAGCAAACATTGAGAGAAACGATTCTGTACCCTCTGGAAGATCATTTACATATATCAGAAAAGTATAGGTCTAAGGACTGACCCCTGCGGGACTACACTGGTGACGTCTCGCCAATCTGAGACCTCACCCCTCACAGTGACTCATTGTCTTCTGTTGCTTAGGTACTCCCTAATCCAATGGAGTACCTTCCCTTTCACTCCAGCCTGCATCTCCAGCTTTTTCACTAGCCTCTTGTGTGGTACTGTATCAAAGGCTTTCTGGCAATCCAAAAATATGCAGTCTACCCACCCCTCCCTTTCTTGCCTGATTTTTGTTGCCTGGTCGTAGAATTCAATTAATCCTGTGAGGCAGGACCTGCCATCCCTAAATCCATGTTGATGCAGTGTTACAAAAGTTCTTTCGCTCCAGATGTTCCACTATCTTTTTTTGCACAATCTTCTCCATCAGCTTGTATGGTATGCAGGTTAGGGACACTGACCTGTAGTTCAGTGCCTCCTGTCTATCCCTTTCTTGTATATCGGGACTACGTTAGCTGCTTTCCAAATTTCTGGCAGTTCTGTTACCAGTGATTTGTTGTACACTATGGAGAGTGGCAGGCACAGTGCTTCTGCTCCTTCCCTTAGTATCCAAGGGGAGATTTCATCTGGGCCTATAGCCTCTGTCACACCCAACTCTAGCAAGAGCTTCCTTACACCCCCACTGGTAATCTCAAACTCTTCTGGTGGTTCTTGGTTAACTATTCCCCCTCTCTTATCTCTTGAACGTCCCCTTGCTCTAAAGTGAAGACCTCCTGGAATTTCTTATTCAGTTCCTCGTGCACGTCCTTGTCGTTTGTAGTGAATCTGTCTGCCCCTATCGTCAAAATCATTACCTGTTCCTTTACTGTTGTTTTTTTCCCTGATGTAGTTGTGCAGCTATTTAGATTAAGTATTTGCCTTAACGTCTTTTTTGCCTCTCTTCTCATCCGGACATATTCATTCCTGGCATTCTGGTATCTTTCTCTGCTTTCAAGTGTCCTGTTATTCCTATAGTTTCTCCATGCCCTTTTACTTTGCTGCTTAGCTAGCTTACATCTCTGATTAAACCATGGGTTTCTCATCTTCATTTCTTTGTTTTCCTTTTCGACCGGGACAAACTTGTCTACAGCCTCCTTACACTTCTGCGTGATGTAGTCCATCATTGTGTGTGTGTGTGTGTGTGTGTGTGTGTGTGTGTGTGTGTGTGTGTGTGTGTGTGTGTGTGTGTGTGTGTGTGTGTGTGCATAAATCAATGAAATTACATTAAGTATGGTATAATATCTTCCATTTTAGTGTGATTGATTTCTATAAGATTTCCGTCGCCAGTGTACCTAAGGTTTAAACACTGCCATTACCCCAATATTCAGCTCTACTTGTGAGTCTGAAGTCCTAACTTTGCTGTGACCTGTGTTGTTGTCACCTTCGACCAGGGCGAAACTGTCCCGCCACCCCCTGGTGTTGACGGGTCCTCCCGCCTGTGTACCCGCTGGGGTCCGCCTCCAGTCCCCGTGTACCAGCTGGGGTCCGCCCCCTGTACCCGCTGGGGTCCGCCTCCAGTCCCCGTGTACCAGCTGGGGTCTGCCCCCTGTACCCGCTGGAGTCCGCCCCCAGCCCCCGTCCTCCCCATGTACCCGCTGGGGTTCACCCCCCACTCTTCACCAGCGTATTCACCATCTTGGGTCGTCCCCTGAGCCTCGCGTCCAGCAAGTGGGTTGGGTTATGGTTGGCGTTTAGGGTTTGCTGGTTGTCGTCCACGTGAGTCGCTCAGTCCAGTCATTGGTTCCAGGGGACGTTAATATTAGGGTGATATTGGTTTATCCTAAAGCTTCCCATTGTTGACGTCGAATCCAATCCATTCTACATTACTTGACGATCTCTGGGTGACGTCACGCGGGTATCATCGCGATCTCTGGGTGACGTCACGATCTGAAGCCCTGAAGCACTATGGAAGAGTTTATGGGGCCCTGAAGCACCATGGAAGAGTTCATGGGGCCCTGAAGCACCATGGAAGAGTTTATGGGGCCCTGAAGCACCATGGAAGAGTTTATGGGGCCCTGAAGCACCATAGAAGAGTTTATGGGGCCCTGAAGCACCATGGAAGAGTTTATGGGGCCCTGAAGCACCATAGAAGAGTTTATGGGGCCCTGAAGCACTATGGAAGAGTTTATGGGGCCCTGAAGCACCATGGAAGAGTTTATGGGGCCCTGAAGCACCATGGAAGAGTTTATGGGGCCCTGAAGCACCATGGAAGAGTTTATGGGGCCCTGAAGCACCATGGAAGAGTTTATGGGGCCCTGAAGCACCATGGAAGAGTTTATGGGGCCCTGAAGCACCATGGAAGAGTTTATGGGGCCCTGAAGCACCATGGAAGAGTTTATGGGGCCCTGAAGCACCATGGGAGAGTTTATGGGGCCCTGAAGCACCATAGAAGAGTTTATGGGGCCCTGAAGCACCATGGGAGAGTTTATGGGGCCCTGAAGCACCATGGAAGAGTTTATGGGGCCCTGAAGCACCATGGAAGAGTTTATGGGGCCCTGAAGCACCATGGAAGAGTTTATGGGGCCCTGAAGCACCATGGAAGAGTTTATGGGGCCCTGAAGCACCATGGAAGAGTTTATGGGGCCCTGAAGCACCATGGAAGAGTTTATGGGGCCCTGAAGCACCATGGGAGAGTTTATGGGGCCCTGAAGCACCATGGAAGAGTTTATGGGGCCCTGAAGCACCATGGAAGAGTTTATGGGGCCCTGAAGCACCATGGGAGAGTTTATGGGGCCCTGAAGCACCATGGAAGAGTTTATGGGGCCCTGAAGCACCATGGGAGAGTTTATGGGGCCCTGAAGCACCATGGGAGAGTTTATGGGGCCCTGAAGCACCATGGGAGAGTTTATGGGGCCCTGAAGCACCATGGGAGAGTTTATGGGGTCCTGAAGCACCATGGGAGAGTTTATGGGGCCCTGAAGCACCATGGGAGAGTTTATGGGGCCCTGAAGCACCATGGAAGAGTTTATGGGGCCCTGAAGCACCATGGGAGAGTTTATGGGGCCCTGAAGCACCATGGAAGAGTTTATGGGGCCCTGAAGCACCATGGAAGAGTTTATGGGGTCCTGAAGCACCATGGGAGAGTTTATGGGGCCCTGAAGCACCATGGGAGAGTTTATGGGGCCCTGAAGCACCATGGAAGAGTTTATGGGGCCCTGAAGCACCATGGGAGAGTTTATGGGGCCCTGAAGCACCATGGAAGAGTTTATGGGGCCCTGAAGCACCATGGAAGAGTTTATGGGGCCCTGAAGCACCATGGGAGAGTTTATGGGGCCCTGAAGCACCATGGGAGAGTTTATGGGGTCCTGAAGCACTCCGAGGTTGTTTATAACAATAATAACCTTGTGATGAGGACGTGACCTCCCGGCGTTTCAAAGCTCCTAAACTGTTTAATATATTCAGACTTAGCCGCCACGACGAAGGGAAAGATGTATAGGTTTCGTAATTGATCAGGTTAAGTATTTGCTGCATATCGGACCAGCCCTCTTGCGGCGCCAGAATGTATTAGAATATCACGCGAACCAACACAGTCCCTGGTCGAAGAAAACGGGTTGGTCCTCGCCAGCCAATCCCAGAGCAGCACACTGGGTTGCCTTCTCCCGTCTGATTGGCTCATGACTTTCTTTCCTGGTTTTCCGGCAAACTGCATGTTGTGATATGTATCCACCTGACCAGCCCGTCCTCTTAAGGTTTCACAATGTCAAGAAGCTGTCATACTAGGCCCAGGAACCTGTATACCAGTTGATTGACAGTTGAGAGGCGGGACCAAAGAGCCAGAGCTCAACCCCTGCAAGGACAACTAAGTAAGTACTAAATTGCCCCTGCATGGGTGCCCCACCCATGTCCCCTTGTTCTCTTGGTGCTGTATTCAGTGTGAACATTTCGTCTATTTCCACTCTTTCAATCCCCCTAAGTATTTTGTATGCTGCTATCATATCTCCCCGCTCCTTCCCTTTTGCTAACGTCGTCAGGTTTAGTTCCTTCAGTCGCTCTTCATATCACATCCATTGCTACTGCGGGATGAGCCTCGTTGCAAATTGTTGAGCCTTTTCCAGTTTTCTAATATTTTTCTTAGATGGGGCTCCATGATCCAGTTGCATACTTTAGGATTGGTCTCACGTAGGCAATGAAAAGTGCCTTAAATGCCTCTTTACTAAGGTTTCTGAATGACGTTTTAACTTTTGCTAGCGTAGAGTACACTGCTGTCGTTATTCGATTTATATGTGCCTCAGGAGTTAGATTAGGTGTTACGTTCACTCCTTTCTTGAATCGTCACAGGAAGATACTTCCCCTTCGTTGTGTGCTGACCCTTTGGTTTCTTGTCACCTAGTCCCATTTCCATAACTTACATTTGCTTGTGTTGAACTCCAGTAGCCATTTTTTTTTTTTTTACTGTCTCTGCAACCTGTTCAAGTCCTCTTGGAGGATCCTACAATCCTCATCTGTCACAACTCGTCTCATTAATTTTGCGTCATCCGCGGACATCGACATGCAGGATTCACTCCTATAGAGATGTCGTTCACGTATATTAGAAATAGAACTGGTCCCCGCTCTGATCCTTGAGGTACTTCACTCGTTACTGTTCGCCAGTCCGACTTCTCGCCCCTTACCGTAACTCTCTGGCTCCTTCCTGTTAAATAATTCCTTGCCCAAGCTTGCATTCACCTAGTTGTATTCACATAGTTGTTCATGTGAGGGTTGAGCTCTGCTCTTTCGGCCCGCCTCTCAACTGTCAATCAACTGTAACTACTAACTTTTTTTTCTTTCCTTTCCACACACACCCCAGGAAGCAGCTCCGTAGCAGCTGTCTAACTCCTAGGTACCTATTTACTGCTAGGTAGCAGGGGCATCAGGGTGAAAGAAAATTTGCCCATTTGTTTCTGCCTGGTCCGGGAATCGAATCCAGGCCACAGAATTACGAGTCCTGCGCGCTGTCCACTCAGCTACCAGACCCCCCTAACTACATCTCTCCACTACACCACGAACATGGAGTACATGGAGGACACGACTACTCCACCACCCCCTCCACTACGTCACTGCCTGTTGTACTCACCTATTTGTGCTTGTGGGGGTTGAGCTTTGGCTCTTTGGTCCCGCCTCTTAACCGTCAATCTATTGGTGTACAGACTCCTGAGCTTCTCGAGCTCTCTCATATCTACACTTGAAACTGTGTATGGAGTCAGCCTCCACCACAACACTGCCTAATACATTCTACCTGTTAACTACTCTGACACTGAAACAATTATTTCTAATGTGTCTGTGGCTCATCTGGGTACTAGGTTTCCACCTGTGTCCCCTTCTTAAATGTTCCACCAGTGCTAAAGTGTTTGTATATGTCCACACTGTCATTTCCTCCTGAGAATTTTGTAGGTGGTTATCATGTCTCCCCCTTACTCATTTGTTTTCCAGGGACGTGAGGTTTAGCTCCTTTAGCCATTAGTAGTCACCACCCATTGTTGGGAGCCGGTCGGCCGAGCGAGAGAGCCGGTCGGCCGAGCAGATAGCATGCGGGGCTTGTGATCCTGGGTTCGATCCCAGGCGCCGGCAAGAAACAATGGGCACAGTTTCTTTCACCCTATGCCCCTGTTACCTAGCAGTAAAAATTGGTACCTGGGAGTTAGTCAGCTGTCATGGGCTGCTTCCTGGGGGTGGAGGCCTGGTCGAGGACTGGGCCGCGGGGACACTAAAGCCCCGAAATCATCTCAAGATATCCTCAAGATAACCCCCGTCACAGTTACTTGCTGTTTCCTGTTGCTTAGATTCTCCCTTATCCACTGGAGCACCTTACCTTTTACTCCTGCCTGTTGCTCCAACTTTTGTAACAGCCTTTTATGAAGTACTGTGTCAAAGGCTTTCTGACAGTCCAAAAAAATGCAGTCTGTCAACCCTTCTCTTTCTTGCCTAATTGTTGGTGCTTAGTCATTGAATTTTATTAAACCTGTGAGGCACGATTTACCCTCTCTGAACCCATGCTGGTGGTGTTACAAAGCTATTTCCTTCCAGATGCTCTACGAGCCTTTTCCTCACGATCTTCTCCATCACCTTGCATGGTATACAAGTTAGGGAAACTGACCTTATAGTTCAGTGCCTCTTGCCTGTCACCCATTTTTGTATATTGGGACTACATTAGCTGTCTTCCAGCTTTTCTGTAGGTTTCTTGTTTCCAGTGACCTGTTATACACCATAGAGAGTGGCACACTTAGTGTTTCTGCACCTTCTTTTAGTACCTACGGTGAGATTCTGTCAGGCCCAATAGCCTTTGTCACATTCAGCTCCAACAGATTCTGTTTGACCTCATCACTGGTGAGGTCAAATTCCTCCAAGGTTGCTTGGTTTGCAACCTTCTCATTTAGTACAGGGGCTTCGCCTTGTTCTATTGTGTAGACCTCCTAGAATCTCTTGTTGAGTTTTTGACACACCACCTTGTCATTCTTTGTGGATCTGTTCTCCTTTTTTCTCAGTTTCATCACTTGTTCCTTCACTGCTGAGAGACAGGCCGATAGAGCAGAGCTCAACTCCCGCAAGCACAACTGGGTGAATACAACTAGGTGAATACACACACACACACACACACACACACACACACACACACACACACACACACACACACACACACACACACACACACACACACACACACACACACCATTTGTCTCCTCCATCGCCTGGGATCGAACCACGGTCCCCAGGATTACAAGTATACATCGACAAATAGGACTCTACGCCTGTAGAGATGTCGTTCACGTATATTAGAAATGGAACTGGTCCCAGCACCGATCCTTGAGGTACTCCACTCGTTATAAATTCGCCAGTTCGACTTCTCGCCCCTTACCGTTACTCTCTGGCTCCTGCCTGTTAAGTAATTCTTTACCCAAGCTTGTGTGTATATGTGTTGTGTGTGTTATCAGGGAAACTAAATTTACATTAATGTTTTCTTCAATTCGTTGATGTTTAAAATTAGTGTGAGCGTCAGTTCCATCAGGCAAGGTGGCCCTGAGGCCAGCAACACCCGCGACGTGTAAGCAAAGCTCCCGCATTTAATCAACGATGGACAAACGTTTATAAACGTTGATTCTGTGTTACTTCAACGTCGTTTGGCCGGATGGTTGTCTCGTGTGTGAGACTTGGTCTTTGAAGGGTCACGTGGCCGCGAGGCCTGAAACACACACTAGAAAGTGGTCCGTTGCTGCCCTGAATTAGCAAGGTGTGTTTAGTGGCCCACACGTCGGGCTGTGCCAGAAACTGATATGAGGTAACGTGTAGGACGAGGTGTGGGCGGCGTGGCTGGCGTCTGAGGTCGCCCAGGTGAGTATAAACACCCCCAGTTTGAGTGCATCCTTTGCCTCTCTGTGAGTGTGTGTGTTTGTGCATCATTTATTGACAATATCACTGCATTGCTCTTACTGGAGATGAACCATAGCTTGCACAGCGTGCATGACTCCTCTCCTCCGAGCTCGTGGTAAATCAAGCCGCTTTCCAGCCCAACGACACAGTGCTTGATGAAATGTCGCTCGCGCACGCGCACCCTCTGGTCGTCCCGGCACCATCCCCAGCCTCCGCCTGGGACGGGGACGCGGAGAGCATCTTGGCCCACGGAGACTTCTCCTCGCCCGGAGAGAAGCCCCAAGAAGCCCAAAAGCATTCTTGGACTTCGACGTCAAACTCAAAAGTACGTATAGACCGTCCCCGGCACCAGACCTCGAAGCCCCTGCATCAACCTCTGGGAAACGTAGCCTTCATCTCTCGATGTGTTGTCGAAGCCCCACTTTGGCTGGTATTTGTGGTCTCACGAGAGGAAGCGCTCGCTGGAGGCGCGTGGTGGTGCAGGGGAGGCGAGGTGGCAGCACTCTGTGTGGAGATGGCAGCACTGGTGGGCAGCCCACAGCACTCTGTGTGGAGATGGCAGCACTGGTGGGCAGCCCACAGCACTCTGTGTGGAGATGGCAGCTACCACCCACTGGCACAGTTGTCACCATTGTCCAACTGTTTGTCCAAACACCTATGATGTCCACACGTCTGGTTGGGCACTCACGATGTACAGACATCTGTCAGAGCACTTATGGTGTCCACACACACCTGTCAGAGCACTCATGATGTCCACACATCTGTCAGAGCACTTATGGTGTTCACACACACCTGTCAGAGCGTTCATGGTATTCACACAAACCTGTCAGAGCGTTCATGGTATTCACACAAACCTGTCAGAGCACTTATGGTGTCCACACACACCTGTCAGAGCACTCATGGTGTTCACGCACACCTGTCAGAGCATTCATGGTATCCACACAAACCTGTCAGAGCACTTATGGTGTCCACACACACCTGTCAGAGCACTCATGGTGTTCACACACACCTGGCAGAGCACTTATGGTGTTCATACACACCTGTCAGCACTCATGGTGTCCCCACACACCTGTCAGAGCTCTTATGGTGTTCACACACACCTGTCAGAGCACTTATAGTGTACACACATCTGTCCGAGCACTTATGGTGTTCACACACCTGTCAGAGCAATCATGGTGTCCACACACACACACACCTGTTAGAGCACTTATGGTGTCCACACACACCTGTCAGAGCACTCATGGTGTCCACACACACCTGGCAGAGCACTTATGGTGTCCACACACACCTGTCAGTGCACTTATGGTGTCCACTCACACACCTGTCAGCACTTATATGTCCACACACACCTGTCAGAGCACTCATGGTGTCCACACACACACGCCTATCAGAGCACTTATGGTGTCCACACACACCTGTCAGAGCACTCATGGTGTCTACACACCTGTCAGTCCCCCTCCTTTTCTGGCTCATTGTCGTCGTGAGGGGGCTTGGTGGACGGCTGCCGGAGTGTGATGCTCCTTGGGTCAATCCTCTGTCCTTTTGCGGCCTTATGCTCCTGCTGCTGTCTTTACCAATTTTGGCCAGAACTCTTTTCCTTTACCTTGTGTTTCGTTTTTCTTCCCCCTCCCCTCTTCTCCTTTCTAATTGTCATTTCCTGCCGACCTTTTGCCTGTTTTGATTATTCTCTTGGACCTCTTCTATTTTGATGCCCGGGTGTTTGAGGAAGCATACTCTTGCACCCGTAGAACTGTAGTACCCAGTGTCTCGAGCGAGGGGAACCTTATATTGTCAGTCCTCCTTTCGTCACTGAACCCGATCTCGATGGACTCAGGGTTCTTAAGGTGGTGTTTGTGGGGCGTATACTCACGACGCACCCCTAGGAGGCCCCGGCATGATCGGCGATAGCTTCTTGTTGGGTGTCCTGCCTCTAATTGTTTCCATGGTGGGTGTGGGGGCACATTCGTGAATGAAAGTTTTTTCCTCGTTTTCATGGCTGATAATGTTTCCCTTGTACCTTCTCAGGCTCGTGGGGTGGGTGACCAAGCCCCGAGTCGGACTGTGTTGGAAGACCAGGCCTTGTAGCCCCAGCTGCATTGGGCCCCGACCCCCTGACTACTCCCCTCAGCTCCCCACCCTCCTCTGTGGTAGGGTCGAGTTCCCAGCCCCCAGTGGTGACCACCTCGTCCTCTGGCACGGCTCCGTCTCTCATTGTGACTATTGCTCCTTGTAACCCCTCTCTCTCTGGGGGTTCTCAACGCTGTCCCCGCCATGGCCGCACTCGGCCGATCCCTTCCCGTACTAATACTTACAACGCCTTGTTTGGTCCCACTACATGGGCTAAATACTTGATCTTCACCATATGGATTCTACTCCTCCTGGCGATTTCTCCCTCCATAAACACCTTGTTGATTCAGTAGATGCCTCTGTTACTTTTAACTCCAACAGTTACGGTACGTGTGTCATCACTACTCCTTCTCAGGATGCAGCTACTCGCTTAGCCGCTTTGTCCTGCATTGGAGAGACCCCTGTTTGGGTCTCCAAAAACGCTCGGTTAAATAACAGTGTTTGCACTGTTCTCCTCCCACACCATGTTGCAACTGGTGTTTGGGACCACAAAGATTGCCATGAGTATATTAAACATATCCTCGAAGCCCAAGGCCATTCTATCCTCCAGGTGGACATGTTTACTCGACCCCCTCGTGGTCGTCGCCGTCAGCCCCTTCGAGTTGTTAAAATCACCTTTGATAGTAGAGCCCTTCTGCCCTCTGTTATTTTTGTTGGTGCCAGATGCTCCATTCAGGAGTACATTCCCTCTCCTAGACTATGCAATAAGTGTTGGATGTTCGGGCACGGTGTCCTCAAATGCACAAATACTGTGTATCTATGCCCCATGTGTGGGGTTGATAGTCATTCTATGTCCGAGTGCACTTCTCCCCAGGCTCGCTGCCTCAATTGCGGTGAGGCCCACCCTACCTTCTCACGCTCGTGTATGCACTACAAACTCGAGGAAGCCGTCCTCAACTTGAAGCACCATGATCGTCTGTCTTTTCCTGAAGTGAGACACCAAGTTCGTCGTCTCACCCCTTTCGCGGGCGTATCCTACGCTCGCGTGTTGCGTTCTACCTCTCCTCGTCCTTCCCGTCTTCCTCAGTCTCACAACCCTTTCCAGGCCTTAAACCCAACCATACCCACCACCTCCTCCCCTATTCCTTTGCCTCCTGTCCCGGATGGTCTCCCTCCTGGTTCTCCGTCTGGGCTTTCCCCCCATCCTACCCAGTTCACCATATCTCCTATGTCTTCTTCCCCATCTCCCCCCACTCTTTCTTCCCGACTCTCCCCCCAGTCTCTTGACCCTCCACACCACCTGTCTGTCCAGGCTGATATCCATCATCCTCCCAGCAATCTTCGTGTTCTTTGCTCCCGTTCCTCTTCTGCTGAGACCATTGAGTCTCTTGCCCGGTACGCTGTTACTGGCACGCCTGTCTCTCCGAGTCAGAAACATATGCCTGGCTCCTCTCCTTCTTCCTCTTCAGCGGGTAAGAAGGTTTCGCTTTCTTCCTTGCCCCCTCCCTCTGACTCTTGTCACTACGTCCCCTCCCATTTCAGTGGTCGGACCCTCTGTCCCAGATATGGAGGGTTCTTTTGCCCCCGATTCCCTCCCTTGCTGAGGTGCACTCCATGATTTCTGCCCCTCCCCCCTCCTCCAGCTGTCCTTGCCTGCCCCTCTCAGTTGTCTCCTCCTCCGGACCCCGTCAGTCCGCCTCTTGTCTGCTCCACTTCCCTCCATCCTTAATCAGTTTACCCATGCCCCCTAACCCTGATTTTGCTGATCCTGCTCCTGACCCTGACCCTGATCCTGAGATTCTCTGATAAACTATGTTCTTCTTTGCCTTTGTTTCTTTCTTGTTCTTTGTTACTGTCCTTTCTCTTTGATAATGTCTATTCTTCAGTGGAATATTCGTGGATTTTATGCCTACTTCCATGAACTCCAACTTCTAATTACACAGTTTACACCACTTTGTGTTTGTCTCCAGGAACCAATGCTTGGTGCTCGTCCTGGTCACTTTCGTGGTTATTCCTTTCTTCCCCCCCCCCACCCCCCAGCAGAAGCTAGCTCTTGCTGGGGCCCATAACTCTATTGCTCTCTTAATTCGTTCTGATATTCCCTTCGTCCCCCTACTTCTTCCGTCACCTATCCATTGTTCTGCTGCCCGTGTTTTTGTGGGTAAATGGTATACAGTCTGTTCCATTTATCTCCCCCAAATATCCCGCTTTCCCTTCCTGATCTTAAGCACCTCCTGGACTCCTTCCCAGAGCCGGTGCTCCTTTTGGGTAATTTCAACTGTCGACATTCCCTCTGGGGTGATGTTCTGACAAACACCCGAGGCCGTCTCCTCGAACCATTCATCCTCACTTCTTCTCTCTCTTCTGAATTCTAGTGAGCCCACTCATGTGGACTCTCGAACTCGCACCCTTTCCTGTCTTGATCTTTCTCTCTGCTCGTCGTCCCTTTACTTAGATTTCACGTGGCAGGTTCTTGATGACCTCCATAACAGTGATCATTTCCTCGTCCTCGTTTCCTTTTCTCTTTCCACCCTCTCCTCTCCTTCTCGAGGTGGCAGTTTGCCAAGGCTGACTGGAGCCTATTCACCCTCCGTGCTACTCTCTCTGACCTCTCCTCTCTGCCTCTTCCTCTCACCCTACTTCTTTTTTATGACATTTTCTTCGACGCTGCCCTCCGCTCTATTCCTCGCTCTTCCTCCCGGGGCACACGGAAGTGCGTTCCCTGGTGGAATGCGAACTGTGCTTCGGCTGTCCCCTGTAAGCGTGCAGCCTGGAAGAAACACCACCGCCGGCAGACGGCTGATTCTTTTACTTTGTTTCTGAAGGCAAGTGTGGTGGCCCGTAGGACCATCCGTACTACTAAACGTGAGAGTTGGAAATCTTATGTTTCCACCATTACGTCCAATACTCCTCTGCCGCAGATCTAGTTGAAGATCCGCAAGATTGCGGGCAAGTTCATTCCAGATGTCTGTTCAAGAGTACCTCCGCGGTATTCTTGTGGTGGACCCAGTGACGGTCGCGACCGAACTGGGTTCCCACTTTTCTTCTGTTAGCTCTGGTTCTCATCTTCCTCAATCCTTCCTTCTTCGTAAACCTCTTCTTGAATCTTATCCTTTAGATTTCTACACTCATCTCTGCCTTCCCTATAACTATCCTTTTTCTCGTTCTGAACTTCAGTCTGCCCTGGCCCTCTGCGAATCTACGGCGGCGGTCTCGGATGACGTTCATTATGAGATGCTTCGCCATCTCCCTCCATGCACATCTCGGTATTTACTGAGTCTGTATAACCAGGTCTGGAAGTCGTTGTCCATCCCTGAGGACTGGCTCGATGCCATTGTACTCCCTATTCGGAAACCAGGGTCTCTCGGTACGTCCCCTATGGACTTCCGCCCTATTGCTCTCACGAGTTGTGTTTGCAAGCTCTTTGAGCGTATGGTAAATGTCCGCCTGATGTGGTTCTTGGAACACAATCACCACCTCTCCTTCTCAATTTGGTTTTTGCAAGTGCCGCAGCACGACTGATGTCCTGATGAACTTGGAGGTCTATATTCGTGCTGCTTTTGCTGCGAAGACCTCCGTTGTTGCTGTCCTTTTTGACCTGGAAAAGGCTTATGACACGACTTGGAGATACCATATTCTGTCCCAACTTCGTTCTTTTGGCCTTCATGGTAATCTCCCTCTCTTCCTTCAAAGCTTTCTCTCTCGTCGTACCTTTCGAGTCAAACTTGGTACCAATCTCTCTCTGCCTCTTTTCGACAGTATGAAGGTGTACCCCAAGGTAGTGTTCAGAGTACTACTCTTTTTCTGGTTGCCCTCAATGGTTTTCTTTCTTCCCTTCCCTCTGGCATCTTCTCCGCTCTTTATGTTGACGATCTTACTCTTTGCTGTCGAGTTGATGATTCACCTCTCCTTCAACGGCGGCTTCAACTTGCGATTGATGCCGTGTCATCTTGGGCCACCAATCATGGCTTCTTGTTATCTACTACTAAGACTTGTGCCATGACTGTTACTCGGAAGTGGGTCGTTCTTCGTCCCTCTTTGTCACTTTATGGTCGTCCCCTTGATACAAGGATTCCGTGAAGCTTTTGGGGTTATTCTTTGACACTCGTTTGTCTTGGTCGCCCCATATCTCTTACCTGCGTGTTGAATACTCTAAGACCCTTAACTTAATAAGATTTTGTTCCATACTTCTTGGGGAGCGGATAGGCGCACGCTCCTCTATTTGCATTCCTCCCTCATCCTGTCTAAACTCGATTATGGTTGCCCTGCATACTCTTCTGCTTCTCCTTCTACTCTTCGCCGTCTTGATCCTTTGCACCATACTGGGTTGCGCCTCAGCTCTGGTGCTTTTCGTTCAACTCCCACCCTCGGCTTGTACGCTGACACTGACTTTCTGTCTCTCCAGGACCGCCGTGATCGCTACAGTCTTCATTATCTTTCGTGATCCTTACAGCATCCTCACTCTCGCCTCTATCGTGCTTTGACTTTTACCCCTCCTGTAGTTCCTGTTCCTCTTCACCACCTCCCTCTTTCTGTCCGTTTGACTTGCTTACAAGATTCTCTTTCAGTTCATATTACCAATGTTTCTCCTCGTATTGTTCCATCCCTGCCCCCGTGGAGGGTCCCCCTTCCCAAATTTTGTACTTCTCTGACCCCATCACTAAGCTTTTACCCCTCCTACAGACTTGAAACGCCTCTTCCTTGAGCACTTTTCTTCTCACTTCCACTCCGTTCCCATCTTCACCGATGGGTCTAAGTCTGCTGACGGTGTGGGCTACTCCGTTTTTCTTGACCACACTTATATGTGTCGCCTTCCGCCTTCCTCCGGAGGCTAGCATCTTCACAGCAGAAATTTGTGCTATTCTCTATGCTCTTCGTCTCCTGCTTTCCCGGTGTCAATCCTCCTTTGTGGTGGTAGTTGACTCTCGTAGTGCCCTCATGGCGTTAGGGTCCTTTAATCCAATCCACCCAGTGGTCATAGAGATTCAACATTGGCTGTTTCTTATCTTCAGTAAATTTAAGTCGGTTGAATTTTGCTGGGTTCCCAGCCATGTTGGTGTCTCTTTAAATGAGCATGCGGATGCTGCCGCTAAGGAAGCTATCTGCACTCGTCCCATCTCCCATACAGGTATTCCTTATTCCGACTTTTACCCAGTTATTCATTCCTCCATCCTTGCCCGATGGCAGGGTTGTTGGTCGTCTGTTACAGGTAACAAACTGCGTACTCTTAAGAGTCGTGTGTCCTCATGACCTTGCTCCTACCACCGTAACCGGAGGTGGGAAACGGCTCTGGCTAGGTTACGTTTTGGCCATACCCATCTAACTCACGGTCACTTAATGGAGCGCCGCCCTGTTCCTTATTGTCCAAATTGCATTGTCCCTTTTACAGTCGTGCATATCCTTGTTGAATGCCCTGACTTCCAGGACGAGCGTGTGTCTTGTTTTCCGACCGTCCCTCACGGTCGCTTGTCCCTCGATAGTATTCTTGGTGACTCTGATACTTTTGATATCGTTCACCTTATGCGTATTGGCATCCTTGGTGATATTTAGCGCCCTCTGATTATCCCGCACATTTGATTGTGCTACGTAGCCTTCCCGATTTGGTGCCTTCTTTTGATAACTTAACTTTTGATAAATTAATTAATTATTTACGCCTGTCTGAGCACTTATGGTGTCCACACACACCTGTCAGAGCACTTATGGTGTCCACACACACCTGTCAGTGCACTTATGGTGTCCACACACACCTGTCAGTGCACTCATGGTGTCCACACCTGACAGCACTCATGGTGTCCACACACCTGTCAGAGCACTTTTGTTGTCCACACACACACCTGTCAGAGCACTTATGGTGTCCACACACACACACCTGTCAGAGCACTCATGGTGTCCACACACACACCTGTCAGTGCACTTATGGTGTCCACATACCTGTCAGAGCACTCATGGTGTCCACACACCTGTCAGCGCACTTATGATCTTCACACACACCTGTCAGGGCACTCACGGTGATCACACACATCTGTCAGTGCACCTATAGTGTGCACACACCTGTCAGAGCACTCACGGTGTTCACACACACCTGTCAGGGCACTTATGGTGTCCACAGGTTGACTCATAGTTGTGTACTGGGTGCATCATGAGTGTTACTGTGTAGAGTAAAATGCATGTGTAGACCAGTGGAGTCACTCTACCCTCAGACTATGGCAGGACCATAGTCTGAGGACCATAGGACCATAGTCTGAGGGTGGGCAGGACCATAGTCTGAGGGTGGGTAGGACCATAGTCTGAGGGTGGGCAGGACCATAGTCTGAGGGTGGGCAGGACCATAGTCTGAGGGTGGGCAGGACCATAGTCTGAGGGTGGGCAGGACCATAGTCTGAGGGTGGGCAGGACCATAGTCTGAGGGTGGGCAGGACCATAGCCTGAGGGTGGGCAGGACCATAGTCTGAGGGTGGGCAGGACCATAGTCTGAGGGTGAGCAGGACCATAGTCTGAGGGTGGGCAGGACCATAGTCTGAGGGTGAGCAGGACCATAGTCTGAGGGTGATCAGGACCATAGTCTGAGGGTGGGCAGGACCATAGCCTGTGGGTGGGCAGGACCATAGTCTGAGGGTGGGCAGGACCATAGTCTGAGGGTGAGCAGGACCATAGTCTGAGGGTGAGCAGGACCATAGTCTGAGGGTGGGCAGGACCATAGCCTGAGGGTGGGCAGGACCATAGTCTGAGGGTGGGCAGGACCATAGTCTGAGGGTGGGCAGGACCATAGTCTGAGGGTGGGCAGGACCATAGTCTGAGGGTGGGGGGCGTGAGGGTGGGCACGACCATAGTCTGAGGGTGGGGGGCGTGAGGGTGGGCAGGACCATAGTCTGAGGGTGGGGGGCGTGAGGGTGGGCAGGACCATAGTCTGAGGGTGGGCAGGACCATAGCCTGAGGGTGGGCAGGACCATAGTCTGAGGGTGGGCAGGACCATAGTCTGAGGGTGGGCAGGACCATAGCCTGAGGGTGGGCAGGACCATAGTCTGAGGGTGGGCAGGACCATAGTCTGAGGTGGGGGGCGTGAGGGTGGGCAGGACCATAGTCTGAGGGTGGGGGGCGTGAGGGTGGGCAGGACCATAGCCTGAGGGTTGGGGGCGTGAGGGTGGGCAGGACCATAGCCTGAGGGTGGGGGGCGTGAGGGTGGGCAGGACCATAGCCTGAGGGTGGGGGGCGTGAGGGTGGGCAGGACCATAGCCTGAGGGTGGGGGGCGTGAGGGTGGGCAGGACCATAGTCTTAGGGTGGGGGGCGTGAGGGTGGGCAGGACCATAGCCTGAGGGTTGGGGGCGTGAGGGTGGGCAGGACCATAGCCTGAGGGTGGGGGGCGTGAGGGTGGGCAGGACCATAGCCTGAGGGTGGGGGGCGTGAGGGTGGGCAGGACCATAGCCTGAGGGTGAGGGGCGTGAGGGTGGGCAGGACCATAGCCTGAGGGTTGGGGGCGTGAGGGTGGGCCACCAAGCAGTGGCCTGATGAGTGCCTCCCCGAGGGCGCCTGCTCCATGTTAACCTGGGGAGCTTCCATTATAAATGTCTACACAACCGCCCGTAAATTTAGTCTTCAAGAGACTCCTCCCTTGCTGGAATTGATGACCCAATTACTGCAGTTCTGTGCTCGGCTTAAATGAAATTTCATACATACGAGACGGTGCCGTTGCCTAAACATTTGTCTCAAAGTTCCATGAGAAGCAGAATGGTTTAGAGTTGATGGCGGGCTTCCATTTATCTGGTAGGCTCGTGCCGGATGGGGCGGCATTGTTACCAGATTATCTTTATGGGGGCCTCGTGCAGATGCTGGCAATGGCTGTTGTGTGCTCTTGTGGACGCGTCTCCTTCTATGGCCTCAACTCTACGGTATATGTGACGTGCACACAGGTCTGTCGTAGTGGGGGAATGGAGTGCTCTTAAGGACCAGGTTGTGGAAGCCAACTCTATTCATAATTTTATAACTAGATGTGATAGGGAAATACGCCAAGAGTCATTGCTATAAACATCCGGCGCCTAGAAAGGCGGGATCCAAGAGCCAGTGTTCGATCCTGCAGGCACACATTGACGAGTACACACACACACACACACACACACACACACACACACACACACACACACACACACACACACACACACACACACACACACACACACACACACACACACACACATTAGGGGGTGATGTGGTGGAGGCTGACTCCATACACAGTTTCAAATGTAGATATGACAGAGCCCGATAGGCTCAGGAATCTGTACACCTGTTGATTGACGGTTGAGAGGCGGGACCAAAGAGCCAGAGCTCAACCCCCGCAAACACAACTAGGTGAGTACAACTAGGTGAGTACACACACACACACACACACACACACACACACACACACACACACACACACACACACACACACACACACACACACACACACACACACACCTGTTGATTGACGGTTGAGAGGCGGGACCAAAGAGCCAGAGCTCAACTCCCGCAAGCACAACTAGGTGAGTACAACTAGGTGAGTACACACACATACACACACAGGGAGGGAGGAGGCACTTAACTATAGACCTGTATCACTGACAAGCATCCCCTGTAAAATACTGGAAAGAATAATCAGGCTACGACTGGATGCACACCTGGAGAACATTAGGTTTGTAAACAAACATCAACATGGGTTCTGGAAAGGGAAATCGTGCCTAACAAACCTTCTGGAATTCTATGATAAAATAACGAGGATAAGACAGGATAGAGATGGTTGGGCGGACTGCATATTTCTGGACTGCCAAAAAGCCTTTGATACAGTTCCGCACATGAGACTGCTGTTCAAGCTCGAGAGGCAGGCGGGGGTGGGAGGAAAGGCCCTAGCATGGGTGAGGAACTACCTAACAGGAAGGAGCCAAAGAGTTTACAGTAAGGGTCGAGAAGTCGGACTGGCGAACAGTAACGAGTGGAGTACCACAAGGATCGGTGCTGGGACCAATTCTATTTCTAATATATGTTAACGACATGTTTACAGGAGTAGAGTCCTACATGTCGATGTTTGCGGATGACGCAAAGTTGATGAAGAGTTGTGACAGATGAGGATTGCAGGATCCTCCAAGAGGACCTGAACAGGATGCAAAGATGGTCAGAGAAATGGCTACTGGAATTCAACATGAGCAAATGTAAAGTTATGGAAATGGGACTAGGAGATAGGAGACCAAAGGGACAGTACACAATGAAGGTGAACACCCTACCTGTGACGACGCGCGAAAGAGACCTGGGCGTGGACGTAACACCTAATCTATCTCCTGAGGCACATAAAAATAGGATAACGACAGCAGCGTACTCTACACTGGTAAAAGTTAGAACATCATTCAGAAACCTAAGTAACGAGGCAATTAGGGCGCTTTACACTGCCTACGTGAGGCCAGTCTTAGAGTATGACGCCTCATCATGGAGTCCCCACCTGAAGAAGCATATAAAGAAACTGGAAAAGGCTCAGAGGTTTGCAACGAGACTCGTCCCAGAGCTACGAGGGATGGGGTATGAGGAGCGCCTGAGGGAACTGTGCCTTACGACACTAGAAAGAAGGGAGAGGGGGGACATGATAGGAACATATAAAATACTCAGGGGGGATTGACAGAGTGGACATAGACGAGATGTTCACACGGAATAGTAACAGAACGAGGGGACATGGGTGGAAGCTGGAAACTCATCTGAGTCACAGAGATGTTAGGAAGTTTTCTTTTAGCGTGAGAGTAGTGGGAAAATGGAATGCATTTAAGGAACAGGTTGTGGAAGCAAATACTATTTATAATTTTAAAACCGGGTATGATAGGGAAATAGGACCGGAGTCATTGCTGTAAACAATCGATGCTCGAAAGGCGGGATCCAGGAGTCAATGCTCGATCCTGCAGACACAACTAGGTGAGTACAACTAGGTGAGTAGACACACACACACACACACACACACACACACACACACACACACACACACACACACACACACACACACACATTTCCAGCTCAGCTGCTGGAAGAGGGCAAATGTGGCGCCAATCTACAAGAAAAGAGATAGAGAAGAAGCACTTAACTACAGACTCGTGTCGCTCACAAGCATCCCTTGCAAAGTACTGAGAGCATTATAAGATTAAGACTAGATCCAAACCTAAAAAGAATTAGGTTTGTAAGTAAACAACAACACGGCTTTAAAGAAGGGAAATCATGCTTGACGAACCTCCTGGAGTTTTATGGTAAGATAACGAAAATAAGGCAAGACAGAGAAGGATGGACAGATTACATATTTCTGGACTGCCAAAAATCCTTTGATACAGTACCACACAGGAGGCTACCATACCAACTTGAGAGGCAGACGGGAGTAGGCAATAACGCACTATCATAGGTAAGGAATTACCTGACAGACAGGTGTCAGAGAGTGACAGTGAGGGGCGAGGAGTCTGACTGGCGTAGAGTAACAAGCGGGGTGCCTCAAGGGTCACCCCTGGCTCCCATACTATTCCTCATTTATGTAAACAACTTGACTGCAGGAGTTGAGTCTTACATGTCAATGTTTGCAGATGATGCAAGACTAATGAGGAGGGTTGAGACAGATGAGGATTGTAAGATTCTCCAGCATGACTTGAACAGGATGTAGAGCTGTTTAAGTCAACATACTCTACTCTGGCAAAAGTCAGAACATCCTTCACAAACTTGACTAAGGAGGCTTTTAGATCACTGTATACCACCTATGTGAGGCCAGTCTTAGAGTATGCCGACCCACCGTAGAGCCCCATCTTAAAAAACATAAGGAAGCTCGAGAAGGTGCAGAAGTTTGCAACGAGACTCGTCCCAGAGCTGCGAGGGATGAGGTACGAAGACAGACTGAAGGAACTAAACCTGACGATGCTAAAAAGGAGGAAGAGTGGGGACATGATACAGACATATAAAATGCTTAGAGGGATTGACATGGTGGAAACAGGATATGTTTACAATCAATAACAATAGAACAAGGGGGCACGGACGGAAGCTTGAGACTCAGATGTGTCATAGCCCTGTTAGAAAGTTTTAGCGTGAGGGAAGTGAGTAAATGGAATGACCTAAAGGAGCAGGTTGTAGAGGCTAACTCCATTCATAACTTTAAAAGCTGGTATGATAGGGAAATATGCCAGGAGTCATTGCATTAGACAACCAACGGCTGGAAAAGCGGGGTCCAAGAGCTAGAGCTCGATCCTGCAGGCACAAATAGGTGAGTACACTTACAGGTCCTCGCAGCAGAGTAGACAGCGCTCTGGGTTCGTAGCCCATAAGGCCCAGGTTTGATTCCAGGTCGAGGCAAAAACAAAACAGAAACCATTCTTTCACCTGATGTGCCTATTCATCTAGCAGTAAATAGGTACCTGGGAGTTAGACAGCTGCTACAGGCTGCTTCCTGAGAATGGGTGTGTGTTTAAAAGACAGAGAAAATTAGATGATAAACACAAAAATTGGTCGGAAGTCAGTATATTAGATAACTGACGGTTAGAAAGGCGGGGTCCAAGAGCTAATAACTCGATCCTGCAAGCATATATAGTACACACACATTCACGACACCCCTAACACTCAGACAAGCCAGGAGTGACCGTGAGGGGGCCGTAAAGGAACACCAAGGACGCCTCATCACCAGCAGATGGCCAGGAAACTTGACAAGGACGACTTTAGAGGCGCCATTAACTTAAAAACTTGAAAGAAGAATTACTTCATCTCAAAGAGAAGGCAGGAAGTTCTGTCCGGGGCCTTTCTTTACGGCCTGGGAGAAGTCCTCAGTGACCTGAAGGGAACTTTTACCTCAGACATGAAGGATAGCTATGTCTTAGAGATGAAGGGACGTTTAGTACCTTAGATATAAGGGACAGTTTAGTACCTTAGATATAAGGGACAGTTTAGTACCTTAGACATAAGGGGAAGTTTAGTATCTTAGATATGAAGGGAAGTTTAGTACCTTAGATATGAAGGGGAAGTTTAGTACCTTAGACACGAGGTGGAATTTAGTACCTTACAGTGTAATAATAATATAACTACTCTGCTTTGTTCCAAATATATGATTGTCAGTAATATACGCAACATTTCCCTTTAGTGTAGCGGTGTTCCGCTACTAATATAACATAAGTTTATCACTTTACTCACCATTCAATAATATTACTGTACAACAACATGGGAAGAAGCTGATCACAGACATTGAATTGAACCGCAAACATTTCTTCGTGGCCACTTCCGCCCCGGGGCCAGCTAGTGGCCACGCCCCAGTACCCTGTGGCCACGCCCCAGTACCCTGTGGCCACGCCCCAGTACCCTGTGGCCACGCCCCAGTACCCTGTGGCCACGCCCCAGTACCCTGTGGCCACGCCCCAGTACCCTGTGGCCACGCCCCAGTACCCTGTGGCCACGCCCCAGTACCCTGTGGCCACGCCCCAGTACCCTGTGGCCACGCCCCAGTACCCTGTGGCCACGCCCCAGTACCCTGTGGCCACGCCCCAGTACCCTGTGGCCACGCCCCAGTACCCTGTGGCCACGCCCCAGTACCCTGTGGCCACGCCCCAGTACCCTGTGGCCACGCCCCAGTACCCTGTGGCCACGCCCCAGTACCCTGTGGCCACGCCCCAGTACCCTGTGGCCACGCCCCAGTACCCTGTGGCCACGCCCCAGTACCCTGTGGCCACGCCCCAGTACCCTGTGGCCACGCCCCAGTACCCTGTGGCCACGCCCCAGTACCCTGTGGCCACGCCCCAGTACCCTGTGGCCACGCCCCAGTACCCTGTGGCCACGCCCCAGTACCCTGTGGCCAGCCTCCCTTCCTCCACGGCCATATTATGGCCAATCTCTCATGCAGACATTCTCCATCATGGCCAGAGAGTCTCTCAGGTAAATGGAGAGAAAACAAACTGGCAGATGTTAACGAACTTGTATTTATTTGTATTAATACCTTTATCTTGCGTCCATCTATTTTGACTGGTGGATACAACAGTCGTGTTCGTTGCAAGATCAACGTTCGATGCGCGATGGACCGAGTGGTTAGGCACTGTTCCTTCTGCCCCGTCCTCATATCCCAGCTCCCTTCCCATGCTGGGTAGCTTCTGGCTTGGTGCTTTCTCTTCATTATTGCTTTTACAAATTGCCTTTCTCTTGGAAAACGGCTAAAAAACTGCTCAGCGGAAACCAATGACTACAGACCTCATCCAAATAAGCCTAGTGAGAGATTAGTACCACTGCAGTCATGCCTATAACGTTGAATTTCAAACAGTGCAGGTTATTTAAGCATGGAGTGGCCGTGAAGGTCTCGTGGAGCCTCAGCTGGAGCAGTCTCCCCTTACTCTCACGCAGCAAAGATTTTGCAGTTTGTTACGTTTTCTGTGAGTAACACAGAAAACTGTTCTCGGTATGACTAGGAATAACTGTCACAAATAAGATACTTGCACAATTAGCTTCGTTCATCCTTTTATAATTGATATTCAAAGCCTGTCGTGTAATGACTTGTCATGTTGTGACGTATCATGTCATGACATGTCATATCTTTCTCAAACTAAGACTACGGTTCATTAGAGCTGTCAGTTGCAGTATGTAATGAAACTGCAAGCAAAAGTTGTTATCTCAACTCGTCAGAAGCCTGCTCCTAGAGACTCATTTATTCCATAAAAGTATTATTTAAATCATTAGAAATCAACTTCATTTACATGTAAGTAATAATCACATAAGGAACAGGATGAGCCTGCAGCCAACTGAGAGCCTTCATGTGGTCAGTTGACCTGACCTCCAGTGTACCAGCCTGTTGAAGGGAAGGGAACTATCAGGAGAAAGCGCCAAGCCATTACGAGTGTAGAGCACTGGGAAGGAATCAGGTTAAGGAGTTGGGATGGGACGGGGGAAGGAATGGTGCCCAACCACTTGTGGACGGTCGGGGGATTGAACGTGTCGACCTGCTTGAAACGAGACCGTTGCTCTACCGTTCAGCCCAAATCCCTTATGTCATTTGTTGTCCTGTTGAGCGAACAAGTTCTAGATGCGAGTCAGCCTAGGAATGAATGATCGCTGATGGAGTGATGTTCTTGAGAATGGCACTTCCAGCATGAGACTGTTGAAGGTTGAGAGCCTAGTGCTACGGGTGGCAAATACTGGTAGTCCACGCAGTTTGGCCAGGGGCGGAACTTTAAGGATGTTGGTTATTATTATTATTACCCCCAACTTTACCAACTTGCACATAACAGTAAGACCAACAACGTCACGACGGTGTAACAGAGCAGAACGGTCTCTGCTCACAGAGACCGTTCCCAGCAGACTTGGTCAGGACTAGAGCTGAACCTTCTTGCTTGTCTCTCCACTTTGTCCAGAATTCCGCTCAATGACGGAGGGCCGGCAATCTCCAGGCAGTCCTTAGACCCAGTGAGAAGATACGAGTCTCATAAAACACATTAGCTGAAGTCAGACAGGAGTCACCTGACCGCATACTTCGTCTCTCGCTACGATTCAGGACTACATAATCGTAGCGTGAGGTGACCCCACACACGTGTTTAGGATGTAATCTTATTTGCGGCCTTTGTGTCATGTGTATATTCCTGAAGATGTCACCTTGTTGATGAAACGTTGTTAAAGTGAAGAAAATATAAGTACTTGCACACCCAACTTCCACCAATTTCGTGGTCGACAATAGTGTTGACACCTTTTTTATTGGAGCAAAGTGGCCAACCCCAACCTGCTCAGGTTAGTCACATACCCATCAACAGTCACTGTGCAAAGTTGGGTGAGGCTAGCACCAAGCGTTGTATCCGACCTCTGACAGAGAGGCAGACATTCTCTCTGATATATATGCTCTAGACCGCCACCACTGGCCGGCTATACACCTGAGAAGCAACTAGTTCTCATTGGCGCGGGAGTGGTCCATAGATGTGGTCGTGGAAGGAGACCAAGCTGCTGTCATCACTCTCAATCATCCCAGTGACAGCTGTCAGTCACTGACCCGAGGAGGGGCCCTTATCAACTGTTTGGCTAAGACTTCGGGGCAATGCCAGGGACATGGTGCCTGCCTCCCGTGTGTGTGTTCAGACCTGCCCCTTGTGAAACCGTTCGGACCTGCCCCCTGTGAGACCGTCCGGATCTGCCCCCTGTGAGACCGTCCGGACCTGCCCCCTGTGAGACCGTCCGGATCTGCCCCCTGTGAGACCGTCCGGACCTGCCCCCTGTGAGACCGTCCGGACCTGCCCCCTGTGAGACCGTCCGGACCTGCCCCCTGTGAGACCGTCCGGACCTGCCCCCTGTGAGACCGTCCGGACCTGCCCCCTGTGAGACCGTCCGGACCTACCCCCTGTGAGACCGTCCGGACCTGCCCCCTGTGAGTGCGTCCGGACCTGCCCCCTGTGAGACCGTCCGGACCTGCCCCCTGTGAGACCGTCCGGACCTGCCCCCTGTGAAACCGTTCGGACCTGCCCCCTGTGAGACCGTCCGGACCTGCCCCCTGTGAGACCGTCCGGACCTGCCCCCTGTGAGACCGTCCGGACCTGCCCCCTGTGAGACCGTCCGGACCTGCCCCCTGTGAGACCGTCCGGACCTGCCCCCTGTGAGACCGTCCGGACCTGCCCCCTGTGAGACCGTCCGGACCAGCACCCTGTGAGAGCGTCCGGACCTGTACTCTTTGAGAGCGTCCGGACCTGCGCCCTCTGAGTGCGTCCGGACCTGCCCCCTGTGAGACCGTCCGGACCTGCCCCCTGTGAGACCATCCGGACCTGCGCCCTCTGAGTGCGTCCGGACCTGCTTGTGGTCACCAGCTAAGGCATTATACTCCAAGTTGACCAAGAACAGGCAGCTGTCTGGAGCAGTTGTCTCTACAGTGAAGCCGCGCTCTCGTAAACCCGAAAAGTAGGAAGCCAAGTAAAAAACTTATGACCGCATAGGAACTTGTCCTTCCTACCCTGGCAACCGGTTTATGTTTCCTTGGCAACCGGTGGAGGAGGGGGGGGGGGGAGGTTATACCCTCCCCCCCAACCTACTTTCCTTCCTGCTTGCATGGTCGTTACGTCGTTAACCGGAAACTTATTGCGACGTTTGGAAGTCTAACGAGGAGTTTATTCCTAACATTACCAACTTTGTCTGACCTATGGAGACGTCTGGTGAAACATGTAACTTTTGGAAATGGAAATCTCACGAAGGAATATATATATATATATATATATATATATATATATATATATATATATATATATATATATATATATATATATATATATATATATATATATATATATATATATATATATATATATATATATATGTCGTACCTAGTAGCCAGAACGCACTTCTCAGCCTACTATGCAAGGCTCGATTTGCCTAATAAGCCAAGTTTTCATGAAATAATGATTTTTCGACTACTTAACCTAACTTTTTCGGCTACCTAACCTAACCTATAAAGATAGGTTAGGCTGGCTGCCAGCCTGGTAGCCAGCCTGGCAGCCAGCCTGGCAGCCAGCCTGGTAGCCAGCCTGGCAGCCAGCCTGGTAGCCAGCTGGGTAGCCAGCCTGGTAGCCAGCCTGGTAGCCACATACACATAAGACGTAGAACACATAATATCAACAAATGATAAAACTCCCCGGAGATACAGCAACGTTACCGCGGCCGCGAAAGTATTGCCACAAAAATATGAAAATCATTTACGATCAAATTGCTTTAGGAAGGAGCGGCTGGAGAACTGAGAACTCTATCTCTTCCACATTGATTTTGCTTCGGTTAAAACGGGTGGGGCGTGGTTGAGGGGCGTGGCTGAGGGGGGGGGGAGGCGTGGCTGGGGGGGGGGCGTGGCTGAAGGGCGTGGCTGAGGGGCGTGGCTGGGGGGGGGGGCGTGGCTAAGAGGCGTGGCTGGAGGGCGTGGTCACCTCTGCTTTCTGCTGCCTCCCCCATCTTCTGTCTGCCAGGTCGACCCCCATCTTTAACCTGCTGGCAGTAACAGTTTGGGTGGGGGCGAGAGTGGGCTGAGGGTGGGTGGGTGGGGGCGAGAGTGGGCTGAGGGTGGGTGGGTGGGGGCGAGAGTGGGCTGAGGGCGGGTGGGTGGGGGCGAGAGTGGGCTGAGGGTGGGTGGGTGGGGGCGAGAGTGGGCTGAGGGTGGGTGGGTGGGGGCGAGAGTGGGCTGAGGGTGGGTGGGTGGGGGCGAGAGTGGGCTGAGGGTGGGTGGGTGGGGGCGAGAGTGGGCCGCAGCAGTCTACAGTAGATGTGGGTTGTGTAAGTCATGGGTCTGTTGTTGTTGTTGTTGATTTAGGGTCGACGACGATCGTGGGATGGGATGCGCCCCGGCGTACCCGTGATGGGTTAATCACGAAGCCAGGAAAGGTGAAACGCTAAGCCAAATCGCGAAACGAGTGACGCCAATCACTAGAAACTAATATTCCATATGGCAAATAAACGCACAGTCAGGCAGATGATTGGGAAGCCCCAGAAGTCCCTCAGGGTGACAAGCACCGGCCCCGCTCCACACAGAGAACACCAGGCAGCAAACCCAAAACTCGGCCCCCAACTAAAACGCAAAAAGTCATCCAGTGTCCCCCGGTAGAGCAGAAGCCGGCCGCCCACCACGCCTGAAGGCACACCAGGAGCCCACCACGACCCGCCAACCCCCGGCACCTCTCGGCCAAGCCGGCCCCTGAACACCGTCACCCCGCCAGGAGAACCAGCTAGAACACGTCAAAAAAAATCTATCAACACTCCTGTGACCCAAGGCGATATGTGCGCCAGGCGTCGTACTGCCGGACCGTTGAAGAGGGAAGCCAAACGGCAGTAGCAAAGCCAAAACGCGAAAACGAGACGTGATCAGGCGGCTCCCAGGCGGAGGAGGCGTCCAGACGTCCGCTCGGCGTCAAGGTTGAACCAGGAGTCCCGAGTCATGGGTATGGCTGACATAGGAGAAGCAAGGCAAGGATTACGTAGACTTGTTTAATGTCAGATACTAAGACAGCAGCTGACTTCTACAGACAACCACCCGACAGCATGTTCACGCGGGTATTATAATACAAAGTTTTATCTCAAAAAAATATTAATATTACTGTATAGTGATAGTTTATACACAGGTTTTGGTGTGAGGCGTTTTGGTTACATTGATATAGCAACCAGTCCCCAGGCGATGTTCATTCCATCCAGCGACCGACCCCAAAGCCAAACTCATCAATTTGAACATACTCTTCATTAAACTTAGGAACATGAATTAATATTAGTATTATACATTAGTATACTGTGCATATTTAGGCGTAAGGTTAGGCGTTTAGGCTCTATTGGGAGTTATTTGTATATGTAGTACGTGGGTGAAGCATTTACAGCGTAGTGGTTCGAACAGAGGGCGTGAGCGAAGCACTTGTTTCGGAGGTGTTCGAACGTCATCAGCTGTGAGTCATGTGTAAACCGTTTTTCATTCATAAACAGGGGGGTTTGGCGGCTGGATTAACGAGCTTTGGTCTTTGTATGCGAGGACGGGATGCATTTGTAACGTTGTTTGAAACAACGTCGTCACGAAGCACTTTGAAAGAAGTGATCAAACTTCATAAATTTTGTCGAGTAGTGTGTAAAACCTTTTTTTTTCATTTATAAGCGGAGGATTTGACGACTGCATGGAATGAACTTTGTTGATGAGGACAGGCTACTGTATCAGTGAGGACGGGCTGTGATTTAAGGTGTTTACAATACAGACTGAAAGAAAACGATGCGCGGTTCGAGTCAGCTTCGAACCTGGTCGCGTGTTAAGGTCACACAAAATACATCTTTTTGTTTTGGCTAATAACTGGAATACAATGAGAGACATACAAGTATACCTTTCTCTGGGGATATGTGCTAAGCTTGCTCTAGCTCTAGACGGTATACTAGCTGTATAGCATTTATCAGGGCTAGAGTATACTAGCTAGTTGGTCATTAAGCGTGTATAACAGCCTTAATAACCCTCCAGAGGCTGATTGGCCTTAGCCCCCCCCCAAAAAAAAAAGTAAGTTGTCTTTAACTTTCCTCCAACATTAACATGTTAATTAGACTAATTTGTCCCCCCGACAGGTGTATGCCTGTATAATTATCCCGCTAATACTCATTACTTCCGCTGTGTCAAGTGTGTACCAATGTTGGTGTATGTGTGTGTGTGTGTGTGTGTGTTGTGGTGTTCATTACTGTGGTACAGTGTTCGGTCAGTGTGTGTTTCTGTGTTGGTACTTCAGTGTCTCTGTAGCGTTCACCTGGGTCTTAATTGTGCCTATGGCGTCTGTGCCTTTAAACAACACTTCCTATAGTGCTTTTCGGAGATTTAAGAAATAATCTTCGAAATGCCTTTGTTTACCCTAAATGCTCTCTCGTTTTCTCTCTCTCCAGTGTACTAATGGTGGTGAATGTTAATATCTTTTTCTCTCCATCTTCAGCGCGCTTTATCTGTCAATTATATTAAATGTAGATATTTCGGAGGAAAGTCTTCATATAAGAAGTACCATCCTCTGTGTCCGCTCAGCTGTAAGGTCAGACGCGAGACTAACTGCCCTGCCAACCATCTCTCCGTTATGTTTGTTTTACCGTAGTTTCATGTGTTTGTGACGTCACTGAGGCGCCAAAATTTTGTTTACATCGGTGACGTCACAGCCGCCATACTAGCTGCTAGTGTTATTGTTGCTTCTCACCGGACTGACGCCGCACCAGCTGGGAGAGGTCGCTAGTGGCCGCGGGGGTAAGGTAAGCCCACAACGTTTTTACATCTTTGATATTGTGTTAACTGTGCATTAATATGGTTTTGATTTTGACATGATTAATCGCAGCTATCATTTATACGTCGTATGTGATATATTTGTCCTCAGAGGGAAATTCATGTTTTCCTTCATATAAATTCCTATTTATATTTAAATATTTGTACATGTGGTAACAGGGCATATTATCGTTTCAATTGAGTTTTGTAAACACCTTGTTAGGCTTTCTGTAGCACGGAAACAACCATGGAACCTTCCGGTCTCCTCCAAGACAGTACGTTTTAATACTAAATATAATAAGTACATTCCTGACTGTCTGCATAGTACATAAATACACTTAATTGAGCTGTTACATTTACCTCCCCATATATTCTCGTTTTCTATTAATACACTAATTTTTTTTAGGTTGAAGTTTTCGTGTTCAATTCTATTTACACAAGTTTTAAATATAAAGAATTTATTTTTCAGTTTTATTAAACAATAGAGATTTTGTACAAAATTTGAAAATATCCTGAGTGACTTTATAATTTATTAAAAGACTTTAGTTTTGTTTTATTAGTTGTATAAAATTGTAATATCAATATAGCTATAGGTTAAGTACTAATTGTAATTAAGAAGCAGTAAATGCTATTTACAAGCTAGTCCTCCTACACTCCCAAGGTTAGGTTAGGTCGTGGGTTTCCATACAGCTTTTCAGGTAAACTTTAATATTCACAATATTTTGGTGCGATGCTAGAGAATAAATGTATTTATGTACTATGCCGATAGTCAGGATTGCACTTATTACATTTAGTATTAAAACGTACTATCTATTCGGAGAATGGGCTGCCTCCCAACGATTTCAAATGATCGCCAACAATATTTATATGATAAAGGTTGTGCAGTAATGACTGGGCATCATGTTTTAACACACAGTTGTTAAGTAAAGTATCACTTTATTGGTACTTTATGTGAATTGTCGCGGAACCTGCTCGAATGACCCGTATGAGCTCAACCTGTTTATTTTCGTAGATTTCATTCAAGAACATTCTTAGAGGTTTCATTACAGAACATTTAATGAACATTTAATTAAATGTTCACTACAAAAGATTTCCAGAAGTTTTGTTACAGGAGAACATTTTCAGAAACACCAGAACTTAAGTTAAATAATTTCAGAACTTAAATTGCGATGATCTGCAAAACTCTTTGAAAACATTAACAGAAATTTGACTACAGGAAAACATTGGAAAAACTTTCACTGAGAACATCAAAAACTTTTCTTCGAGAACATTTCCAGAACTTTCTTTACAATTCAGACCATTTAAACGAGACATCTTCAACCATTAACAACATTGTGGGCTGAAGACACAGTGGGCTGAGGACACAGTGGGCTGAGGACATAGTGGGCTGAGAACATAGTGGGCTGAAGACATAGTGGGCTAAGGACACAGTGGGCTGAAGACATAGTGGGCTGAAGACATAGTGGGCTGAGGACACAGTGGGCTGATGACATAGTGGGCTGAGGACACAGTGGGCTGAGGACACAGTGGGCTGATGACATAGTCGGTTGAGGACACAGTGGGCTGAGGACACAGTGGGCTGAGGACATAGTCGGCTGAGGACACAGTGGGCTGAGGACACAGTGGGCTGAGGACATAGTCGGCTGAGGACACAGTGGGCTGAGGACACAGTGGGCTGATGACATAGTCGGCTGAGGACACAGTGGGCTGAGGACACAGTGGGCTGAGGACACAGTGGGCTGAGGACACAGTGGGCTGAGGACATAGTGGGCTGAGGACATAATGGGCTGAGGACATAGTGGGCTGAAGACATAGTGGGCTGAAGACATAGTGGGCTGAGGACACAGTGGGCTGATGACATAGTCGGCTGAGGACACAGTGGGCTGAAGACATAGTGGGCTGAGGACACAGTGGGCTGAGGACACAGTGGGCTGATGACATAGTGGGCTGAGGACACAGTGGGCTGAGGACACAGTGGGCTGAGGACATAGTGGGCTGAGGACATAGTGGGCTGAAGACATAGTGGGCTGAGGACACAGTGAGCTGATGACACAGTGGGCTGAGGACATAGTGGGCTGATGACATAGTCGGCTGAGGACACAGTGTGCTGATGACATAGTGGGCTGATGACATAGTCGGCTGAGGACACAGTGTGCTGATGACATAGTGGGCTGAGGACATAGTGGGCTGAGGACACAGTGGGCTGAGGACATAGTGGGCTGAGGACACAGTGGACTGATGACATAGTGGGCTGAGGACACAGTGGGCTGAGGACACAGTGGGCTGAGGACACAGTGGGCTGAGGACACAGTGGGCTGAGGACACAGTGGGCTGAGGACACAGTGGGCTGATGACATAGTGGACTGAGGACATAGTGGGCTGATGACATAGTCGGCTGAGGACACAGTGGGCTGAGGACACAGTGGACTGATGACATAGTGGACTGAGGACACAGTGGGCTGAAGACATAGTGGGCTGAGGACACAGTGGGCTGATGGCATAGTCGGCTGAGGACACAGTGGGCTGAGGACATAGTGGGCTGAGGACACAGTGGGCTGAGGACACAGTGGGCTGAGGACACAGTGGGCTGATGGCATAGTCGGCTGAGGACACAGTGGGCTGAGGACACAGTGGGCTGAGGACATAGTGGGCTGAAGACATAATGGGCTGAGGACACAGTGGGCTGAGGACACAGTGGGCTGAAGACATAGTGGGCTGAGGACACAGTGGGCTGATGACATAGTCGGCTGAGGACACAGTGGGCTGATGACATAGTCGGCTGAGGACACAGTGGGCTGAAGACATAGTGGGCTGAGGACACAGTGGGCTGAGGACACAGTGGGCTGAAGACATAGTGGGCTGAGGACACAGTGGGCTGATGGCATAGTCGGCTGAGGACACAGTGGGCTGAGGACACAGTGGGCTGAGGACATAGTGGGCTGAAGACATAGTGGGCTGAGGACACAGTGGGCTGAGGACAGAGTGGGCTGAAGACATAGTGGGCTGAGGACACAGTGGGCTGATGACATAGTCGGCTGAGGACACAGTGGGCTGATGACATAGTCGGCTGAGGACACAGTGGGTTGAAGACATAGTGGGCTGAGGACACAGTGGGCTGAGGACACAGTGGGCTGAAGATATAGTGGGCTGAGGACACAGTGGGCTGATGACATAGTCGGCTGACGACACAGTGGGCTGATGACATAGTGGGCTGAGGACATAGAGGGCTGATGACATAGTCGGCTGAGGACACAGTGGGCTGATGACATAGTGGGCTGATGACATAGTCGGCTGAGGACACAGTGGGCTGAGGACATAGTCGGCTGAGGACACAGTGGGCTGAATACATAGTGGGCTGAGGACACAGTGGGCTGAGGACACAGTGGGCTGAGGACACAGTGGGTTGAAGACATAGTGGGCTGAGGACACAGTGGGCTGATGACATAGTCGGCTGAGGACACAGTGGGCTGAAGACATAGTGGGCTGAGGACACAGTGGGCTGAGGACACAGTGGGCTGAGGACATAGTCGGCTGAGGACACAGTGGGTTGAAGACATAGTGGGCTGATGACATAGTCGGCTGAGGACACAGTGGGCTGAAGACATAGTGGGCTGAGGACACAGTGGGCTGAGGACACAGTGGGCTGATGACATAGTCGGCTGAGGACACAGTGGGCTGAGGACACAGTGGGCTGAGGACATAGTGGGCTGAAGACACAGAGGGATGAGGACACAGTGGGCTGAAGATATATTGGGCTGAGGACACAGTGGGCTGAGGACACAGTGGGCTGATGACATAGTGGGCTGAGGACATAGTGGGCTGAGGACACAGTGGGCTGAGGACACAGTGGGCTGAGGACACAGTGGGATGAGGACACAGTGGGCTGAGGACATAGTGGGCTGAGGACACAGTGGGCTGAGGACACAGTGGGCTGAGGACACAGTGGGCTGAGGACACAGTGGGCTGAGGACATAGTGGGCTGAGGACACAGTAGGTTGAAGACACAGTGGGCTGAGAACATAGTGGGCTGAGGACACAGTAGGTTGAAGACACAGTAGCCTCGCAGGCCTCGTAGCCTGGTGGATAGCGCGCAGGATTCGTAATTCTGTGGCGCGGGTTCGATTCCCGCACGAGGCAGAAACAAATGGGCAAAGTTTCTCTCACCCTGAATGCCCCTGTTACCTAGCAGTAAATAGGTACCTGGGAGTTAGTCAGCTGTCACGGGCTGCTTCCTGGGGGGGGTGTGGTGTGGGAAAAAAATAAATAAATAAATAAATAGTAGTTAGTAAACAGTTGATTGACAGTTGAGAGGCGGGCCGAAAGAGCAGAGCTCAACCCCCGTAAAAACACAACTAGTAAACACAGTGGGATGAGGACACAGTGGGCTGAGGACATAGTGGGCTGAGGACACAGTAGGTTGAAGACACAGTGGGCTGAGAACATAGTGGGCTGAGAACACAGTGGGCTAAGGACACAGTGGGCTGAAGATATATTGGGCTGAGAACACAGTGGGCTAAGGACACAGTGGGCTGAAGATATATTGGGCTGAGGACACAGTGGGCTGAGGACACAGTGGGCTGATGACATAGTGGGCTGATGACATAGTGGGCTGAAGATATATTGGGCTGAGGACACAGTGGGCTGATGACATAGTGGGCTGAAGATATATTGGGCTGAGGACACAGTGGGCTGATGACATAGTGGGCTGAAGATATATTGGGCTGAGGACACAGTGGGCTGATGACATAGTGGGCTGATGACATAGTGGGCTGAAGATATATTGGGCTGAGGACACAGTGGGCTGAGGACACAGTGGGCTGAGGACACAGTGGGCTGAGGACACAGTGGGCTGAGGACATAGTGGGCTGAGGACATAGTGGGCTGAGGACACAGTGGGCTGAGGACACAGTGGGCTGAAGACATAGTGGGCTGAGGACACAGTGGGCTGAGGACATAGTGGGCTGAGGACACAGTGGGCTGAGGACACAGTGGGCTGAGGACATAGTGGGCTGAGGACACAGTGGGCTGAGGACACAGTGGGCTGAGGACATAGTGGGCTGAGGACATAGTGGGCTGAGGACACAGTGGGCTGAGGACACAGTGGGCTGAGGACACAGTGGGCTGAGGACACAGTGGGCTGAGGACACAGTGGGCTGAGGACACAGTGGGCTGAGGACATAGTGGGCTGAGGACACAGTGGGCTGAGGACACAGTGGGCTGAAGACATAGTGGGCTGAGGACATAGTGGGCTGAGGACATAGTGGGCTGAGGACACAGTGGGCTGAGGACACAGTGGGCTGAGGACATAGTGGGCTGAGGACATAGTGGGCTGAGGACACTGTGGGCTGAGGACACTGGGCTGAAGACATAGTGGGCTGAGGACATAGTGGGCTGAGGACATAGTGGGCTGAGGACACAGTGGGCTGAGGACACAGTGGGCTGAAGACATAGTGGGCTGAGGACATATCTCAGGCTTTTCTTTCGTTCAAAGAATTTCCTGCTCTTACCTGCTGCTCACCTCACTCGTGCCTGACATGACGCCCGCGCCGCCCTCGCTCCCATCACAGTAGCATGAGCTACCTCATCCCTTTGTGTGTATTTTACCTCAATAAACTGATTTCAATTTCAATTTCGACTTGATAATGGTGCAGGACGGACCGAAACGTCGTCGCCTCCTCATCTTCTGGTGTGGGGGTTTGGTCATCAAGATTTACCCTCCCTGAACCCATGTTAATGGGTTGTCACGAAGTCCCTTCTCTCCAGATGTATTACCAGGTTTTTTCTCACAATCTTCTCCATCACCTTGCATGGTATACAAGTTAAGGACACTGGCCTGTAGTTCAGTGCCTCTTGTCTGTCACCCTTTTTGTATATTGGGACCACATTCGGCGTCTTCCATATTTCTGGTAGGTCTCCCGTCTCCAGTGACCTACTATACACTATGGAGAGTGGCAAGCAAAGTGCTCCTGCACACTCTTTCAGTACCCATGGTGAGATTCCGTCCGGCCCAACAACCTTTCTTATCTCCAGATCCAGTAGATGGCTCTCTTTCTCATCTCTTGTAATTTCGAACCATTCCATGGCTGCCTGGCTTAGTGCCACCTCTCCTACTTCAAGGGCTTCACATCGTTCTGTTATGAAAACTTTCTGGAATCTCTTGTTCTTCACACACCTCTTTGTCATTCTCTCTGTACCTGTCCTCACGCGTTCTCAGTTTCATCACCTGTTCTTTCACTGTTGTTTTTTTCCTGATGTGACTGTGGACCAGATTTTTCGGTCGTGGCTTTATTTGCAATATTATTTTCATACTGTCTCTCTCTGAATCTCTTCTCACACTGACATACTCATTCCTGGTTCTCTGGTTCTCTGATATCTCTGCTCTCTGATGTTCTGTTATTTTCGGAAGTTTGTCCACGCCCTTTTATGTAGTTCCTTTGCTTCCATACATGCCCTATTAAACCACGGAATCCTATTTGCTCCTCATTTTTTCCCCTTTGGGCCAGGATTAACTTGTTTACTGTCTCCTGACACTTTTAGGTGACTTAATCCATCACGTATTGTATGGACTTTTCTTAGTTCTGTATCCCATGGTATTTCTTTTGGTAATTTTCTCATCTCATAATTTTCCTTTCAGCCAGCCCCTTATTTTCTACTTCTTTTTTGCATGAGATTATTCCTAACACTACCAGGTACTCAAATATCAGTACATGGCTTCCAACTTTCAGGGTGATATTCATTCAGGAGTGAATATCAGATCAAGTCTTGCTGGTTCATCTTTCATTCTTGTGAGTCCTTTGATGTGTTGGTTTAGAAAGTTTGTTGTGGCCACGTCCAGCAGTTTAGCTCTCCATGTGTCTGGGCCTCCATGAGGGTCTCCGTTCTCCCAATCTATCTTCCGGTGGTTGAAATTTCTCATGATTAGCAGTCTGGATCCGTTCCTGCTAGTGACTGAAGCTGCTCTCTCTGTTATATTAATTGCAGCCATTTTGTTTCTATCATATTCCTGTCCTAGGTCTTCTGTCACTTGCTGGGGTGGGGGTGGGGGGGGGTTATATATGACTACTACTGTTAGTTTCTGTCCTCCAATTACTATGATGCCTGTTATGTAGTCACTGATTCTTTCGAAGCCCTGGATAAATATCTCCTCAAAACTCCAGTCATTTTTTAATAAACAGAACCACTCAACCTCTTCTATCTTTCTCTTTCCTTACTACATCGTATTACTGCATAAACATTGTATTTCTTATGGTTTTCTTTAGTTTTATTTCTTTGAGTGCTAGTAAGTCCATCTATGTTTGTGTTCATTGCCCTGATGCTCGCTTTCTTCTGTCCATTCTCGATTCGTCTCCCTCTTGGTGGGCTTTCTGCTGATGGAGAAAGTTGTTCCATGGGAGTGGAAATTTGTGAGATAGTTAACAGAGTCTCGGAGGATTCTGGGGTTAGGGATGGGGGGTCAGGGGAAGGGGGGACAGGGAGGGTATGAGGTAAGGGGGGAGGGAGGGTTGAATGAGCATTTGAATGGGGACAGGGAGGGTTCGGGACGAGGAGGGTAGCTATCAGGAGGAGGGTGGGGATGTTACCCTCCTCTCTGGGGGTTGCTGGGCTGCTGGTTGGGGGTTCCCCACTCCCTTCTGGGAATGTTGTGCTGGGGACTGTGGTTCCCTGATTCTCTCCTCTCTCCCTGCACTTCTTCCTTGCGTTTACTGCAATGATTCTCTCTTTCCTCGTCATGTCCCTCTGAAGAAATACTTGTATCCTCTCACATTTTACAGTTGGCTCTTTGCTTGAACTTCCTCGTTTGTGGCCTCATTTGTAAACACTATCTTTATTACTATCTTACTCTGACTGTAGTCTTCTTGTTCGTTAATGCCCACTGCAACTACTGATGTTTTCCTCTCCAGCAGCTGACTAGCACACCGTGCTGCTGCTGTGAGGCAGCTGCTTTCATGGCTACTTCCTTCACTGTGGACATTGCTTCTAAACTCTTCTAAGCATTTTTACAAATGTTTCATGTACAGTGACAGTCCCTTCCATTGATATATTTCCACCTTCTATTATGATGATTATCTGATGCTGAGCCTGAGTAGGGTTCTCTTTGAGGCTTCTTATCTCCTCTTTTGCTGCTCATCAGCTCGCTGATGGCTCTCTCAGTACCAGTGTACAGATCGCATGGATTCGTTCTGGACGTAAGACGGAAACTGTATATAAGGAGGGTGGGCACCTAGGAGGGGGGGGTACATAGGGGGGCACATGGGGGGGGTGGGGGTACATGGGGGGGCACCAGGGGGGACTCCTGGGGGGGGGTACAGGGGGGGCACCTAGGGGGGGTAGGGGTTATAGTGGCAGGGACCAGGAGCTGATCACATCAACACATTATAAGCAAAGTATAATAGTACAAAAAATGCAGACATGAGTTTGTACTGTTACACAATATTGCAAGTACAACAAAGAACAAATTCAGGGTCGAGTTAATTTTACAAGATTTGTCACGGTGGTCACTTTGGCACCGTGACACACACATCAAGTGGCACTTTGGCACCGAGACACACACATCAAGTGGCACACGTTGATGCTGTCGCTGACTCGACCATGATGGCCATGTACCCAACAGCATTTACTGTTAAACATTCAGTGAGGCGAGACCCCAAGCGTCTGGCCTCCAACCTCGGAAACACAGTCATTTTAATTTATTGATTAAAATATATTTTTAAATATGCATAATATTTAAGGAACCTAAACAGCAAGTGTAACATTGACAAGATTTAATGTGTCTGGAGCCAAGATGTTTCCAAACACATTTTAGCTTTATATAAAGTAATTTAAGGTTTAAGCTGAGGAAAGAACACAGGTCTGAAAATGTTGAAAATATTACGTTGCCATTCAAAATTAATATTATTGCAACAATGACGATGCAATTAGTGAACATTTTATTACGTTTGTGTAATTTTTATAATGTAAAGGTTAGGTCACAGGGCCTGACAGCTGAGTGGACTGCGATCAGGATTCGTAGTGCTGAGGTTCCGGGTTCGATCCCCGGTGAAGGCGGAAACAAATGAGTTTCTTTCAACCTGATGCTTCTGTTACCTAGCAGTAAATAGGTACCTTGGCGTTACAGCTGCTCCGCCCTGCTTCCTGGGGGTGTGTAACAAAAAGGAGGCCTGGTCGAGGACCGGGCCGCGGGGACGCTAAGCCCCGAAATCATCTCAAGATAATCTCAAGGAGATACACTATAATGACCAAGTGTCATGTACCCAACAGCTTTGAATTAAGTCAATACTATTGACTTTGAATTAAGTCAATACTATTGACTTTGAATTAAGTCAATACTATTGCAAATCCTATTTACACAGGTACTACTGTACCTGAAGAGTTGTGTAGGTTCTCTGCACCAGGAATGACTCAAATTCACAAATTCACTGTAACGAATAGGAGCCTTTGTAGGAGCCAAACACTGTAGCCTCCTGAAAGCGGTCAGGAACCTGTAACTGTAATTTCCAGTGTAACTTAACCAGTGGAAAGGTACGACTCTCCCTACAGCCTTCAGTAATGGTGGTCGTGACTCACACAACGACGACTATGACACGAGGTCATTCTCTCTACTGGGTCGTGACTCATGGAGTCGTTGGTGATTGAGATTGTTGCAGGCTCTGGTACAGTGCCAGAGTACAGTGCCATGGTACAGTGCCAGGGTACAGTGCCAGGGTACAGTGCCATGGTACAGTGCCATGGTACAGTGCCATGGTACAGTGCCAGGGTACAGTGCCAGGGTACAGTGCCATGGTACAGTGCCTGGGTACAGTGCCAGGGTACGGCCCTTAACGTGTCCTGATGGGCGAGGAACCCGCCTTGAGGCCTATCAGGGTACTGCTTAGTGTGATCTGTGTGTAGTCTGCTCCTGTAGGTGAAGCTCTTCGGGGAGTTGTCTCCCTCTGATACTCACTACGTCAGGGAGATGAATGGCTGTGTCCTCCAGTGTCCCAAGATGAATGGCTGTGTCCTCCAGTGTCCCAAGATGAATGGCTGTGTCCTCCAGTGTCCCAAGATGAATGGCTGTGTCCTCCAGTGTTCCAAGATGAATGGCTGTGTCCTCCAGTGTCCCAAGATGAATGGCTGTGTCCTCCAGTGTCCCAAGATGAATGGCTGTGTCCTCCAGTGTCCCAAGATGAATGGCTGTGCCCACCAGTGTCCCAAGATGAATGGCTGTGTCCTCCAGTGTCCCAAGATGAATGGCTGTGTCCTTCAGTGTCCCAAGATGAATGGCTGTGTCCTCCAGTGTCCCAAGATGAATGGCTGTGTCCACCAGTGTCCCAAGATGAATGGCTGTGTCCTCCAGTGTCCCAAGATGAATGGCTGTGTCCACCAGTGTCCCAAGATGAATGGCTGTGTCCACCAGTGTCCCAAGATGAATGGCTGTGTCCTCCAGTGTCCCAAGATGAATGGCTGTGTCCTCCAGTGTCCCAAGATGAATGGCTGTGTCCTCCAGTGTCCCAAGATGAATGGCTGTGTCCTCCAGTGTCCCAAGATGAATGGCTGTGTGGTAGTTCTCTCCGTCGTTACAGTCCACTGTAGCTGTAATCACTAAGGTACTAACTGTAATTGGTCTATGTAATATTACTTTATGTAAAGTTAACATCTGTATTGAGGTAAGGTTGTCCCCTCCCCTACCCCTCCCCCCCCCCCCTGGTAAGTTACATCAAAATTATTCCAATTTACTTGACCACGCCATCAGTATTAAGCACCATATATTAGAGATTACAACTAACTTCTATATCAAAACCGTCAAACCGAAATGGATATCTACATCTATAATATAGTGGTGATGTATTGATCAGGACATCAAAAATCCTCATCCGTTGCCACCCAGCACTCTCTTTATTTTGTCTTACAGTCGCCATGATTCTTAAAGGAAGAAAATATTAAATATTCTTGTTTTGATGAACAAGACAATAACTATTTCTTTCCTAAAGTTAAAATATAAAAATTTTAGGACAAGAACGCCTTTGTCTTTTTATATCGTTAAATGCATTTTTTTATTTAAGTTCCATAATATATATATATATATATATATATATATATATATATATATATATATATATATATATATATATATATATATATATATATATATATATATATATTATACAATTCTTGACCCCTGAAGAATGCATGTGAGCTTGGGGACCATTGAAGCTTGATACATATACATGCATATCAATGTATGACTGCATATATTTATGTATATTTAGAAATATGTATACCACATTGATTTGTGTATACACTTTATATCAATATGTATACCGCATATATTTGTGTATACATGTATTAATATGTATACCGCATATATTTCTTTATTTCTCTTGTTAATGTGTGAGAATGTTGAGACAGCGTAGTGTATAGTGTATGATGTATAGAGTGGTGAAGATCACACTCACACACTTAGAGATGTAGTGTGTAGAGTGAGGGGGGGCGTGTACCCTGCCCCCCCGCCCCGCCCGCCCCCCTGCCTGCATCCTACTGTATCCTCCTACTGTATCTTTATCACTCTGCCTCCTACTGTATTTTGTCTGTCACTCTTCCGTCTCAGTCCTTCCCTCCCTGTCCCTCCCCCCCCACCTACCTTCCCTCCCTGTCCCTCCCCCCACCTACCTTCCCTCCCTGTCCCTCCCCCCCACCTACCTTCCCTCCCTGTCCCTCCCCCCCACCTACCTTCCCTCCCTGTCCCTCCCCCCACCTACCTTCCCTCCCTGTCCCTCCCCCCCACCTACCTTCCCTCCCTGTCCCTCCCCCCCACCTACCTTCCCTCCCTGTCCCTCCCCCCACCTACCTTCCCTCCCTGTCCCTCCCCCCCACCTACCTTCCCTCCCTGTCTCTCCCCCACCTACCTTCCCTCCCTGTCCCTCCCCCCCACCTACCTTCCCTCCCTGTCCCTCCCCCCCACCTACCTTCCCTCCCTGTCCCTCCCCCCACCTACCTTCCCTCCCTGTCCCTCCCCCCACCTACCTTCCCTCCCTGTCCCTCCCCCCACCTACCTTCCCTCCCTGTCCCTCCCCCCCACCTACCTTCCCTCCCTGTCCCTCCCCCCACCTACCTTCCCTCCCTGTCCCTCCCCCCCACCTACCTTCCCTCCATGTCCCTCCCCCCACCTACCTTCACTCCCTGTCCCTCCCCCCACCTACCTTCACTCCCTGTCCCTTCCCCCCCCCCACCTACCTTCCCTCCCTGTCCCTCCCCCCCCCACCTACCTTCCCTCCCTGTCCCTCCCCCCACCTACCTTCCCTCCCTGTCCCTCCCCCCCACCTACCTTCACTCCCTGTCCCTCCCCCCACCTACCTTCCCTCCCTGTCCCTCCCCCCCACCTACCTTCCCTCCCTGTCCCTCCCCCCACCTACCTTCCCTCCCTGTCCCTCCCCCCACCTACCTTCCCTCCCTGTCCCTCCCCCCACCTACCTTCACTCCCTGTCCCTCCCCCCACCTACCTTCACTCCCTGTCCCTTCCCCCCCCCCACCTACCTTCCCTCCCTGTCCCTCCCCCCCCACCTACCTTCCCTCCTTGTCCCTCCCCCCCACCTACCTTCCCTCCCTGTCCCTCCCCCCCACCTACCTTCCCTCCCTGCCCCCCCCCCCCCCACATGCCAGCAGGGACGCATGTGCTGCCTGCCTCACCCCCCCCCCCCCCCCCCAGCACCTGTAGCGAGCACCCGCACCAGCTTTTGACAGCATTTTGGTAAGATTAAGGAACCTTGTGGCCGTCTGGTCTTGTCATGTAATACAACTGAGTTTCCTCTTGGTCTTAAGGCCATCCGACACACATTAATAAAGATAGTTTTGAGAGCAGTTCGTAGAGTAACTTAGAAAATGAGAGATCTGTAGCCCAGCCAAGTGTAGAAGAGTCTTGTGTAACGTCTTTGAGTGGTGTAAGATATTAGGGAGTTCTTCAGCACCGCATATCTTAGCCAGAAGGGAGAGTAAGCCCTCCCAGAGTTAGCGTTGGGGAGGGCGCGGAGCCGCGTGGCGGGAGAACTGGGGAGGTTGTCGTCGACTAATGCGGTGAGTTGCGCCTCCTCCTGCAGGGCGACGCTGACGACGAGGACGCGCCCAAGCCCATCGACCTGCGCTGGCCAGACACCTGCAGGAAACGCATCACTTATATCATCGTGGCGCCGCTCATCATCCCTCTGTGGATCACCCTGCCGGACACCAGGACCCCCAGAGGTGAGTCCCAGCCTCCTCCAGGACCCCCAGAGGTGAGTCTCAGCCTCCTCCAGGACCCCCAGAGGTGAGTCCCAGACACCAGGACCCCCAGAGGTGAGTCCCAGCTTCCTCCAGGACCCCCAGAGGTGAGTCCCAGCCTCCTCCAGGACCCCCAGAGGTGAGACCCCCAGGCTCCTCCAGGACCCCCAGAGGTGAGTCCCCCAGGCTCCTCCAGGACCCCCAGAGGTGAGTCCCAGACACCAGGACCCCCAGAGGTGAATCCCAGACACCAGGACCCACAGAGGTGAGTCCCAGGCTCCTCCAGGACCCCCAGAGGTGAATCCAAGACACCAGGACCCCCAGAGGTGAGTCCCAGACACCAGGACCCCCAGAGGTGAGTCCCAGCCTCCTCCAGGACCCCCAGAGGTGAGACCCCCAGGCTCCTCCAGGACCCCCAGAGGTGAGACCCCCAGGCTCCTCCAGGACCCCCAGAGGTGAGTCCCAGGCTCCTCCAGGACCCCCAGAGGTGAGACCCCCAGGCTCCTCCAGGACCCCCAGAGGTGAGACCCCAGCCTCCTCCAGGACCCCCAGAGGTGAGTCCCAGGCTCCTCCAGGACCCCCAGAGGTGAGTGCCAGGCTCCTCCAGTACCCCCAGAGGTGAGTGCCAGGCTCCAGGACCCCCAGAGGTGAGTCCCAGGCTCCTCCAGGACCCCCAGAGGTGAGTCCCAGGCTCCTCCAGGACCCCCAGAGGTGAGTGCCAGGCTCCTCCAGGACCCCCAGAGGTGAGTGCCAGGCTCCAGGACCCCCAGAGGTGAGTCCCAGGCTCCTCCAGGACCCCCAGAGGTGAGTCCTAGGCTCCTCCAGGACCCCCAGAGGTGAATCCCAGACACCAGGACCCCCAGAGGTGAGTCCCAGACACCAGGACCCCCAGAGGTGAGTCCCAGACACCAGGACCCCCAGAGGTGAGTCCCAGCCTCCTCCAGGACCCCCAGAGGTGAGACCCCCAGGCTCCTCCAGGACCCCCAGAGGTGAGACCCCCAGGCTCCTCCAGGACCCCCAGAGGTGAGACCCCAGCCTCCTCCAGGACCCCCAGAGGTGAGTCCCAGGCTCCTCCAGGACCCCCAGAGGTGAGTGCCAGGCTCCTCCAGGACCCCCAGAGGTGAGTGCCAGGCTCCAGGACCCCCAGAGGTGAGTCCCAGGCTCCTCCAGGACCCCCAGAGGTGAGTCCCAGGCTCCTCCAGGACCCCCAGAGGTGAGTGCCAGGCTCCTCCAGGACCCCCAGAGGTGAGTCCCAGGCTCCTCCAGGACCCCGAGAGGTGAGTCCCAGGCTCCTCCAGGACCCGCAGACGTGAGTCCCAGGCTCCTCCAGGACCCCCAGAGGTGAGTGCCAGGCTCCAGGACCCCCAGAGGTGAGTGCCAGGCTCCAGGACCCCGAGAGGTGAGTCCCAGGCTCCTCCAGGACCCCCAGAGGTGAGTCCCAGGCTCCTCCAGGACCCCCAGAGGTGAGTCCCAGGCTCCTCCAGGACCCCGAGAGGTGAGTCCCAGGCTCCTCCAGGACCCCCAGAGGTGAGTCCCAGGCTCCTCCAGGACCCCCAGAGGTGAGTCCCAGGCTCCTCCAGGACCCCGAGAGGTGAGTCCCAGGCTCCTCCAGGACCCCCAGAGGTGAGTCCCAGGCTCCTCCAGGACCCCCAGAGGTGAGTGCCAGGCTCCTCCAGGACCCCCAGAGGTGAGTGCCAGGCTCCAGGACCCCCAGAGGTGAGTCCCCCCAGCCTCCTCCAGGACCCCCAGAGGTGAGTGCCAGCCTCCTTCAGGACCCCCAGAGGTGAGTGCCAGCCTCCTCTACTCTGCTAGCCTACCCAGGTCAGGGGTCATGAACCACTTACTCATACTCAGTCATGGCGCCGTAGTCTACAATTATCAGTCTGTCTGTAAGTGCCCAACTGCTACGAGGCTCAGTCTCGTTTATAAATCATTGCTAACAACCGTAATTTAGTGCTCACATACTTCCCTGTCATTATCTGTGAATCCACCATGTCTCTTCGTCACTCTGAATACTGTAACTTCTCATTTAGTGGTATTTGCCCCCACCTGGCTCCTTGGAAGCTGGTTTTTTTTCATCTACCACCCTGTGTACTGACCTTTTACTACCCCCCCCACCTGTACCCTAGTGAACTGTACCCTTCAGTGTACCACTGTACCCTTCAGTGTACCACTGTACCCTTCAGTGTACCACTGTACCCTCCAGTGTACCACTGTACCCTCCAGTGTACCACTGTACCGTACTAACATAGCCACACTGTTCCACAGGAAAGCGCTTCTTCTTCATCACCTTCTTTGGGAGCATAATTTGGATTGCAGCCTTCTCCTACCTGATGGTGTGGTGGGCGTCCCTGGTGGGTGAGGTCATCAACATCCCGCCGGAGGTGAGTTCCCGCTCACCGGGATTGGTTTATAACAACACCTGCGTTGTATGGGTCAAGAGTCCCTGCATTGTATGGACCAGGAGCCCCTACATTGTATGGGTCAGGAGCCCCTACATTGTATGGGCCAGGAGCCATATGGGGCCAACATATTGATGGTTGAGCGCCTATGTTGTAGTTACCAATGATAAAGATGATAATGAAATATACAATAAAACTAAAGCTTAGCTTCCTAATGTGAAATAAAGCTGGCCATAGAACCAACGCTGGAGAGACGCTCTCGGAGCAGAGGGAGCTGGCAGACACGACTTGTAAACAAACCAGACAAGACGGAGAGCAGCGCCCTCTCAAATTGTCACAACAGAACTCATACACTTCCCACGAGCTTCGACAAAGGAACCACAAAGTTTCCGACCAACCGTTGATCTCGCTAACCTTGGGAAGTATTGTACCTGGTAAAACAAATTGTGTACATGAGTGTAGTACAGAATTTGCCGGTAATGATATGCCAGAGACACCCAGAACGGGGTAAGTTGGGTTCACTGATAAGAAAACGTTTCCTTGTAATATAAGACATTTGTGGATGCAATTAGTACTCTGTTATCTTATTCAGAGATGTGGCTCAAGGGGGAGAAGTTACTGAGAGCTTTACCTACATGTGATGCTTCCATGCATGATCTGGCTCCCCCAACACACACTATTACCTGGCGCACCCTGGACCATATGTGCCACACCCTCGACCACATGTGCCACACCCTGGACCACATGTGCCACACCCTGGACCATATGTGCCACACCCTGGACCATATGTGCCACACCCTGGACCATATGTGCCACACCCTGGACTATATGTGCCACACCCTGGACCATATGTGCCACACCCTGGACCATATGTGCCACACCCTGGACCATATGTGCACCACCCTGGACCATATGTGCACCACCCTGGACCACATGTGCCACACCCTGGACCATATGTGCCACACCCTGGGCCATATGTGCCACACCCTGGACCATATGTGCCACACCCTGGACCATATGTGCCACACCCTGGACTATATGTGCCACACCCTGGACCATATGTGCCACACCCTGGACCATATGTGCCACACCCTGGACCATATGTGCCACACCCTGGACCACATGTGCCACACCCTGGACCATATGTGCCACACCCTGGACCATATGTGCCACACCCTGGACCATATGTGCCACACCCTGGACCACATGTGCCACACCCGGGACCATATGTGCCACACCCTGGACCACATGTGCCACACCCTGGACCACATGTGCCACACCCTGGACCACATGTGCCACACCCGGGACCATATGTGCCACACCCTGGACCACATGTGCCACACCCTGGACCACATGTGCCACACCCTGGACCACATGTGCCACACCCGGGACCATATGTGCCACACCCGGGACCATATGTGCCACACCCTGGACCACATGTGCCACACCCTGGACCATATGTGCCACACCCTGGACTATATGTGCCACACCCTGGACCATATGTGCCACACCCTGGACTATATGTGCCACACCCTGGACCATATGTGCCACACCCTGGACCATATGTGCCACACACTGGACCATATGTGCCACACCCTGGACCACATGTGCCACACCCTGGACCACATGTGCCACACCCTGGACCATATGTGCCACACCCTGGACCATATGTGCCACACCCTGGACTATATGTGCCACACCCTGGACCATATGTGCCACACCCTGGACCATATGTGCCACACCCTGGACCACATGTGCCACACCCTGGACCACATGTGCCACACCCTGGACCATATGTGCCACACCCTGGACCATATGTGCCACACCCTGGACCACATGTGCCACACCCTGGACCACATGTGCCACACCCGGGACCATATGTGCCACACCCTGGACCACATGTGCCACACCCTGGACCACATGTGCCACACCCTGGACCACATGTGCCACACCCGGGACCATATGTGCCACACCCTGGACCACATGTGCCACACCCTGGACCACATGTGCCACACCCTGGACCACATGTGCCACACCCGGGACCATATGTGCCACACCCTGGACCACATGTGCCACACCCTGGACCATATGTGCCACACCCTGGACCACATGTGCCACACCCTGGACCACATGTGCCACACCCTGGACCACATGTGCCACACCCTGGACCACATGTGCCACACCCTGGACCACATGTGCCACACCCTGGACCACATGTGCCACACCCTGGACCACATGTGCCACATCCTGGACCACATGTGCCACATCCTGGACCACATGTGCCACACCCTGGACCACATGTGCCACACCCTGGACCACATGTGCCACACCCTGGACCACATGTGCCACACCCCTAATATAATGTTAAAGAAACAGCTCTCACACTGCCAATTCTGGTCATAACTACATGCAGTTAGTTTAGTTCATTTATTATGCACCCCATACCCATCTTGCGGGCGGTAGTGGGTTACAGAGGCACATAATGGGCTCAGGGACTCAACCCCACAATTCATTTAGCTAAGCAAGTTACAATCTTGATGAACTAGTTACAAAATTCCATAAATATCGTCACATCAACAATGGGTTCGAGATCGACCTCAAGTACAGGTTCTAAATTAAGCAACTGACATATGTGGAGAGCTAGTGTCACAATTGATATGTTTGTCCTGCACACCGCCCCCCATCCAGTGGGCAGCGGTGGATAGATTACAGTCACTTAGTTACTACCTACAGTTACCAAACTGGGGATATTTGGCTAAGATTTCTGGCAGCAGATCATTTTGAATGAAATATTTACACATTTTTGGAATATTGATTATAGAATCGTCTCTAAATTCACGTATCTTTTCGCACTCCATCACATAGTGACGGAGGGTGTGCGAATAATTTTGTTGACACAGTTTACATTTGGTCAGGTCTACATCAGCAGATAATGAGCATTCCCAGAGATACTTGTAACCGAGTCTAAACCGAGCAGTAGTAACATCTAGAAGTCTGCTGATTTTATTGGATGAACCATAGATGTGTGGCTCCTCTTGCATGATAGTATGATGATAGATGGAATTACTGGTGTCAATTTCACTTTGCCTCAGATCTACAAGATTTTGTTGAAGTTCTCGGTGTGCTGTTGCTCTCAGACTAATCATTGACAATCCAAGGTTATACTCAATGTCTCCTTAAAATGCAGATTCTTTGGCTTTCTCATCAGCTCTATCATGCATTCGGAGGCCAACATGAGATGGAGACCACATGAACTGGACTCTGTTACCATCATTAACACACACAGCTAAGAGTTCATGTGTATATTGTGACGGTAACGCGTTGGTGTTCGGCTGTTCAAAGCTAGGGGTATGGCCTCGTCACATAGAATAAAAAAAAAATAGAAAATCTGGAACTTCGTCTGTGGTAAGGTAAGGAGAAGACACATAAAACACAAGTAAATTTTAACAATGGAATTTTAATTACGTTAGATAAACAAAACATGAATAAAATGGACATACAAATTCGTATAATAAAATCAATCAATCAAAATAATAAGAAGAATTAAATGACAAAATGAAAAGTTACGTTAAGACAAGTGAGCAATAACAAGCTGTGCAATATACAATAAAATGAGAGGTGCAGGAATATTGGCTTTAAGCTATCACCTCTCTTAGTACACGTAAGCCAAAGCTTACGTCTACCAGGAAGACGTGTTAACCGTATGAAAGCACTGAATATTCTGAGGACTGAGGTCGTGGCGGCCCCAGACATCAAGTGGTATGGTGGGTGGAGTGCAGTTGCAGCCAGACCGGCGGCCAATCAGCGAGGAGCCGGCAACAAGACAGGTAGTTTGGCGGTTTGAGGTGAAGCAGGTGTCCCTGGCTGCATACGTTTTGCGCTCTGGCAAACCTTGCTGGTGTTGTTGTCGTTGTTGGACATTTCTTCCATAGTAGTTTTATATAGATGTATCGACGTATTTTTGGAGGGAAGAGCAGGCTCAATCTCTTGAAGGAGATTATCGTCACAATATTAACACATGTTTACAATAATATTGTGTAGTACTAACCTTATACTGTAGCCTGTTTGTACCGCCATATGTGGTATAAACTATGCACATTTATTAACAGTAAATGTATATGGCTTATTTATCACCACCAATTGTGTGATAAGCTGTGTACATTTACCACCCCCCCCCCCCCTCACTTTGTGATTTGGTCAAATCTGACAGGCTAATCTTAAATACAGTCCACTATATGAAGTAATAAAAAATACAAAATAAATATTCCCAATTAAAAAGCGCATTACTGCCTGCCAGGATTACCCCACAGGCATGCTAGCGAGAGCAACATCGCCGAGCACGACCTGGTATTGGTAGAGGGGCATCACTCGTGCCTAGCACGTCACCGAGGAAGGGCGTGCTTGGCTTGCATCCACCTCAATGGCCTGATTTTAAAATGTGTTGATAATAACTGGGGTATTGATGACTTGATTAACTCGGAACATTGTGTTGTTTACATAATTATATATTCATTATGTTAGTGTCATTAATCACAACATTGGTCACCAGTGAGGCTCTTGATGTGTGTGTAAGAGATAATGTCTGTCAGCTGCTGGAGGCCAGACACGAGGGCTGGCCTCACTTGACTTTGTAGGGTGACACTGTGAGTGTTGTAGGGACCTACACTGACACTGTGAGTGTTGTAGGGACCTACACTGACACTGTGAGTGTTGCAGGGACCTACACTGACACTGTGAGTGTTGCAGGGACCTACACTGACACTGTGAGTGTTGCAGGGACCTACACTGACACTGTGAGTGTTGCAGGGACCTACACTGACACTGTGAGTGTTGCAGGGACCTACACTGACACTGTGAGTGTTGCAGGGACCTACACTGACACTGTGAGTGTTGTAGGGACCTACACTGACACTGTGAGTGTTGCAGGGACCTACACTGACACTGTGAGTGTTGCAGGGACCTACACTGACACTGTGAGTGTTGCAGGGACCTACACTGACACTGTGAGTGTTGCAGGGACCTACACTGACACTGTGAGTGTTGCAGGGACCTACACTGACACTGTGAGTGTTGCAGGGACCTACACTGACACTGTGAGTGTTGCAGGGACCTACACTGACACTGTGAGTGTTGTAGGGACCTACACTGACACTGTGAGTGTTGCAGGGACCTACACTGACACTGTGAGTGTTGCAGGGACCTACACTGACACTGTGAGTGTTGTAGGGACCTACACTGACACTGTGAGTGTTGCAGGGACCTACACTGACACTGTGAGTGTTGCAGGGACCTACACTGACACTGTGAGTGTTGCAGGGACCTACACTGACACTGTGAGTGTTGCAGGGACCTACACTGACACTGTGAGTGTTGCTGCCATGTTAAGGTCATATTAACAGCAAGTTAAGAGTGTGAGTGTTGCAGGTGATGGGTCTGACCATCCTGGCTGCGGGAACCTCCGTCCCGGACCTCATCACCTCCGTCATCGTGGCCAGGAAGGGCTTCGGCGACATGGCCGTCTCCTCCTCCGTCGGCAGCAACCTCTTCGACGTCACCTGCGGGTAGGTTCTTTATCCTTGGTAATTCTCTTATTGTCTCATCTGGTCGGAGCGAAGCCAGAGCTCAACCCCGGCTAGCACAACTAGGTGAGTACACACTTGGCACACACTAGAAGAAGTGTGTCAAGTGTGTCTTGACACACTCGACACACACTCCTGACAAAATCTTGACACACTCTCTCTCGAGAAAAATAACACCAATAGACCAACAGCAAGTAAAAGCCAGTGTTATGGTGCATGCTGTTGTACGTAATGTGTGGGGCATTGTGGGTAAACTAGTCTACACTGCAGGTAAACTAGTCAACACTGCCCCCTCAGTGGTGTCGTCTTCAGTGGTGAAGGGCTCATGTACATCTTCCAGGGACCAGTGAGGTGGCCTTCGCCCACTCCTGCCCCACTTTGGGTGTTGAACATGCTGAAGGGCACCATGTAGGGTCCTTGTGAGTCACCGGACCACCTGCTGGAGGGGTCGCCCGTGAGGGGCTGCCCTAAGTAGATGGCTGGGTGTCCAGGCTGGGGCGAAAGGGAGAGTGAGGTCTTTGCACCAGTGTGGGAGAATGTACGAAGCAGCAGGACTCCCCTATTAAGAAGGGGGAGCACCACTGGGGACGGTGCAGCCCCTTCCTGCACTGGCATGCGCTCGGCCTCCCTGGCTGCCCTGGTAGGTGGTATCCTTGGTTCCAGGTCCCAGACTTTTTAACATGATTGCTTTATGGAAACCGATACGACCTCTATTACCCAGGCTCATGCGGTGAGCGACCAGGCCCCTAAGTCGGACTGTGATGGAAGACCGGGCTCTGCAGCCCCTCGCTAAATTGGGCCGAGACCAGATTACTCTTCCCCCCACCCCCCTCCCCACGCTCCCCTCCCTCCACTGCGGTAGCGTCGAGCCCCAAGCCCCAGAGGTGACCACTCCGTCTCTCATTGTGACTACTGCAGCCTTTACACACACACACACACACACACACACACACACAAGAAAGTGAGCTTCAAGGCAATGTACACTAACATAGATGGGGTTACAAATAAAACAAGTGAACTCGGAGAATGGGCACTAGAAGAAAACCCAGACATAATAGCACTCACAGAAACAAAGCTAACGAAAACTATAACAAATGCAGTGTTTCCACAGGGCTACTATGTAGTGAGGAAAGAGAGAGAAGGGAGAGGAGGAGGTGGTGTAGCTTTGCTACTAAGAGAAGGTTGGGGTTTCGAAGAGATGGTAATTCAGAACTGTGAAGGTTTCAGTGACTACATATCAGGCACCATAGCAACTGGAGGACAGAAAATTATAGTAGTAGTCATATATAACCCCCCACCGAATGTCAGAAGACCCAGACAGGAATATGATAGAAACAACTTGGCCACCATCAATATAATAGAGAGAGCAGCTTCTGTGGCTAGCAGGAACGGATCCAGGCTACTAATCATGAGAGACTTCAACCATGGAAAGATAGATTGGGGGAACAGAGACCCACATGGAGGCCCAGACACATGGAGAGCTAAGCTGCTGGATGTGGCAACAAGAAACTTTCTAAGTCAACACGTCAAGGGACCGACAAGAATGAGAGGAGGGGATGAACCAGCCTTGCTTGATCTGATATTTACCCTAAATGAGTCGGATATAAGGGAAGTTAAGTTGGAAGCCCCCTTGGGAATGAGTGATCAAAGTGTATTGAGCTTTGAGTACCTGGTTGAGCTAGGAATTATCACCCCCCAAAAAAAAACTGGGAAACAAAGGGCTGGCGTACCGAAAGGGAAACTATGAGGAGATGAATAAATTCCTATGAGATATACATTGGGACACAGAACTCGGAATCAAGTCCGTACAAGACATGATGGACTATGTCACCCAAAAATGTTAGGGGGCTGTAAGCAGGTTTGTCCCAGCCCGACAGGAAAAAACAGAGAAGCAAAGGAAGAATCCGTGGTTTAATAGGGAATGTATGAAAACAAAGGAGCTGAACAAAAGGGCATGGAGGAACTTCCGTAATAACAGAACACCAGAAACTAGAGAGAGATACCAGAGAACCAGGAACGAGTATGTTAGTGTGAGAAGAGCAGCTGAGAAAAGGTATGAAAATGATATAGCTAATAAAGCCAAGACCGAACCAAAGCTACTGCACAGTCACATCAGGAGGAAGACAACAGTAAAGGAACAGGTGATGAAACTTAGGGTGGGCGAGGACAGGTACACAGAGAATGACAAAGAGGTGTGTGAAGAACTCAACAAAAGGTTCCAGGAGGTCTTTACAATAGAACAGGGAGAAGTCACGGCGCTAGAAGAGGTGGCAGCAAACCAGGTGACCTTGGAAAGGTTCGAAATTACAAGAGATGAGGTCAAGAAGCACCTATTGGAGCTGTATGTGAGAAAAGCTGTTGGGCCGGACAGAATCTCACCATGGGTATTGAAAGAGTGTGCAGGAGCACTTTGCTTGCCACTCTCCGTAGTGTATAGTAGGTCACTGGAAACGGGAGACCTACTAGAAATATGGAAGACTGCTAATGTAGTACCAATATACAAAAAGGGTGACAGACAAGAGGCACTGAACTACAGGCCAGTGTCCTTAACTTGAACACCATGCAAGGTGATGGAGAAGATTGTGAGAAAAAACCTAGTAACACATCTGGAGAGAAGAGACTTCGTGACAACCCATCAACATGGGTTCAGGGAGGGTAAATCTTGCCTTACAGGCTTGATAGAATTCTACGATCAGGTGACAAAGATTAAGCAAGAAAGAGAAGGCTGGGCGGACTGCATTTTTTTGGACTGTCGGAAAGACTTTGACACAGTACCCCATAAAAGGTTGATGCATAAGCTGGAGAAACAGGCAGGAGTAACTGGTAGGGCGCTCCAGTGGATAAGGGAGTACCTAAGCAATAGGAAGCAGAGAGTTACAGTGAGGGGTGAGGCCTCAGAATGGCATGAAGTCACCAGTGGAGTCCCACAGGGTTCTGTGCTTGGACCTATCCTGTTTCTGATATACGTAAATGATCTCCTAGAGGGTATAGACTCATTCCTCTCATTCCTTTGACGACGCCAAAATTATGAGAAGGATTAAGACAGAGGAGGACAGCTTGAGGCTTCAAGAAGACCTGGACAAGCTGCAGGAATTGTCGAACAAATGACTGTTAGAGTTTAACCCAAGCAAATGTAATGTAATGAAGATAGGGGTAGGAAGCAGGAGACCAGATACAAGGTATCATTTGGGAGATGAGATACTTCAAGAGTCAGAGAGAGAGAAAGACCTGGGGGTTGATATCACGCCAGACCTGTCCCCTGAAGCTCATGTCAAGAGGATAACATCAGCAGCATATGCCAGGTTGGCTAACATAAGAACGGCCTTTAGAAACTTATGTAAGGAATCTTTCAGAACATTATATACCACATATGTCAGACCAATCCTGGAGTACGCGGCTCCAGCATGGAGTCCATATCTAGTCAAGCATAAGACTAAACTGGAAAAGGTTCAAAGGTTTGCCACCAGACTAGTACCCGAGCTGAGAGGTATGAGCTACGAGGAGAGACTACGGGAATTAAACCTCACTTCGTTGGAAGACAGAAGAGTTAGGGGGGACATGATCACCACATTCAAGATCGACACTCAAGGGAATCGACAGGGTTGATAAAGACAGGCTATTTAACACAAGGGGCACACGCACTAGGGGACACAGGTGGAAACTGAGTGCCCAAATGAGCCACAGAGATATTAGAAAGAACTTTTTTAGTGTCAGAGTGGTTGACAAATGGAATGCATTAGGAAGTAATGTGGTGGAGGCTGACTCCATAAACAGTTTCAAGTGTAGATATGATAGAGTCCAGTAGGCTCAGGAACCTGTACACCTGTTGATTGACGGTTGAGAGGCGGGACCAAAGAGCCAGAGCTCAACCCCCGCAGGCACAACTAGGTGAGTATAACTAGGTGAGTGTACACACACACACACACACACACACACACACACACACACACACACACACACTCTCTCTCTCACACACTCACACTCACACACTCTCTCTCTCTCTCTCTCTCTCTCTCTCTCTGTCTTTCTCTGTCTTTCTCTGTCTCTCTCTCTCTCTCTCTCTCTCTCTCTCTCTCTCTCTCTCTCTCTCTCTCTCTCTCTCTCTCTCTCTCTCTCTCTCTCTCTCTCTCTCTCTCTCTCTCTCTCGCTCTCTCTCTCGCTCTCTCTCTCTCTCTCTCTCTCTCTCTCTCTCTCTCTCTCTCTCTCTCTCTCTCTCTCTCTCTCTCTCTCTCTCTCTCTCTCTCTCTCTCTCTCTCTCGCTCTCTCTCTCGCTCTCTCTCTCGCTCTCTCTCTCTCTCGCTCTCTCTCTCTCTCTCTCTCTCTCTCTCTCTCTCTCTCTCTCTCTCTCTCTCTCTCTCTCTCTCTCTCTCTCTCTCTCTCTCTCTCTCTCTCTCTCTCTGTCTCTCTCTCTCTCTCTCTCTGTCTTTCTGTCTCTGTCTTTCTCTGTCTCTCTCTCTCTCTCTCTCTCTCTCTCTCTCTCTCTCTCTCTCTCTCTCTCTCTCTCTCTCTCTCTCTGTCTTTCTGTCTCTGTCTTTCTCTGTCTCTCTCTCTCTGTCTCTCTCTCTCTCTCTCTCTCTCTCTCTCTCTCTCTCTCTCTCTCTCTCTCTCTCTCTCTCTCTCTCGGGGTTCTCAACTCCGATCCCACCACGGCTGCACTTGCATGATTCCTTCCCGTACTGATACGTCAAATCAAATCAAATCAAATCAAATGTTTATTTAGGTAAAGTAACATACATACAAGGGGTGATACAGATTTTGATGAATTTATAGATAGAGCTAGTACATACAATGCCTAAAGCCACTATTACGCAAAGCGTTTGGGGCAGGAAAAACACTAAAGACTAAAACTTAATACTAATTGAGATTAAAGTATAAAATGTGTTGAGAAAAATATAAAAATAAAAAAGGGGGGAACATGGCAGGAAAACAGCACAAATATAATTTGGTCGACAAACAGCATTGTTTAAAAATAACAGACATTGGTTATGGGATACGTACCATGCCTTGTTTGGTCTTGCTACGTGGACTAAATACTTTGATCTTAACCATCTAGATTCTACAGTTCCTGACGATTTCTTCCTCTATAAACAACTCGTTGATTCAGTAGATGCCTCTGTTACTTTTAACCCCACCCGTCTCGGTACGCATGTTGTCGCTGCTCTTTCTCAGGATGCAGCTTCCCGCTTAGCCGCATTGTTCTGCTTTGGGGAGACCCCTGTTCGGGTCTCCAAAAACGCTCGGTTAAATGCCAGTGTTGGCACTGTTCTCCTCCCACATCCATGTTGCAGCTGGTGTTAGGGACCTGAAAGACTGCCATGAGAATGTTAAACATATCCTTGAAGCCCAGGGCCATTCTGTCCTCCACGTTGATACGTTCACTCGACCCCCTCGTGGTCGTCATCGCCAGCTTCTTTGAGTTGTGAAGATCACTTTCGATAGCAGGACCCTTCTGCCTTCTGTAATTATTGCTGGTGCCAGATGCTCCCGTTCAGGAGTACATTCCTTCTCCTAGGTTTTGCAATAAGTGCTAGAAATTTGGGCATGGTGCCCTCAAATGCACAAGTGTGGTATCTCTATTCCCCATGTGTGGGGGACTCGGATCACTCTAAAGCCGAGTGCTCCTCTCCCCAGGCTCGCTGCCTCAATTGCCATGAAGTGTATACACTACTAATTTGAGGAAACCATCCTCAATTTGAAGCAATGTAATTGTTTGTCTTTTCCTGAGGCAATATCTTGAGACGATTTTGGGGCTTAACTTCCCCGCGGCCCGGTCCTCGACCAGGCCTCCTGTTTTGTTCCCCCCTTCCCCCTGGAAGCACCCCGTAGCAGCTGTCTAACTCCCAGGTATCTATTTACTGCTTGGTAACAGGAGCATCAGGGTGAAAAATCCTTCTTACCAGGCCTACCCCCGGCCCCTTAACTCTCCACACCGCCTTTCTGTCCAGGCTGTTGTCAGTCCTCCTCCCAGCAATTTTCTTGTTGCTTGCTCCCGTTCTCCTGCTTCCGTTGAGACTATGAAGACTGTCACCCAGTACGTTGGTGCTGGTACACCTGTCTCCTTAAGGCAGAAGCGTAAGCCTGGCTCCTCTCCTTCTTCCTCCCTGGCAGGTAAGAAGGCGTCGCTTACTTCCCCCACCCTCTGACTCGGACTGTAACACTGCATCCCGTCCCATTTCGGTGGTCGAACCCACTGTCCCGACTATGGTGTTTCCTTTAGCCCCTGATGCTCTCTCGGTTGCTGCCCTTGCTGCGGTGCCCTTCCTTGTTTCTGCCCCTCTTCCCCCCGATTCCTTTGACTGCTCATCTCCGTTTCCTCCTTCAACTCTAAACCCTGTCTGTCCTTCCACTCCCTCACCTCCATCGTCTTTGCTCAATTTACCTATACCCACCTAACCTTGATATCACGGATCCTGGTCATGACCTACTTTAGTATACTATGTTCTTTTTTACCTTTGTTTCTTCATTGTTCTCTATTGTTGTTCTTCCTCCTTTGGATAATGTCTATTCTTCAATGGAATATTCGTGAATGTTATGCCAACTTCCATGAACTCCAACGTCTGATAACACAGTTCTCACCACTTTGTGTCTGTCTCCAGGACTCAGTGATTGGTGCTCGTCCTGGTCACTTTCGTGGTTATTCCTTTCTCTCCTTCCCCTCCAGCTTCTGTTCGGGCTCTTAATTTTACGGCTCTCTTGATTCGTACTGATATTCCCTTCGTCTCCCTACTTTTTCCATCGCCTCTCCAATGTTCTGCAGCCCATATCTTTGTGAGTAAATGGTATACGGTCTGTTCCCTTTATCTCCCCTCAAAGTCCCGCTTTCTCTTCCTGATCTTAAGCACTTGATGGATTCCATACCAGAAATCACTTGTTGGGTGATTTCAACTGTCGGCATACCATCTGGGGTGATGCTCTGACAAACACCCAGGGCTGCCTTCTCGAACCATTTGTCCTCTCTTCTTCTCTGCCTCTTTTGAATTCTGGTGAACCCACTCATGTGGACTCCCACACTCGCACCCTCTCCTGTCTTGATCTTTCTCTCTGCTCGTCTTCTCTTTACTTAGATTTCACATGGCGGGTTCTTGATGACCTCCATAACAGTGACTATTTCCCCCATTGTTGTCTCCTTTTTCTCTTTACACCCTCCTCTCTCTTTTCCTAGGTGGCGGTTTGCCAAGGCTGTTTGGAATCTATTCTCCCTCCATGCTACTCTATCTGACCTCTCCGGCTTTGCCTCTCCCTCAAGCCCTCCTCCCTTTTCGTTATACCATATTTGACACTGTCCTCTGCTCTATTCCTTGTTCTATTCCTAAATTTTGTAAAACCTTGACCCACGTGACTAAAGCTTTTACCCATCCTGTGGTTCTGAAATGCCTTTTCCTTGAACACTTTTCTTCACACTCCCGCTCAATTTCCGTCTACATCGATGGGTCTAAGTCTGCAGACAGTATAGGCTACTCTGTTGTTTTTTACTGACCACACCTATTTGTGTCGGCCGTCTCCGGAGACTAGCATCTTCACGGCAGAACTTTATGCTATTCTATATGTTCTTCGCCAACTGCTTTCTCGCTGTCAATCCTCCTTTTTAGTTGTAGTTGACTCCCGTAGTACCCTCATGGCTCTGGTGTCCTTTAGTCCAGTCTATCCGGTGGTGGTCAAGATTCAACATTGGCTGTTTCTTATCTCCAGTAGTTTTAAGACAGTGGAGTTTTGTTGGGTTCCCAGCCATATTGGTTTGTCTTTAAATGAGCGTGCGGACACTGCCGCTTAGGAAGCTATCCACGCTTGCATTCGTTACCTTGGATGTATGGTTCTTGCTGGATTGTAGAAAATACACAGTAGATCACTTCAGCAGTTTATTGAGTAAGGTAACAGTGTATAGTTATGGCCTGCCGAGTTCCTACCTACTCTGGGCTTGTGAGAATACTGCCCTTGCCTCCAGAGCGGTCACTTCCAGCTCTGTAGAGAATGACGTCAGAGACCTACTCGATTGTGATTGGTTATATCCCAACCGTCATACAATTTGAGTATTGACACTTGTCCCATCTCACGTAAAGGTATTCCTTATTCTGACTTTTACCCAGTTATTCATTCCTCCATCCTTGCCCGTTGGCAGCGTTGTTGGTTGTCCGTTTCCCACTGTAACCGGCAGTGGGAAACGGCTCTGGCAAGGTTGTGTATTGGCCATACACGCTTAACTCACGGACACTTAATAGAGCGCCGCCCTGCTCCTTATTGTCCAAACTGCATTGTCCCTCTTACGGTCGTGCATATCTTTGTTGAATGTCCTGACTTCAAGGACGAATGTGTGTCTTGCTTCCCGACTGTCCCTCGCGGTCACTTGTCCCTTGATAGAATTCTTGGTGAATTGGCCACCTTTGACATTGTTTGCATTATGCGTTTTTGTTCTCGTATTGGCATACTTAGTGATATCTAGCGCCCTCTGATTATACCGCACATTTAATGGTGCTACATAGCCTTCCCGGTTTGGTGCTTTTGATTATTACTTAGTCAACACTATGGGTTAGGTAGTCTACAGTGTAGTTAAACTAGTGCCCGAAACGCTTTGCGTAATAGTGGCTTTAGGCATTGTATGTACTAGCTCTACCTATAAGTCAACCAATCTTTGTAAAAATTTCTTGTATGTATGTACCTTACCTAAATAAACATTTATTTATTTATTTATTTATAGTCTGCACAGTTGGTAGTTTTATCAACTTTTCTACACTGCAGGTATACTAGTCAACACAAAGTAAACTCGTAAAGGAAAACTAGTCTACACTGTTGGAATTTACTACAGTTTGTGAGCTCCAAAATGCTAGGTCCTTAATTCTACAGCCTGGCCACTTGACTTGCCACAACGGACAAAATATAGGGTACTAAAACACAAGAACCTAACCTATCGACCTACACATAGAAAACGTGTTTGTGTGTGAGCTGCTAGGACTCACAATATCCCTTATTTTGTCCGTCGGGGATTTAGACTTCAAACATATAATGTATTATTTGAGCGGAGAGGTTATTTTGAGTGGAGAAGGTAATAATTTTGAGTTGTGTGATCTCGTAGAGGACATGGACGTGTTATTGTGAATCCTTCTGAAGTGAGCAGAGCAATCCCGTGGATGCTAGAGAACGAGAGACAGGAGTTTAAGATAAGTATAGAAACGGGTCAAGATGGCACCTAACATCATCACATCCCTCTTAAGTCTAGGCTAATCTACCTTGTATCTTTCAGGCTGCCCATCCCCTGGCTGCTCTTCGCCCTCGCGCAGCTGATTGAGAACATCATCAACAATAAAGAGAACCCAACTAGTATTGAACCTATCCTCGTCAACTCAGGTAAGGAGAACCCAGGTAGCATTGTTTCCCATTGTCGGAAACAGGAACTCTGTACTTAGGCATGTAGAGGTCCCCCTAGAGCCAACTACAGATCTTCCCCAAGATGCAGCCCACAACCATAGTTGCGGGGACACTAAGCCCTGAAATTATCTCAAGATAACCTCAAGATAACCTCAAGATGATCATTACATGGAAGTGTGTGAAGCTATTATCTTGGTAACATGTTTCATTAGTGCCTAGGGATGATTTTAAGACGCCCAATATATAGGAAGTGACGACGTCTCGGTCCATCCTGGACCATTATCAAGTCATGTATAGAGAGTGGTAGAGAGTCAATATATATAATAATTAATCATTCATTGTGTTTGGGGGACAGGCAGCCAGAGTGTATTCATACACACATTAGGCTTATATTGAGGTCCCCCTCCCCTCAAGGTCAAATTACTGACCCCGCCCAGGATGCAACTCCACAATAAGCTGACTAACCCCTGATTACCTACTTACTGCTAGGTGAAAGGAAATGTGCCCAACCATTTCTGTTCTGCCTGGGATTCGAACCCGGAATTCTCGATTGTGAGTCGAGAACGGACCCGACTGTACTACCAGGACCCTCATAACCCTGTTATCATAAGGTAGCATGTTATCATGAAGACCCTGTTATCATAAGGTAACATGTTATCATGAGGACCCTGTTATCATAAGGTAACATGTTATCATGAGGACCCTATTATCATAAGGTAACATGTTATCATGAGGACCCTGTTATCATAAGGTAACATGTTATCATGAGGACCCTGTTATCATAAGGTAACATGTTATCATGAGGACCCTGTTATCATAAGGTAACATGTTATCATGAGGACCCTGTTATCATAAGGTAACATGTTATCATGAGGACCCTGTTATCATAAGGTAACATGTTATCATGAGGACCCTGTTATCATAAGGTAACATGTTATCATGAGGACCCTGTTATCATAAGGTAACATGTTATCATGAGGACCCTGTTATCATAAGGTAACATGTTATCATGAGGACCCTGTTATCATAAGGTAACATGTTATCATGAGGACCCTGTTATCATAAGGTAACATGTTATCATGAGGACCCTGTTATCATAAGGTAACATGTTATCATGAGGACCCTATTATCATAAGGTAACATGTTATCATGAAGACCCTGTTATCATAAGGTAACATGTTATCATGAGGACCCTGTTATCATAAGGTATCATGTTATCATGAGGACCCTGTTATCATAAGGTAACATGTTATCATGAGGACCCTGTTATCATAAGGTAACATGTTATCATGAGGACCCTATTATCATAAGGTAACATGTTATCATGAAGACCCTGTTATCATAAGGTAACATGTTATCATGAGGACCCTGTTATCATAAGGTAACATGTTATCATGAGGACCCTGTTATCATAAGGTAACATGTTATCATGAGGACCCTATTATCATAAGGTAACATGTTATCATGAAGACCCTGTTATCATAAGGTAACATGTTATCATGAGGACCCTGTTATCATAAGGTAACAGCTAGGGTCCTTACCCTGTTGGTTAGGACCGTCCTTACCATCTCAAACAACAGGGTTGTCCGAGATGAAAGACAACACGCTAAAAAGCATACCATACGAGTTAATAGAAATAAAAAAAACTGCAGAATTAATTGTGAAGAGAAAGAGGTGAAAATTGAGAGAAAAGATGGAGAAGTTGCTGAACTGGGGAATGAGCAGAGAATGTTTACTGCATGAATCCATTCACTAAAATATCTGAAATAATCGGGACTGCTTAAAATCTTTCAAAGTGTACTCTTTGGAGTACAGGTGAGATATATGTAATCAATTGCACTTTGAAAATATCAGCGGGACTAGTTTTAAATCAACACATGGAAATAATTCTTTACAAGACCAATAGGTATGGCAGAATGTTAAAAAACCAGCGTTGAATGTAATGAAATGTCGTTTTTTGGGCGAGCCCCAATGGCTCCCTGAAGCTACCAAATGACATGTGCCATATTAGTTTGGTGCTATTAAGTCCTTGGAGTTCAAGTGCCTACCTGGGGGGCCACGAGCCAGAACCTGTCCCCCCTCATGTGGCCATTAGTCCGAAGGGAGCAATGGGAGCAATTGCGAAGGGAGCAATTTTTCTCTTGTAATGTATCTTTATCATTTATCAATTCTGATTGAAATTACCTACTTAAAATTATCTGCTAGATTAAGGACCTGCCCGAAACGCTGTGCGTACTAGTGGCTTTACAAGAATGTAAATACTGTACTATCCAATGTATTCTCACAAACCCAATGTACCTTCTTGTATATATATAAATAAATAAATAAAATAAATGGCTACATGAGCTCTCTATATTTAGAGTTTATGTCTACCATCGACCGGAATACCACCAGAAAGATATGCGAACCATTACAAAGCTCTAGCTGGTTAAATTTGCAACCTTCATCCGAACAGAGCCAAAGAACTCCCCGCAGCCCCGCAGTATAAAACAATGAAACAAGCTACACGTCATCCAACTAGCGTGTCGGCTCGTTAGCGCCTCCCCCCCCCCCCCGGGAATCAGGGAGCCTCTGGGGCTCGCCCAGAAAATGCCGTTTCATTACATTCAACGCTGGTTTTCTGCGGGAGCCCTGACAGCTCCCTGAAGCTATCTACCCACAGATAAGTAAAAAAAAAAAAAGGGGGACTTATCTGGGAGGCGCCCGCACTGCAGGTCTCATGACGAATATGAGAGAATTGGCTGCGACAGATGACCCAAAGCAACACAAGGCCGCAGAGGGCCGTTGACAAGATATCTGGCAGTCAGAACCTTGTTCGATTTCCAAAACCCCCATGCCCAAATATCGACCCAAGACATATTACCAAAGACGGCACCCTGAGCGCCATACAAAGTATGCAGCTCTGGGCTGCATACGTATGTAGAGCTGCATACTGGAAGTATGCAGCGCTGCATACTTCCTCACATCATTCCCCTCCCTTTCCAGCCCGTTGCCGTCGTGAGGGGGCTTGATATACGGCTGCCGGGGTGTGATGCTACATGGGACGGTCCTCTGTCCCTTTGAAGTCTTATGCTCCTGCTGCCGTCTTCACTAGTTCTGCTGGTCACTTTTTTCTCCTCCTTATGTTTTGTTTTCCTTCCCCCTCTTCTCTTTTAATTTGTCTTTTTTGCTGACCTTTTGCCTGTCTTGATTATTGTTTTGGACATCATCTGTTTTGACGCCCGGGTGTTTGAGGAGGCACACTCTCTCACCCATAGAACTGCGGTACCCGACGTTGCGAGCGAAGGGACGCTTTTATTGTCCAACCTTGCCTTTGTTGCTGAACCCAATCTTGATGGACTGACGGTTCTTAAGGTGGTGAGGGGGACCCGAGCTTGTCTCTTGTTGGACGTCCTATCTAATTGTGGCTCCACGGTGGGTATGGGGGCTCATTCGTGAATGAAATTATTACCTCCTCGTTTCCCGTTTCCATGCTGTTGAATGATCCTCTTATAACTTCCCAAACTCGTGGGGTGGGTGACTAAGCCTCCGAGTTGGACTGTGTTGGAAGGCCGGGCTCTGTAACCCCACTACATTGAGCCCAGACCAAGCTACTCCATTGACCCTCCCGACTACCTCCCTCCCTCCTCTGTGGTAGGGTTGAGCCCTAAGCCCCCAGTGGTGACCACCTCATCACCTGGAGCGGCTAATTCTCTCATTGTGCCAACTGCACCTTTTACCACCCCCCCCCCTCACTGGGGGTGCTCATCGCCGACTCCACCATCAACGCCCTTGCACGATCCCTTCCAGTGCCAATACGTTTAACGCCTTATTTGGTCCTCCTACAGGAACTAATTATTTTGATCTCAACAATCTGAACTCTACACATCCTGACGATTTCTTCATAAGCACCTCGTTGATCCAATGGATGCTTCTGTCACTTTTAACCCCACCCATTTTGGTACATGTGCTGCTCCTTCTCAGGATGCAGCTGCCCGCTTAGCATTGGCTATCATTGGGGGGGGGGGAGGACCCCTGTTCGGGTCTCCAAAAATGCCCTGCTAAATGCCAGTATTAGCACTGTTATCCTCCCGCACCATGTTGCGACTGGTGTTAGGGACCTGAAAGACTGCCACGAGGATGTTAAACATATCCTTGAAGCCTAATGCCATTCTGTCCTCCAGGTTAATGCGTTCACTCGACCCCCTCGTGGTCATCATCAGCCTCTTCGCGTTGTGAAGATCACTTTTGATAGTAGGACCCTTCTGCTTTCTGTAATTCTTGCGGGTGCCCGAATCTCCATTCAGGAGTACATTCCCTCTCCTAGACTTTGCATTAAGTGCTAGAAATTTGGGCATGGTGCCCTCAAATGCACAAGTGTAGTATCTCTATGTCCCATGTATGGGGACTCAGGTTACTCAAGTCAGAGTGCTCTTCTCACCAAGTCCAGCGTGCTGGACTTGTGATCCTGTGATCCTGCACTTGCTCATGCAGTGCCCGAGAAGGCTCGAGCACTGCATGAGCAAGAGAGGTGAAAAAACACATGAGAAAGCTTGGGGAACAGAACGAAAGTATTTGGCATGAGATGCCGGTCAAGAAAAAGTCAAGAAAGAAAAGACAAAACAACTGGAACCGACACTGACGAAACCCACAAAGGAAAAGGAAATGGCAGAAGGACCTCCAAGAGACTTCATACTGTTGACCAAACCACACACTAGAAAGTGAAGGGACGACGACGTTTCAGTCCGTCCTGGACCATTCTCAAGTTGATTGTGTGCACGCAATCGACTTGAGAATGGTCCAGGATGGACCGAAACGTCGTCGTATTTCACTTTCTAGTGTGTGGTTAGGTCAACATATTTCAGCCACGTTATTGTGACTCCTCGTCTGCAGACTCAACTGTCGCTGAGAGGACGACTGCAAGTGTGACACCATCAATGACACCACCTGATCACCATATAAATGGCGATACATCTGCCATAAAAACCAGACACAATGTGTGGAAGAGTAAGCCAAACCAGCGAGGTGCCTCAGCGGCCTGACCTGCTGAAAGAGGCGGAACCGTGGAAAAACCCTCAGGTTTGGAACCGTGCAAGCAGTGTCTGAAACCAAGGCTGGGCTGGCCACCAAAGGCCAGGAGAACCACTCTTCCCCCGAAAATATTCGCGGAAAGCCGTGCCAGAACCCGAAGCAACAGCTGGACCAGGGAATGAAGGTACAGGAGCCCTCATCTTGACCAGTCCTGGCAGAAAGTATCAACCGCGAATGCCTCACAATCGGGGAACAGCGCCAGATATAAAGGTAGGCGCCAAGACCAAGCTGACGTGAAAAGGTCCACTTCCGGATGCCTGAACGTCTGACACATGCCCTGAATGTGAACGGCACGGAGAGTTAAACCCCGAGAACTCGGCAGAAGAGCTACCCAAAGCGCTCAGGCCTCAGCCCCAAAGAGCCACAGACCGCAGAGACCCCTCCCTGGTTGGGACAATGAACCACAGGAGAGCAGTCCGAATGAAGCCGAATCACTGAGCCCCGAGGCAACCGAGTACGCTGCAGGGCCTGCTACACAGCTGCAAACTCCCGCACTGTGCTGTGAGCCCAATGGAAGGATGGAGACCAACACCCCTTGCTGACCTAGTGAGCACTAGTCACAAAACCCCTGTCGAGAGACGAGGCATCTGTGAACACATCGAGCAAGGGAAGGGAAAGGCGCCAAGCACCGAACCTCGAAAAACCCAAAGAGGGCAGTCTGCGGACCCATCACAAGAGCAACAACATCCGCCCTGCAGATTTATCACAAGAACAACAACATCTACCCTGCGTACCCATCACAAGAGCAATAGCATCCACCCTGCAGACCAATCACAAGAGCAATAGCATGCACCCTGCAGACCCATCACAAGAGCAATAGCATCCACCCTGCGTACCCCTCACAAGAGCAATAGCATCCACCCTGCAGACCCATCACAAGAGCAATAGCATCCACCCTGCAGACCCATCACAAGAGCAACTACATCCGCCCTGCGTACCCATCACAAGAGCAACAAAATCCATCCTGCGGACCCATTACAAGAGCAACAACATCCACCCTGCAGACCCATCACAAGTGTAACAACATCCGCCCTGCGTACCCATCACAAGAGCAACAAAATCCATCCTGCGGACCCATTACAAGAGCAACAACATCCACCCTGCAGACCCATCACAAGTGTAACAACATCCGCCCTGCGTACCCATCACAAGAGCAACAAAATCCATCCTGCGGCCCCATCACAAGAGCAACAACATCCACCCTGCAGACCCATAACAAGAGCCACATCATCCACCCTGCGGACCCATCACAAAAGCAACATCATCCATCCTGCGGACCCATCACAAGAGCAACAACATCCACCCTGCGGACCCATCACAAGAGCCACATCATCCACCCTGCGGACCCATCACAAAAGCAACATCATCCACCCTGCGGACCCATCACAAGAGCAACAACATCCACCCTGCAGACCCATCATAAGAGCCACATCATCCACCCTGCGGACCCATCACAAAAGCAGCAACATCCATCCTGCGGACCCATCACAAGAGCAACAACATCCACCCTGCAGACCCATCACAAGAGCCACATCATCCACCCTGCGGACCCATCACAAGAGCCACATCATCCACCCTGCGGACCCATCACAAAAGCAACATCATCCACCCTGCAGACCCATCACAAAAGCAACATCATCCATCCTGCGGACCCATCACAAGAGCAACATCATCCACCCTGCAGACCCATCACAAGAGCCACATCATCCACCCTGCGGACCCATCACAAGAGCAACAACATCCACCCTGCGGACCCATCACAAGAGCCACATCATCCACCCTGCGGACCCATCACAAGAGCAACAATCTTCAAGTCGCCACACATCTGCCACTGATGATGGCCATAGTGTATGCACCTCAAAAACTGCATCATGGTGTCAGAAGTTTGCTTCATATGGGCTGTATAACCTCAGTGGAATTGATAGGAAAACACTCCCATTATGCACCAAAACATCTCTTAAGACTTATGACCCAAAATTAAAGATTAACCTTGTTTATTTCAGAACCATTTTTGACTGTAGACCAGTCTTATTGCAGCCTGGCGAATTGTATGTGTTTTATTCATCTCTCAGTGTTGGTGCAGTAACTGAATGGATGGGTGACTACATGGGTAGGCAGTTTGATTCTTGGTTGAGGCAACCTTGATAATCCTTTTCGTTAAGAGACTGGATATTACAGCAGACTGTCATTTGACAATGCAGTCGAGTCCCAACTGACAGTCCCAGGTTCGATTTCATCGGAAGGACATAACTATTTGGGCAATGTTTCCTTTCACCTGATGCATCTGCTCACCTGGCAGTAAATAAGTACCTTGGTTAGACAGTTATTGTGAGCTGCATACTAGAGAAGATCAGTAGTTGACTTGTGGTCCTAGAAGGACCTCAACGAGCCTAGCAAGGGCATATTCCTAGCAAGTTTAATATCACCATAAAGCTACCATTGTTTCCATATTTTACAACCAATACAAGAATGCTCTTAATAGTAAGGTAAGTAAATCAGGTAAATTGGTAGACGATAAGGAGATAAAACAGCTCCCTGGAGGTATATTTGCATCCAAGAAACTGTAGAGGTCATCGTTAAGGATCAATACTGTATTTGTATACAATGCTGTGATAGTCATGCAGTATTATTATTGTCCTATTTGTGGCAATATTATTATAAACATTGTCATTTTAAAGTTGCCATTTTATTTTACACCTTTTTATGGTTATTGTGCATAACCATAAATGATAATAATCGTACTTTCACCAACAGTAAACCTATTTTCCCAGATTCCTGCCTTCCTTTCCCTCCTCCAAATTCATTTTCTCAAATCTAATTTAATTTTCATTTTACTGACCACCCCTTGTGAGAAACATGATTACAAATCCTCTAGATAATGAATGTTGCAAACCGCATCCATTACTGTTTTCCCAAGAAATATTGTTAGTTTCTTAAAATAATACTTCCCCAGAACTAATACTTCTTTTTCTTTTCAGTGATAGTATTTAAGTTACAATTATAATTTCAGACTCTTCTAGTAGCCTTATTATTTATCCAAAAAACCTTCCTTCCAATAATGTGAACTCTGTCTCTGATGAATGGTGACTTGTGTTCCCTCCGCCGGTGGGATGGTTTGTTCCATCATGATTGTAACTTCTGTTCCCTCTACAGGTGGGATGGGTTGCTCCATCATGATGCTGTTCTGCATGCTGATGTTTGTTATCATCTCCATCGCGTGTTCTAAATGGAAGATGAATAAGGGCCTTGGCATGACGATGTTCATCCTGTATTTCATCTTTGTGATGCTGTCACTGGCCTTTGAGTACGAGTTCATCACGTGCCCAATGTAAGGAGTCTGAAGCCACTTCACAAGTGCTGTTTGTGTAATGTTTTATTCCTAGACACTGAAGACTTGTCTAGATGCCCACATCGTAACCACTAAATGAACAGAAAGTAACTTAATCCGTACATAACAATCTCTCTTTTGGCCTCAGCAGTGCTTCAGGAGGTTTCTCATGACGAATCTCAATGTTAAATTGAGGTATTTCAGCCATACTTGTTTTGTTTGTTCACAGCGGAGGTGTTCCCCAACAACCTTGAGAGTCGTGGTAGATGTATAGCCCTTCTGCTCGTGGTTATGGTGCTGGGTGGAACACTGCTGTTGGCGTCCCACTCAGCCCCATTTCTGTGGAGCACGTGCATGCCCCGTTTATAACAAAAAAAATAGATGCTGACTTGGTGGTTCACAATGAATTTGAAGCCTTTAGTAGCCTCCGTTGCATATATTGAAGACTGTTGACTTTGTACTCGTGTATATAATATAATTATGTGGAAACGAATGTGCTAATGACATTTATAAGACAAAAAACCCATAGGTGAATGCTGGAGAAATATGGGGAAAACCAAATCTTGTTCGCCACAAGTGATTCAGTCTTGGCAGTATTCACACCTCTCATGTTGTCTTCCCACTCCCTTGACTCCCCTCTTCTCTTCTCAACTTACACATTAAACTTGTGTGTGTAGATGCATGAACTTCACATGAAACACACGCACACAGATGCACGCAGATGCACGCGTGCAACTCTAACACTGCCTCTTCCCTCATCTCTCTCTCCTACACCCACTTCTTCATCTGATAGAGCTCTTGCTATTCACTGATGAAGGAGAGAGACTAGTGTCTCGCCTGTTCAAACTTGGCCAATTCCAGGCACACACACACACAATATTATTTTAACTATTATTACTGTACCTTATTAAAACGTAACAATTTTTAACAACTTCGTGGTTTCTTTGTGTGTGTTTCCTGGGAAGTCATTTTTTCCCCAGTCCGACACCCATGACAAATAAGCAAGTTGGACAATTAGCAAAAGCAAACAAGAAAATGTCCCATATGCAGTTTTAGAAGTAAACATACAGTAGTTGAAATACTAAATGAAAGTATGTGTTTTTACATATAAACAAGTACAGAAATTATTTTTAATGAACGACAATTTTCTTCGATTGACACTATTTTTCCGCTAGCTCTACTGTCTCTCTGCAGCTGTCAGGCATTGTCTAACCTTACTGATGCTTGGTGAAGCTGTGTGTCTGGTTCCTGGCTTGGTGAAGCTGTGTCTGGTTCCTGGCTTGGTGAAGCTGTGTGTCTGGTTCCTGGCTTGGTGAAGCTGTGTGTCTGGTTCCTGGCTTGGTGAAGCTGTGTGTCTGGTTCCTGGCTTGGTGAAGATGTGTGTCTG
>NC_091187.1:19888539-20097906 GCF_040958095.1 Procambarus clarkii
TGCTGCTGTATACTGTAGTTGTATACTGCCTTGTGCTGCTGTATACTGTAGCTGTATACCGCCTTGCACTGCTGTATACTGTAACCGTATACATATTGTCTTCTGGTGCTGTATACTGTAGCTGTATACTGCCTTGTGCTTCTGTATACTGTAATTGTATACTGCAACTGTATACTGCATTATGCTGCAGTATACTGTAATTGTATACTGCCTTGTGCTGCTCTCCCTATGTTATCAATATTTCTTAGCGTCCAGTTACCATGTACAGTTACACACCACTGTTTGTTAGTCCTCGGGAAAAAGGATGTTTTTAGGAACTATTTATGTTGGCATTTTGTGATTGCTGGATGGCCGAAACACTTCAAACTATGCACGTTACTCAAAATATTGTTCTATAAACTTTCTAAAACCATTTTCCCTTTTAGTTTATACCGATGTACTTTTTTTTAAAGTGCTGTAATACTTTTGAATAAAATTTTAATATTTACAGTCAATTGCCAATTGTACAGGCATTTTCCAAATTTAACCTGTTAATGCTATCAGGTTGTCTGCACTCAAATATACACCTGCACTGTCTGGATACAGCACGCTGTCTGCATTGTGTAGCGTCTGTATTTCATAGCTAAATGCAGCATGACAGAGGAGGCAGTGATTTAGTACAGTTATTCCATTAGTCTTTCCTTCGTATCCTCTTGAAGCCATAAATTGTAAATTATTTGCTTAAAATCAATACTTTGCTTGATCATTTAATTGCTTCTCTGATAAAACTTAAAATAGTAAATGTTTGATATAACTTAACCATACTTTTCAGCTAATAGTTTGTTGCAGGACGGTTATTAAAAGTTCGTCTGGAACTGTCGAGATCACCGGGACTCGCCACATTCTTTGACAAAGTTATTATTTTTGCAGTGTTGTTAGGCAGATGTTAAGGAGGTACAGGTGTTGGGTTGAGACAGGTGTAACTGAGACATGCAAGCATCAAGGCAGGTGTCAGTAAAGACCTTATACTAAACTGCACATTGTATCTTGGCTTAGGCTTGGTGGTTTTTAAGTACTATCATATGATGAACATAAGCACACATATCTAATAATATTAGCTATTTTAAAACATTTAACTTTGGCATTTCATTTTCGTCACCTTTGTTTGAGGTGTTTAATTTTCACTTTAATAATGAGAAAGCAAAATACCGTAAGACATTGCCCATTAGCCTTGCCAAGCAACGCTGTGTATTTTAGAAGACCAGTTCCTCACTGGCCTTAATTATATTGTACTTATGTACACTGCTGATATAAGGCTCAAACCCTGCACGTTGGAGAATTTTTTAAAATCTTTTTTAATGAATAGTTATGCGACATCAATTTTGAAGTCATAGTATATTTTCAAATTGTGTACTGTATAAGATCAGTTGTTTAACAGATGTGTTAATTTTAATTTTAATGTGTAGTTAACAAATTCTTCTTCCTAAACCCTTGCAGGAGGATTTGTGCTTGCTTTAGTTGTCTTTATATTTCAAGAAGAAAGCAATTGTTATATGATATGAGAATATGTGTGAGATGTTTCATAAGAGTTATGATGAACCTCTTATGCAGCTCTTTGCAATGTTCATAATCCCTGTTCACTTTACATTTAAACCAGTATGGCTGGCCTACTGGATAGACCTTCTTTCTAACATCTATTCTGCATGACCTACTGTGGGTGTTCATTATGCTTACGAATGCATGGATTTAGTGCGCACTGGAAGTAGGTACCCATTTTGATATTGTTCTCTTCTTCGTGGTGAGGTCAGTGTGCAGCCGCCTTGTTATTAACCGCTCCAGGCCTCATTATGGTCTGCCTGTATTATATGTTTTCATAAACTTGGATCCAAAAGTTATGAGTAGAATTTCAATACAGTATATACAATATATTTTTTATTATTAGCGTATTGTTTAACCAATACACTAATGTATACTCAAGATAAAAAATTGTTTGATATTAATATTTTAAAAATGTTGATTACTGATTATAAGCAGTAAGTTCTATTTGCACTTTTGGGATCCAATTTCTTTACTGTCTCTCTTATGGGACTGGCAGCTCATTTTATTGATGTCACTTGTTGTCTTGTGGACTTTGTCATGTTTGGTTTACAACCTTCTCTTGATGTTTAAACAGTCTCTTAAATGGTTGACTGAGTAAAAGTTTAAGCCAATTACAAAATATTTGTATGATATGATACAAATTCTAAATTAGTTGCAGACTTAAAAAAGAGCATTCAACCATTGTAGACGTGTTAGTATCTTCCTCCTCCTGGAATTGTCTATATTTCATCATATATCTGATATCTAAAAATCCATGCCACAAATGCCATATCGTGTGGAAGCATATAATATTCATTAACTTTATTTATCAGAATTGGCTGCAGTTATAAACACATCATTGACTTGATGCATTTATGTTATATATGGGATAACACTTTGGGTCATCTTGGTTGCATAATGCACCTATGGTTGTACTACAATATTTTTTTACATATCACTCAATAAATTATTGTGTGGCTAATTGAAGCCAGTTATAAAGTTAAGAAAGGCTGTATATGCTAGTAGTGGATAAGATCAATATTATTAAATTGTAACTATAATCATCACTGGCAAAATCCTGAGGTGACAGTTATTAGAATAATTAAAATTTTATCAAATCAAGAATCTATTCATAGGATTTCATTCCTATAGGCCTTAATTTTTTTATAAAAATGAAAAGTAATGCACTGATGTTCTTTGAAAATTTAGTTTTCTTGTGGCTGTAAAATGAAGTGAGCCTTACTTAGCTCCTTCTTAAGGTTGTAGTTCTTCAGATATATTATTGTAGCATTTTGTATGTAAGTTTTGTGATGGCTATTTGTTTAACATGGTGATGTGGCTATGCTGAGGAAATCAACTGATGATCTCATGTTCAATTAAATATAATCCCAGTGGTAAATCATGCTTGAGTAACTTTTAAATCAATGTTGGATCAACCAGGTTTGATCAAGTTTGCCTGGGGAATAATACTGTGAATGGTCCTTTTGTGATGAAGCTTGAGAAAATGCCTGTGGGATAATTGCACTTTTTTGTATGATTAACCCTTAAACTGCTAAGCTATATAAAAGTCCTGCCATCCAGGTGCACATGAGAAAAAGTATTGAAACCCCATAAGGATCAGTCACATAAGGCAATTTGAGTACAGGAGTAAATCACAGATTATGATTGGAGCAGTGAAAGGATTAAAGAAATAAACCTGAACATAATGGCACGAGGCTTTGAAGGAGTAATGCTGAGTGGCACTTGAGAGTAAGTCTTGATGTATAGAGCAATTTTGATTGTATTGGCATTGTTTTGAGGCTCAGCTGGCATGTTGTGATGAACTATAGGGCATTGATTATAGATATATTTCACGTGATTATCAGAATTGTCATTTGAAGAAGCAATTTGGTTATTTATTCCTTCTGTTTCTGTTCTTAAGCTCATTCCCACACTTTTTTTATCATCTGATTGCAATTGTCACCCTTGCAAATATTATGGACAGTATCTGTCTAGGAGGCAGACTAATGTCTGTTCCATGTAATCCTTGGCGTGGTCCTTCTCAAATTAAAGTGTCAGTCTTTGTTTACAGCATGAGGCAGACCTGTATATGTTACCACATACTGCAATTAAGCTTGCTAGTATATGATTATGTTGCAGTGTTTTACAAGAAAACCATTGTTTATGCCAGCATGTGGTAGTCATTGCATCTGCCGATAATTGGTGCCTGTTGATACTTTTAACACCGTGCCTGCTACCATGTTCCAACTTTTCTACCAGCTAGCATATGACATCCATACTATTTACAAACATGATGTGCAAATAGTTGCAGCACTATATTGACAGCCATGGTACTTGTTAAATTATTGCACAAAGACATTTATTATCACTGTTATCTCTTCTGACACCAGGTATTTTTGTCTGATAAGTCATTGTATAAGCACACTGTGAACTTATTTTTCTTCTCACAGAAACTGTCTTTGTCTTTTGACGTACAAATCCTTCCAATCTTGCTTTCTGACTGTTAGGTTTAACATTTTCTTTCAACATTATTAGTCGACCCTGTTGTTTGACATGGTACTTTCTTCACACCTAATTTATAGCACTTCCTTGACCGTGTACAGTACTTGTTAATTCTGACATCTGGACCTCCCTTATCTTTGAAGATCTGGACAACTCTTTTCTTTGGAGATATCTCCAAAGATAAAGATTTGTACTTATCTTTAGAACTGAGGACATTTTGGTCCATCCTGGAACATTATCAAGTCACGTGATTAGATGACGATAATGGTCCAGGGCGGACCGAAACACCTTAAATTCTTTCATTTTCAGATTTATGGGTTGTGTGTCTAATTTTCAGACATGTTTTATTGACTTCCTGTCTGCCTATACATCCTTTATCTTGTGAGACAAATGGAATTCTCTTATCATCTGACAAAAATGTAATATCCTTAGTGCCTGACAAATCGAACTCCCTTCTAACAAATGAAACTACATGATCATCAGACATATGGAATGCTGTTGGCTTCAAGTACCTATAGAAGTCCATGATAACGTCCACAAACTCCTCCTCCTCCAAATTAGTTCCTGCCTTAACACTGCCATTCCTCTGCCTGATGCACGAAGCTCAAACACATAACCAAGTTCTAACCTTAAAGGGTCTAATAGTGTTTAATTTATCATTATGTGATCTGGTGGTACACTGTGTGTAGCAAATTGTCCGGCAGTATGTGATGTGGCATTATATGTGGCTGGCAGTAAAGGGAATGTGGGAGTACATGTCCTGGTATAGAGGGCTTGTGATGCCAGATAGTTTTTGGGCTAGTTGTTAATATCAACTCATCTATATATATAAATATAGGAATGATTCAGCATGACCCGCCTTGTGAGTTGAGTGGTAAATATCTGTGAAAAATAGTTTTATCTTCAATTAATTTGAAGGTGTATGTCTAATAATTATGCGTGTGACATTTATTAGAGCTAAATCATCATATTCATTGTCAGCTCAATTTTCCTCTAATAAAGTTTTTTAAGATTATTCTCACTGGAGTGCAATTTGGTATATTCTTTTGTTAATCATATCATCTGGAGCTTCAAGGAACTTCTCAGAGCTCCGTGCTAGACTGATTCGGTAGTTGTGGAGCTTTTTACTTTTATTGAAACAAAATATAAATTAATTACGGTTCAATGTACCAGCCAAGCCTTGGAAATTAAATGTTTTTGTGCAGTTCATTGTTTAAAGTCATTTGCACAAGAAATCCATTTTTTGTAATTTACTGACATTTCCACACTGTCTTCTATACCAGTCATGAAGACAAATAAAAAAGCCATATGTATAAATTTCAACTATTATTGTCCAAATTAATAGTTAAGTCATTTTAAAAAAATACATAAATTTGAGTTGGTACTTTATTGGGTAGGTATGCAGGAAACCTTCAACATTGCTTTATTACAAACTTTAAATATTTTATCCAATCTTAATTTTAAAAAGATGGAAAAAAGTTAAATTGGCTGTTATTTGTGTAGAACGAGACTCGCCAGGAGACTGAGTTAATTTCCCACATTATGAGTTTTCTTTAATTCAAGTTTCATTCTCTCCATTGTGTTGAGTCATATGTTTTCAGTCATATCTCATCTCTTGTTTTGTTTCTCTTTGTTTCCCATTTTGTGTAAAACTGTGTTCCATTTAATTGTTAATAATTAAGTGATTCGTGCAGACTAAGATTTTGAGTGGCAGGCAATGTTTATTGTTGTAGTTTTGGTGTTGTCCGGGCTTTATATAAACTTGGATCATCCCCAGTGGGCACAATATGCAAGTGTAGTGTTATTCCAACTGTGAATCAACGCTATCAGTATTCATTTAATGTTGGTAACGTTGATTCAACATTTAAATAACGTTTCACTTGAACATTGTGATCATTGGGTTCTTCAACTCCTGCGGGGGGCCTAGGTTATTTGGATTGCACCTTCCCACCACCTGCATCTTTGCCCTACACCTGCACACACACAACTGTGGCTGTTCTGCTATACAATATGGGTCTCCACTAATGCCTTTGATTGTTTCTCATGGGAAATTACCATGGAAATGGTAGATAATATGGTTATTGCTGTTATTAATGTTATATATATGTTCTAAGCATCTTTTGATGTACTTTTTTTAATAATCTTTATCTTTTCACATTGAAATTTTTGCTGTAACCATGTCAGGATTGTGGTCATTATCCCTTTTCCCCCCCTACGTTTTATTCTTGCATTTCGATAGAAGATGCATGTCATTTACTCTCTTTTGTAAATTAATATTTTATGAAGTATATTCAGTAGCTACCTAACTCATTGGAAATAGATCACCACATATAGAATGTTTTCCTGGTCATTTGGGCTGGCGATCGCGTGTTTTCCTGGTCATTTGGGCTGGCGATCATGTGTTTTCCTTGTCATTTGGGTTGGTGACCACATGTTTTCCTGGTCATTTGGGTTGGCGATCACACGGAGAGACTGGAGACCTTCCAGCGCCCAGCCATCAGCAGCTACTACATCCACAACATTTGCCATGGAGTACTTTGTGTTGGTCTGGTTACTAGGCACTATAACTTTAGCCACCTGCATGCATCTAATCAATTTAGAATTTTCTCACCGAAAGATGGATAGCAATTTGTTAAGAATGATTTTGGCGTTTAAGAATGAGCCGCAGATCTCCTGATGAGTTACATTGTGAGTTTAGTCGAGCTATCCTCTGGAAGAGAACTCTTTTCCAACGGTAGTGCTTCCATGGGCGACCAAGGCCAACCGATGTATTTTTTATTATTACTATTACTGTACTATCAGGAATGCCAATGAATGCTGCTCCAACCTCCCTCCCCAAACTTTAAACACATGAAGTATCATTTACAACTCAGCATTATCACCTTCTAACCTCCTCCGTCAAAATAAATAATTATCCACTTCATATTCTAATCAGCAATAGGAAATTATAATTATAATTGATGTTATTCTATACAGCTTTTCATATAATTCTTACCCATGTTTAATACCGGGAAAAATTGCCGGAAAACATTTCTTGGTTGTCAAAAAGATGTTTTAGACAAAATTCACTTACTTTTCCCTCCTTAGTATGTAAAGGAACTTAACCAGCTTCTTTATGTATACTGTAATGGTCAATATGTTTTGCTGTTTTTGTTTGTTTTTTTGCACATCAACGTTTGTTCCTGTTGAGGAATCATTAATACATTACTTACAGTTATTGTGAGCAACATGACACAAATGTTGAATAGTTCTCAATAAAGCGTTCATTACATTACCAAGTTGTGTCATTGTTCTTTGTACAGATGTGTGTGTAAATGTGGCGATATTTATAATTAAACTTGTTTTGATTGGAACAAGAGATACTGGTTTAATTGGAGATATAAATAAAATCCAGGAGATTTGATAAAAACCCACACTTATGTATTTGAGAAATTGATGTAAAGAAATTACACCAAGTCTTTTGCACTCTCCTGAATGCCTTGTCAAGGTCTGAGTGTGTGGTTAGGACGAGACTTACATCTTAACGTCTACGTGGCTGCTATGTTCCGAACCTTAATGAAATCTGACCCATATATCAATCAGGTCAACCCATGTGTTGCGTTTCCAAAAGGGTCGCCCATGTTAGAATCGGTGAACGCCCTAGTAATATTGTTGAAAACATCTTAATAACTTATTAAACCAAAGGTCTTTTTATGTCAGAAGAACGGCAGAAACTGGATCTATATATGAAAACTCTTTCAGGACAAAATTTAAAGTAAAACTAAAGATATTTGTAGTTGTATAAAAGTTGCATTTTTCATCGGTCGTAGAGCCGGAAATCCGCAATATTCATACAATACAATACAATACAATACAATTTTATTTAGGTAAGGTACATACATACAATAAATATTTACAAGGATTGTTTAACTTATAGGTATAGCTAGTACATACAATGCCTAAAGCCACTATTACGCAAAGCGTTTCGGGCATGATAAACTTAAATGACAAGCTTAATACTAATTGAGCATAATGAGTAGAATGAAAACAAAAAATGAAAACATAGATGAAAAAGCAGCACAAATACAATTATGTCGACAAACAGCGCTCTTTAAAGAAAAAAACAGACATTGGTTGACAATAGAAGGGTAAGGTAGGTTACAGGGAATTTATTAGGTATAGCTTCGCTTTTAACTTAAACTGGTTGAGAGAGGTACAGTCTTTAACATGGTTGGGAAGGTCATTCCACATTCTGGGCCCCTTGATTTGTAGAGCATTTCTAGTTTGATTAAGTCGTACTCTAGGAATATCAAAACTGTATTTATTTCTGGTGTGATGCTCATGGGTTCTGATACAACCTTCTATGAAGCTTTTGAGATCAGGATTGGCATTATAGTTTAGCGTTTTATATATGTATAATACACATGAGAGAATGTGCAGTGACTTAATGTCTAACATATTCAGAGATTTAAGTAGGGGTACCGAGTGATGTCTGGGGCCAGAATTGGATATTGTCCTAATAGCAGCTTTGTGTTGAGTAATTAGAGGACGTAAGTGATTTTGGGTAGTAGAGCCCCAAGCACAAATACCATAGTTGAGATATGGATAGATAAGGGAGTAATAGAGAGTCACCAGGGCAGGGCGTGGTACATAATATCTGATCTTAGAAAGAATGCCCACAGTTTTTGAAACTTTTCTGGGGGGAGCCCCGTCGGCTCCCCGGAGCTTTACCGGCTGATATGCTAATGTCAGACTTTGGCATCAGTCATGTGTATGGAGTTCTAGGGCCTACCGGGGACCACGAGCCAGAACCTGGCCCCCTCAGAGAGGCAAGGGGAGCAATGGCCTATAGAAACCCCCGTGTGGTTGGAAGCATTCTATGTCTGCCATCGACCGGGTCAAGCATCCAGAAAGGTAAGCATTCCAAAACAAACCCCTATTCTGGTGAAAATTGCTACCTAAGCCGAACTAGTGAATAGAACTCTTCAACAGAAAACACGGAAACTAGTATGACGTCATACGTCACCGCGCCGTTGTCTGCGCAGCTCCCCCCTCCCCGGGAGGGGGAAGGGGGAGCCCCAGACCTCCCACGCCGGCTATCCACCCATCAGTTCTTCGGCTGATGCTATAGGCAATGGTTATGTGCTCCGGCTCCAGTGGTTGTTTCAGCACTGTACCTAGAGTGTGGTGTCTGTTTTCTAGGTGGTGCGTGAGCCGGGTGTGATTCTTCAGTACTCGGGCTGCATGCGCCTAGGGTTCCCTTCCCTAGGTGCCCTGTAAGTACTGCCCTTGGGGCTTGGGGCCACCTTCCACAAGTTCCTTGGGTCCTGCCCCTGCTTGGCCGTTTACCGCTTGGTTTTCGGCCGCTCTTTGTGTGCTCGGGTGTTCTGTCTCCCTTGTTCGCCTTAGAGTAAGGGGCAGTGTTTGCACTGGTGGGGCGCGGGGTACTGTGCAGCTTGTCTTTACCAATCATAGCGGCCGGCTCTGTTCCGCTTGGGTACGCTGTCCTCTTGCGGGGTTTTCTTTTTCTTTTGTTTATATACCTGGTGGGGGGGTCTGCCTTCTTTCTTGCCCCTTGTGTTCTGAGTATTTCTGGTGGTACCCCCTGCTAGGTCCCCGTGAGTGTACACGTCCCGGGGGTTCAGCTCTTAGAAAGTTGTTTGGTAGCTTGGGTGCCGGTTAGCAGTACCCTGCCTGGGATTACCTGAGCGCGAGTCCTCTTAAAGTAAACGCTCGGGACCCTGGGAAACCCCTGGGGGCGCGCGGGTCCGATGGATGTGACCCCAGAGCCCCCCCCCCTCGCTTCCAGCGAGTTTGAGGGTTGCTCTCACCTTTTGTCTCTGGGTGACTCTCTGTTTTGCCTCCGTCTGCTGCCTGTGGGGTCGGTGACACCTTCGACCCGGTGTCCTGCGAGTTTGGTTGCTCGTTGTGGCTCGGTTACCCAGTTGTGCTAACAAAGCGGGTGCGGGCAGCAGGGGCGTTGCACTTGAGCCTTGGTGGTGGCAACGTTCTCGTGGTTTCCTCCCCGGGAGCCCCGGGGCTGCCCCGTTGTATTTCGTTTTGGGACTTGGGGGTGTTGGTTGCTTCGGTTCCATCCACGCCCCCTTGTCTTTCCCCTGGTTCACCCTTCCTGCCTGCATCCGGTTCCTTACCGTCTGTAGGTTCAGGGCGGGGTGTTTGGTGGTGTTGAGACTCGGGCAGTCTCGGGGAATTCCCCTTCCGGGGTAGTGACGGGGGCATTTGGGCCTGTTCCTCCAGCCGTGTTGTATGAGTCTGCCAGTGGGCTCCCTTCCTTAGTGTTTTCACGGCTGCCCCGGTTTTCTGGTACGGCCGGGGCTTTGGGGGAACGGCTCGGCCCCGGGGCCTGTCGTGTAGGTTCCCGGGGCTGGGGTGGGGCTGACTTGGGGGGGGCCTTGGCCCCGTTAGACCCCGTGGGGGGTTTTATCCCCCTCTAGGCGGGGCTTGTGGTTACGCGGAGTGGGGTCTTTCCTCCCCACTCGCCGTACGTGCTGTTGGACGTCGGCCCCTCCCCGGGCTCGGTTCCTTGGCCTTTGAGTCGGTTGGTTCCGTCCTGTGGGTGGATGTTTCCTCCCCCGCTTTTTGGGACGGTGTTTTTGTCATGTTTCCCCGTTCGATGGGGTTCTGCGTGACTTTTGATCTCGGGTGCGCCTGCGCCTTCGTGTGCCTTCGGGACTAGTGTTGGCTTCTGTGTTCTCGAGGGTACGGGAAGGTTTTTCGCTACTTCCCGCATTATTGGAACGTCTGTCGGCTCCTAGTACTTGTCGCCCTGTTGGGCTACTTGTCGCCCTGTTGGGCTACTTGTCGCCCTGTTGGGCTACTTGTCGCCCGGTTGGGCTACTTGTCGGCCGTTTGGGCTACTTGTCGCCCGTTTGGGCTACTTGTCGCCCGTTTGGGCTACTTGTCGCCAGTTTGGGTTCCCTTTTTTTTTGGGCTCTTTGCTTCTTTGGCCGGTTTTATTGTTCCTGCTTCCTCTTTTGGCTCTTTTTCTCGTGCAATAGTCCTGGCTGGCGCCTTCCCGCAGGGAGGGTGTGCGGTTCGGCCAGCGTGTTATGCGCATGCGCCGTGGAGTTTGTTTTGGTCTGGGCGATGGTTCAGTGCTGGGGTTTTGCGCCCTTTTTTGCTACAGTGCTTCGCCTCTCGTTCTTCTCCCTGGCTGCGGTATGTGCCCCTTTGCGCCAGGGGTGTCCTGGTTCCCAGTTGTGGGGAGGACACAGCGGTTTTCTGTGTCAGGGGTGTGGACCGCCTCCTTCGCCTCTCCCTGTTCTCCTGCGGGTCCGGCTCTGGCGTCTTCACCTGGCGGTGCTCCCATGTTCTTCTGGGCACGGTTGAGTCGTGTCAAGTTCGAGCCACCATTCGCCAGGTGAGTTTCTGCGGTCTGGCGTCTTTTGGCCGGGCGCTGGATGCGGCGGTGTTCATATACCTGTCTTTATTTAGGTATAATTTTGTACGACTGAGACCGTTCGCACACCAGTGACTGTCCCTTTATCACCCCTTCCTGTCCCCCTCATGTGCATGTCCAACCCATGCTGGAGTCGTTCAGGGGACCCTCCTTTTTTAATGTTGTGAGGTGTGGGGGTTGTAGGGTTGGTTCTGTACTCACCTGGTGAGGCTCCTGGCTGTGCTTGCAGGATTTGAGCTCTGGCTCTTGGGTCCTGCCTATCTGGTAGAACTTGCGGGATAGTACCAGTGGAGTGCAGTGGTGCTATTGGCACTTTTGGGGAACACTGTATTACCATCAGTGGTCTGTGCTTGTTACACGACCTACTTGCGAGCATAAGCCTTCTTGCTGGTTCGTCCGTGGACTTCCAGGGCGCACTGGCCTGTTTTCGTATGGCAGTTCCGGCCCGTCCTGGTTGTGGGGGTATGTGGGCCGGTGGACTGCTCCTAGCAGCTGCCTGGTGGGCCATCTTCTGGCCGGTCTGGCCTGACCTTGGGCCGGGCTTGAGGTGTAAAAGAGCTCCCAGTACCTCATCCAGCAGGTATTGAGCGGGGTTTCTCCGCCGTCGGTCGCCTGGTGCAGGTTTCTGGGCCTGCAGGGTTTTGTCGTGTCTCCGTTGGCCCTGTCTGGGGTCTGCCTGCTCCGTTCTCTGCCTTTGCAGAGGGGAGTTGCTATTTACATGTTGCATGTTGCAGTGGTGCCTGTTGCTGCTGCTGCTGCATGTGAGCATTGGTACCGTGTTTCACGGTGGCGTGTCCTTGTTCCTGTGTCCGGTTGTGGAGTGGCGCTTTGCTGCCGTTTTGTGCCTGGGGATTGCGTGGGGTTTTTGTCCCTGCCTGATTGTCCACCCCTGGTTGTTCTGGTTTTTTTTTTTTTTTTTTTTTTTTTGTGCTTCTGCTCTTTCTTCCTGCCTCTTCTGCAGCAGGAATGTTCTGCGTGTGTTCTTAGGCGTTGGTCAGCCTGTGTCCTGTGATGTGCTTCTTTGTCTCGGTCTGTTGCAGTTGTTCGTGCCCCTTGGTTCGGGTCCTGTTCTGGCGGCGACCCTTCCGCCTTCTTTGGTTTTCCTAGCTTGCCCTGCCGGTTGTTGTTGTTTTATTTTTTTTGGGGGGGTTCTTGCGATGTCTCGCGTCGGACCCGTCGTTTCTGAACTCCTGGCGGGCTTGCATGCTTCGGAGTTTTTCTGTTCGGCAGACGTTCCATCTCCTTGTGCCGCCTGGGTTTCGGTGGTCGCGCCCGAGATCTTCTCGCGGCTCCGCCTTTTTCCTGGGCTCGGGGGGGCCTTGTCGGGGCTGCTTATGTTCTGCCTCGTGGTCTCGCCTCCGGTTGGTGGTCGGGTGGCTTCGTGGTAGGTGTCCCACCTGCGTGCTTTCTTGGCGGCAGTATGGGGTATTTTGGCGGTCCTTCCTTTTCCTGTCCCTTCTTCGGTGGGTCCTTCTTGTTGGCTTGGTTTACTCTCGGCTTGGTTTTCTAGTGGGGGTTGGGGGCCGTCGTCTTGCCACATACTGTCGCCTCTTTTCGTGTGGCGCAGGCGGAGCCGCTTCAGCTTGCTTTCGGTCTTGGTGTTGCTTCTGCACCGTTAGTCAGCTGTCTTGTGCGTCATTTCACCTCCGGCCTGTTCGTGCGCCGCTTGCACCATCCTGGTCTCTGGTCAGCGTGCTCTGTCTTCTCCTCGGTTGGTAGTGCCCTTTCGGTTCCGGTGTGTTTTTTCGTCGGCTCTTTCCTTTGGGCCTTTGCCTCTGGGGGTCGGTTCGCTGTGTTTTCTTGCTCCTTCGGTTTTAGCGTTTTGGTTGTTTGATGGCAGCAGTCTCCATCTTTTCTGGCGCGGGGTGGGGCTGCTGCATTCTGGAGGGGTCCAGGGTTTGTTGGTGCTTTGTTGGTCGGGCCGGGGGTGTGTCGTTTTTGTGTTCAGTGGCGGCCCTCTGCTGTTGTTTGCGTGCCACGGCGTTTGGGTCCGGAGCGCGTTTTGCGTTGATCCGGTTCTGTTCTTCCCGGTTCGCGGGTGATGGTGTCCCGGGTGGTCAGCCGTGTTCTTGCGGCTAAGCTGCCTGTGTTCTTCCCTCATGCCTGTGGCGTTCGTGGCTTCGCTGCTCTCGCTGCCGTCTGGGCGACGTGGCCTTGCAGTCTTTCGGGCATGGATTTTTGGTGTTCGTGCAGGGGCCTTGCCGCTCGTGGTTCTCGTGTTGTTCCCGGGATTTTCGGGGCTGTGGCGCCTTGGGTTGGCGTTTGCTGCCGGTTGTCTCGCCTCCTTGGGGGGTGCGTGGTGTCCGCCTCCCGGTTTTGTCCCTTTGACCTTCCTCTGTGGGTAGTTAGCTCCGGGGAGCCGACGGGGCTCCCCCCAGAAAACCAGCGTTGAATGTAATGAAACGCCATTTTCTGGGTGAGACCCGGAGGCTCCCCGGCAACCCTCCCTCCCTCCGGTCGGCGTTTTTCGCGTGTTTTGACATCCAGCCTCAGAACTGATGGGTGGATAGCCGGCGTGGGAGGTCTGGGGCTCCCCCTTCCCCCTCCCGGGGAGGGGGGAGCTGCGCAGACAACGGCGCGGTGACGTATGACGTCATACTAGTTTCCGTGTTTTCTGTTGAAGAGTTCTATTCACTAGTTCGGCTTAGGTAGCAATTTTCACCAGAATAGGGGTTTGTTATGGAATGCTTACCTTTCTGGATGCTTGACCCGGTCGATGGCAGACATAGAATGCTTCCAACCACACGGGGGTTTCTATAGGCCATTGCTCCCCTTGCCTCTCTGAGGGGGCCAGGTTCTGGCTCGTGGTCCCCGGTAGGCCCTAGAACTCCATACACATGACTGATGCCAAAGTCTGACATTAGCATATCAGCCGGTAAAGCTCCGGGGAGCCTCCGGGTCTCACCCAGAAAATGGCGTTTCATTACATTCAACGCTGGTTTTTTTTATATGTTTAGAATGTGTCCCTGGAAATTAAGCTTGTGGTCAATGAGAATGCCAAGGAATTTGCCATCTAATTTGTTACAAATTTGGGTATTGTTTATTTTGAGATTTATTTGATTAGAGGATTTATTGCCAAACAGAATATAAAAGGTTTTGTCAATGTTAAGGGTGAGTTTGTTGGCAGTTAGCCACAGATGGACTTTATTTAGCTCAGTATTTACTGTGGCATTTAGAGCAAGGGGATCAGGACTGGAGTAAATGAAGGTTGTGTCGTCAGCAAATAGAATTGGTTTGAGGTGTTGGGAGGCATTTGGAAGGTCATTAATGTAGATGAGAAAGAGAGGGCCAAGTATGCTGCCCTGGGGAACACCAATGTTGATGGGTAGGGTGGGCGAAATTGTATTATTCACAGAAACACATTGGAGCCTGTCAGTAAGGTAGGATTTGAGGTATTGTAGGGAGTGTCCTCTGACACCATAATGATGTAATTTAAGAAGAAGGTTTTGGTGGTTGACAGTATCGAAAGCTTTACGCAGGTCCACAAATAACCCAACAGGGAACTCATTTTTATCAAGAGCTGTATGAATCGAGTTAAGCATACTAATAAGTGCATCGTTAGTGCTTTTTTTGGGCCTGAAGCCATATTGGCAAGGGCTAAGTATATTGAGTTTGGCTAGATATGAGTAAAGCTGCTTATAGATTAGTTTTTCAAAAATTTTTGACAAGTTTGCTTATTTAAAAGCAAAACAAAAAAGTACCTAACTTCATCTTCTTAGTTTCCTTCACTGAGCTTTAAATTTGCTCTGTACCTAGAGTTACCCAATCTCCTAATTTTTATGTAATATCAAACAACCTTATCATTGTGTTCATTGCTGTCTTCTATGTGCTAGCCATATGCTGTATTGTGACTACCAATTTTTGTCAACTACCATTCAAGCTGTCATTGCAATCAATCTTATATTGTTTCTGCTGTATTGTGCCTACCAATTTTTTGTCAACTACCATTCAAGTTGTCATTGCAATCAATCTTAGCTACCTATGTGCTTTAATATACTGTACCTACAATTTTCTCTCGTCTTCTTTTTTTTTTCATTTCATGTAATCTGTTATCATTTTTTTTTTTTGTCTATAAATTTTGCAAGTATTTACCTCCTTAAAATTTTCTTAGATTAAGGACCTGCCCGAAACGCTGCGCGTGCTAGTGGCTTTACAAGACTAATTACCATATTTGTATCCTCACATTCCTTATGTACATTCTTGTATATGCATAAATAAATAAATAAATAAATTATTCCTATTACTATCTCCTTCGGTGGTTATAATAGGAGCTGCCTCGTATGGGCCAATAGGCCTTTTGCAGTTCTCATTATTACTTCTATCCCCTACACCTTACTTTCCTCCTCAGCTCTCTCTTGCCTATTTATTGCCTGTCCCTACCTCCTCATCACAATCGACTTGAGAATGGTCCAGGACGGACCGAAACGTCGTCGTCCCTTCAACTTCTAGTGTGTGGTCTGGTCAACATCATTCAAGAGCTAAATCAATTCACGTATTAGGAATGATTGAGGGGCCTACAGGGCTAACAACACTGCAAACCAGGCATGACAGGTCCGATTTCATTGGAACTTTTAAAATACTGACCAATTTGAAGGATGTTGTTTCGGAAAATTTCTTTAACTTGTCAGATGTAACACAAACAAGGAGCAACCGTTTCAAGCTCAAGCCACAATGTAGGACTGAGAACAGATCCTTTTTCACCTATAGGGCTATTAACCCATGGAACTGCCTACCTGCCGAAGCCATAAATGCCAAAACTCTGTTAACATTTAAAGTACAGCTGGAAAAGATCATAAAGTCAAATAGGACCTTCAACAACCCGCCAGCTTCCTGTCCTCATCGAGGCCACTAGTGTTAATGACTCTCGGGTAAGTGATGAGTTTTGGCTGCAATGATGAGCAAATATGAGGAATGCATGTTCCAGAAAGAAAATCACAAAAACACCCTAAAAATCTTTATTTGAATAATAATGTACATATATCCTAAAAATCTTCATTTGAATAATAATGTACATATATCTTAATCTTCATTTGAATAATAATGTGTATATCCTAAAAATCTTCATATGAATAATAATGTATATATATCCTGAAAATCTTCATTTGAATAATAATGTACATACAGTATATCCTAAAAAATCTTCATTTGAATAATAATGTACATATATTCTAAAAATCTTCATTTGAATAATAATGTATATATATCCTAACATTTTCATTTGAATAATATATATATCCTAAGTAACTGTCTTGCAAAGTATTTAGATAAATTACTTCTATTTCCAAGAACCATTTACAGTGTAATGTCAGAGAAAAATTAAACTAAACAATCTAAACAAGACCTTTCCTTTCATTCTCGTAAAAAAAAACAAAATTACAGTAAATTACAGAATGAGTCCTCGTGTCAATGCTTTATATACAGGCTTTACTTCACTAGTAACAGCAGTACTCAGGTTTCAGCTGCCACATTCTCTTGAATGGTCCCTCAATATTATAAATGCCTATCTTCTTAAGGATTTTTTGTAAATATCTCTGGAAAAGATAATGTTTCTCATCAGTTATACAAGTGACAAGGTCTGCCAAATTTATAAAAGTTCCAAATGGCTGTTACTTTCAGAACACACAACTAATTTATGACAAGACATGTTAAGCAAAAAAAAACATTTGCACTGACTACCAATTGAGTTAAATTAAAATCCCAGCACTGAATGTAATGAAATGCCTCTTTCTAGAGGAGCCCTGGGGGCTCCATGAAGTGGTCTTGCTGAGATTGCTCCATACTAAAAGATCATATTGGTTGTGGAATTTATTTTGGCCTATCGGCGATCAGAGCCAGAACCTCGCCCTCTCAGAGGCAGTGGGTGACAGTTCATCACCATTGGAAAAAGCCTTAAAACTATTACCTATTGTTGAAATTCCAGGTTTCCAGAATTATTCTTTGTCAATTTTGTCGATTTTAAAATTTTGTATGTAGTGATCATATTGCCCTTTGTCTAGCTTTGGCATATTTAACACCTCTAACCTCTCCTCGTAGCTCTTGTTTTTCAGTTTCGGAAACCATTCAATTGCATGTCTTTACACTGTTTCTGGTTTATTGATGTGCTTCTTGAGATGTGGGCAGGTTACCTCATGTTGAATTTGGGGGTCAAGGTCAGACCAGGCCTTCCTGGGCACTATACATCTACTACAAATTCCAATTGTAGTCTCATAAAGGTGTGTTTTTTAGCTATAAGGAACGATTAAAAACTCCCATGCTTTTGTTTTTTTCCCATGCATGTTTTTCAGTGCTCACATATTGTTCCTCAGGACTCTGGTAAACAGATGCCATTCTTGAAAACAATCATTTCTATCCCTCTTGGCTGGGTGCACCTCAGTACTACCAGAGCGACCAAGGTTAGCACATTTATTTTATTTTTATTTTTTATTTATTAGCATGTAGCAGGAGCATGTAGCAAAAGCTCACAGCACAGCTGTGCAGGTCAGGGCCACAGCACCACTTAATACTAATGATGATGAATAAAATGAGTAACTGCAATTATTTTGCAATGATAGTGTCATAGATGATTCTGACTGTAATAAAAAGTATGTACAAGGCTCAAATATCAGTGAACACAATGCTAGTTATGATGATCACAACAATGTGGCTTCATGTTCTTTTACAAGATAATCTTGTGGAAAAATTATTCATAGTCATAATTTAGTGGCAGGAATCAGATAATAATAGCAGTGTTGTGGCTAAACTTAGCAATGTGCATTGTATATTGAAGGCATGTTGCTGTGTCTCGTGGCATTGTCTGCTGACATCACTGCATGTGGCTCCATTCTGTGGTAAGATTTTACTACCACACCCACCAGAATTAAAGTTTGTTATGGTTTATACAAATATAGATAGCCATATATGAAGTGTGTATATAGTGTAATAACAGCAAAAAGGTTCATTGCATATACCTGTACTGTACTAACAATTTGGTGCAATGTGTGCGTGTGTGGTGTTAGGCTGACCTTGAATCGTGGTTATGAGATTATAACTAACTAGACCAGCTTAGCTGAGTCATTATTTTTTGCCCGAATGTAAATACTGTAGTTATATATACAAAAAAATTAATAAACATGTATATAGTGTAATAACAAAAAAAATTGTTATTATTGTTCTAAGAATATAATGTGTCGCTTAAAAGTGCACCATATTCTTTTACCTATTTACCCAAGGACCACTAAGGTAAGGTAAATGGGGATTCCATGCCCATTTTATCATCCATTTTTGAGCATAGTGATGTTACAAATTACACACTCTTGAATAATATTACTGCAAAAAAGCAGACACAAATACATTATTGACAGCCTATTTTCAACTGATGCCCCAGTCAGTTATCTCTCACATTTCTGCATGAAATGTATTGATGTTCTAAGAACTTGCTTATATCCAAGTCTCGTTAAATATTCCTTCAATTGCATTACTGTATTAAATTTCATAGAAATAATACTTAAAAAGTTATGGTTGCAGTAAAGCAACAGATCAAATCAACAAGAACATTTCTTGTTGTACCAATCTTTATGTACTTAATCCAAACAACTTTACCATTGTGATCATTGCTGTCTTCTTATATGTGCTAGCAATATGCTGTATTGTGCCTATTAATCTTTATTAAATTACCATTCAAGTTGTCAGTGCAATCAATCTGAGCTACCTGTGTGCTTTAATATACTGTACCTACAAATCTTTCTCATCTCATTTTTTTTCTTGCAATGTACCTGTTATCATTTTACAAATTTTGCTAGTATTTACCTACTTAAAAATTTTCTGTTAGATTAAGGACCTGCCCGAAACGCTGTGCGTACTAGTGGCTTTAGAAGAATGTAATAACTATACTGTGTATCCTCCCAGTCCCAATATACCTTCTTGTATATATATAAATAAATAAATAAATTCATTAGATAATTCTCATGTTAAGCTTAATGAGAAGTTTAGAATTTTCCAAGATGTGGAGCCACATTTGCATGATATTTAATGTTTACCATGTACAGTACTGTACTATATTAGTTCCTTACCATGTGCATCTGATTGGTGCATTATAAAGCTTCAGTTTCAAGAATTGACCACACAGCAATACAATTTTAAAATACTGTACATCAAACTAAACAAAGACTTACAAATGCAGCTAAGTCAAAGAAAGAGGAAACCTCATGACTTACAGATGGCTGTTTGGTTATCTGCTCAAGGTCCTTAACTCTGTAATACTGGTGCTTCTCAAATGCTCCCCATATCATATCCATTATCTCATTTTCATTACGCCGCCACCTGTATTTTTTATTACAGTGCTGTGAAATAAGGCCAATTAGGGTACAGATCATTTAATTTTCATTCAAAAATATTGCTTGGCAATTAATAAAGTGTCTATTACTGTGCAAATCCCTACTCCAATAACAAGCCAGTATAGAATGTAATGAAATGCCCATTACTGGTAGAGCCCCAGTGGCTCCCTGAAGCTATCTCAATGAGATGTGCCCTAGTACTGGGTCACACAAGTCCTGTTTCACCTAATGGGGACCAGACCCAGAACCTGGCCATGCACCCCTTCCTCACAGTACAAAGGGAAGGGGATTATTATTGTCACCTTCCAACCCGTCCTCTCAAAATAATGTTGCTTTTCGCTTGTATGTGCTTTTCGCTATGGCCAAAAACTGACGTAATTTGAAATGAAATCGGCTCATGAAAGTGATGTACTGTCCTGTTTTCTGTTTGGGTCCTCCAGCTTAGTCTGTTAGGTTAGGAGAGGACACTTTCAATTAACATTTTCATGACAATTTGAAACTTTAGGAGAATTTTCTGCCCTCCTGACCTACCAGAGGACCCTTAATGTACGGTTTTGGAAAAAAAATACCAAATTTATTTTAATTTTTTTTCATTTTCAAATTACATCAGTTTTCGGCCATACATGCAAACGGTTAAATTCAGACTGTAATTTGTAAAAGGATAGGTTGCACCCTCCCGAAAAAATATCCAGAAAGTCAGCAAAGCAATAGACAGAACTGCAAAGTTCATAAGAAATTAAAATTTGAAACTGCCAAATAACCGAAATAATTCAATCCAAACAATTAGTTCATTCCAAACTAACTGGAACCCTTTAGTAGCAGTGGCCACCACCAGATAGCCTAGAGCTCCCCAGCTAAGCAGCCAGCTCCAAAGTCAGTCCAGAGCTGGTGTACAACATACCAATGAACCTGGTAAGGAGGGAGGAAGTCAGGGGAGCCACCAGGCTCTACCTGAAAGAGGCATTTCATTACATTTAATGTTGGTGTTCCCTGAAGCTAACCTTCCATATAGAAAAAATCAAACGAGGAACTTACCAGGGGGAATAGAAACAGCAGGAACTAGACTGAAGACAGTAAGCCATGAGGAGGAAGCATTAAGCCATTATGAATATACAGTATAGCAATGGGAATTGATATGAGGAAAAGGATTTAGGATGGGATAAAGGACCGTGGGGACTGGGAAACCTAGCCCAGTGTCACACAAGACTGACTGGAACGGGGAACACTGGCCAAATACCAAGCTGTCACGACCCTGTTAGACCTACAAAACTCATGAGCCCGAATATCAGCCCTAACATGTTGGAGAAAACCACAGCCAAAGCTGTGTACAGTATTTGCAAACATTATGGGGCTTGAGGGTAGATTACATGCTGGCTGGCTTTGATGGCAATGCAGCCAACCTGAGAAATGAGCTTTGGAATAGGGTACAAAGGAATTAGGGTTGATCAACAAGGCATTCAATTGGAAGAACTGATGGCATGCAGGTAGTGGCAAGGTCACCATTGAACAAGGCAAATAATTAATTCATTGTGTTGGACGACAGGGAGCCAGAGTGTATTCATACATGTTTTGGCTTTTATTGAGGCCTCCCCACCCCCCACTACCCCCCAAGGCCGAATTACTGACCCCCCACCCAGGATGCAACCCCACAACAGGCTGACTGACTCCCGAGTACCTACTCACTTTTAGGTGAAAAGCAGCATTAGGTGAAATGAAATGTGCCCAACTCCTTTTGTCCCGCCCGGGATTTGATCCCAGAATTTTCAATTGTGTGTCAAGAACGAGCCCAACTGTACTACCGGGACCCCCTGATGATGCAACCTCAGTCAAATCAATCAAACGGCAATTACCAAAGGATACCTCCAGAAACCAGCCGACTCGTGCTTCACCAGAAAAGAAGGGTGCAGGCAAACAAACCAAAACTACCTGCCTCCAAAGAAGAGCATGAAGCTAACCAACCCTGCAGTTGAAGGCGAGAGCAATAAAATCAATGCCTTCAGAAAATATCCCTGGCCAAGGGGGTAACCATGAACCAAGGGGAAAGAAAGACACAAACACCTTGTCAAGAGACCATGACAACTTATGATGAGCATGAGCTGACCTGAGGTGAAAGAACTCCAAAGCCATATCAAAGCTGAATGCAGGAAACAGTGGCTCCGTTATGGCTGAACAAAAAGAGGCAATAGTATTAAGCATAAAGAGCAAAAACAAAAACAGCCACTAAAAATAATAATAATAAAAAGGGCAGAAGCACCTGAATTGACATCAAATAAAGACGACAAAGGGACAAAAAGAGAGGCTAAATGAGTGCCAGGCAACTTCATACGGTTGCTGCAAGGAGACAACCCAGCCATATGTTCACCATACAAATAGCAATAGACTCTCATCAGAAACTCCAAATGCATAGAGCAAAGTAGGTCTCGCCAGCAATGGATGTCACCGAGCTCATCTGCTAATAGAGCTGCAGAGAAATGCCTAGGTTTGGACTCTTCAATAGAAGAGCCAGAAACCAAAGCTGAGCCAGCCACCAGCCATCAAGGATCCAGAAGGATCACCTTGCATGAGTACAACTCCAGTCTGGACATCACCTAGGCAAACAACTGAATCGGGGAAAAAGTATATGAACCCCCACCTCGGCAAATCCAGCTGAAAGGCATCCACCATGAAAGCCACACGATTACAGAGGGAGGGATGATGCCGGTTCCATGCCAACATGAAGTGTTCACCTTGGGGCAACTGAAGGTCTTGTAAAGTCAATGAAAGGACACAACAATAGTCCATTTTATGGACATTGAACAGAATTGAGACAATACATGAGTTCTCCCTGTTGTTTTATCTGTTCGTAAGAATTCTGACACAATTAACTAAAATAACCTTCTTCTTAAACTGTAACACTACTCCAGTACCTACCATCTTACCTTAGTGACAGATGCCAGTATGTTTCTGAATGATAGAACCATCATTAAGAAGTTAAAGAACCATCTACCTACTTTGCCAGTAATTCCTTTTGTGTTCATTTTGTGTGCAATAACATCATGGTCACGTTTGTTGAAAGCTTTTGCAAAACTTTGTACTACATCAGGGCATTGTCTGTCTTCCTTAACATCTAAGCCCACATCATAATGGTCTAGCAATAACCGCATTTGCATAGTAAGCAATCATGAAATGATATTAGGATTTTCTCAAGGGTCAAGGTAAACTTCACTTCATTCATATAGAGCCATTATATCCATAGCATCAGTGGTATGAAAACTTGACAATAATAGTTAAAATCAATATATGATAATTATTACACCATGAATCGATGTATGATGATCATTACTTAAGGGTCGAAGCTACATGGACATAAAACACCTTTCACAATAACTACTATGTTTCTTAAAAAAATAATGATTATGGTTACATATTGCATATGATTTCTTAGACCTTAGACTTGGACCTTAAATGTGATCTCTATGCAAATTATACAAAAACTGCAACCTAATATAGTATATACAAATGAATGCACAGGCCTAGTTTCCCGAGATATTTCAAAGGCTTGCAACATAATTGGTATTGGCTATTCCAACTGTACTAACATTGCAGTATGCAAATTAGCATAAATAAGAACTCAACTAAAACATTCACTTTCCCCATGTAAATTCAGCAAGATTGGCCAACTGGTCAGTTGGAATATGCAAACTTTTTACTTAATTACTCTCAACCTCCATTTGCTTACTCAAGATGCTAAATGTGTTTCTGAAATTAATCTCTATCTGTCTAGAATACAAATTCAATAAATCTAGGCCATTTTAAATCAAGAAGTGTAGCCTATTTCATAACACTGGGGCCAGAAATACTATCCTCCAGCATACCACCTGTCCATGGGTGAGCATAAAGGGAATGGCCAGGAAGAATGGCAAAAGCCATGCTTTTTTCTATAAGGGCTTCTTTTAGTGGCTACCCAACTGGGTACTTGCAAACCTTGGGTAATGGTAATGTTCATTATCTACATAAATGACCTACCAGAAGAAATACAGATTTATATGAACATTTTTGCTGATGATGCTAAGATACTAGTGAAAATTAGAAACTTAAATGGTTGTCATATCCTTGAAGAAATGGACAAAATAAGTATATGGAACACCACTTGGCAAATGAAATTTAGTGTGAATAAATGCCATGTTATGGAATGTAGAATAGGAAAAAATAGACCACACGCAACCTATAAATTATGTGAAAAAGCTTTACATTTTTTTTCCAGAAAATTTCAATTATTCTAGACAGAAAAATATCACCTGAGGACTACATAAAGAACAATGTGTGAGGAGGCTATGCTATGCTTTCTAATTTAAGAATTGCTTTTAAGTACTGTACATGGATGGTGAAATACTATAGGAATTGTTCACGACCTTTGCGAGACCAAAGCTGTAATAAGCAGCAGTTGTATGGTGCCCATATCATTAAAAAGCACATCAACAAACTGGAAAAGGTGCAAAGACATGCAACTAAATGGCTTCCAGAACTGAAAGACAGGAGCTACAAGGGAAGGTTAGAGGCATTAAATATGCCAAAACTAGAAGATAGAAGAAAACAGAGACAATATGATCACTACATACAAAATAGTAATGGGAATCGACAAAATTGACTAGGGACGAATTCCTGAGACCCAGAACTTTAAAAACAAGTACAGTAGTCATAGATTTAAACTAACTAAACAAAGCTGCCGAAGAAATGTAAAACAAATTCACTTTCGCAAACAGTGTGGTAGACAGTTGGATCAAGTTAAGTGAGAAGGTAGCCAAGGCCAAAGCTGTCAATAGTTTTAAAGTGTTATACTGTACGACAAAGTAGTGCTGGGAAGGCAGGGTACCCCGAGCGTAGCTCTCATCCTGTAACTACATTTGGGTAATTACCACACCAGGCTCTAATGATTCACGAGCATCTACCAAGAGACCAGCTGGTTCTGAAGCACACACACTGTCTGGTGTTAACTCTCTTGGTACTGTGGTATTATCAGATATCTAGGTTTCTCTTAGCTTGTTTGAGGGAGCAAGATTCTGGGCCTGGTTTACAGTAGGCAAGTAGGATTCACAAGAAAACTGGTGAGGTTTATAAGGCTTGGGACATTACCAAGGTTGTAGTATTCAGGCGCTACTGAGGAGGCCCTCGGAAACAAAAATTGTTACCATCGGGTGCATTGCTCAATTTCAATAGCAGTCATAATTTATGGCTTAAACATGAGCATTTTAATTTAATACCACTGAGCATTCTTGATTGCTAAAGAATAATAAGCCTATCTGAAGAAAGAAGAACAAAATGAAATACTGTACTTCAAAACAAATAAGGCATTCCAACCTAAGAAACCACATTACATAAAAAACATACTGTACATACTTTATTCTAAAAATTAAATTTTTTGGAATCACTTCCTTGAGATAATTATTCACCAGATACCGTACTCACATTACGTTTGTGTGCCCTTGACATACTGGTGTTAGCAGGGCTGTCTATGGTCTTTGTTTTGAGACGATCCTGGCCATCTTTAACTGTAAGATCTTTCTTCAACTGTATATAGTCTGGACTCGCTGACAACACACCTAAAATTTGTATAAAAACATCTGGTTTATTCTAGCATTTTTAACTTCCAAATCATAGTTAATACTGTAAATTAATTGATTATTTTATTATCTACCATGATTTTGGTTATAGTTACAATGTTAACCAATCCATACATGTATTTCTAAGGGAGCCCCTTGGTGGCTCCCCAAAATTATCTTGCCGAGATTTTCACCATCCTTCCTTTTTCTGTTTAGATGTCTTGCTTACAAGCTTCCCTTTCAACCTATGTTTGCAATGTGTCTCCTCGTGTCGTTCCATCCTTACCTCCTTGGACAGGTCCTGCTTGTGAAGTTTTGCAAGTCTTTGATCCATGTAGTAAAGGAAAGAAAGGAACTCCTATTGTTCTGAAAACCCTTTTCCTTTGATTTTTCTTCACACTTGGATTCAGTTGCCCTCTTCACGATGGGACTAAATCTGCTGTCGATATTGGATGCTCTGTTGTCTTTCCAGACCAAACGCATATGTGTCGCCTACCTCCAAAGGCTCACAGCTGAACTGTATGCTATCTTGTATGCCCTTCATCGATTGTTTTTTTCCATCTTCAGCACTCCTTTGTGTTCTCTCTTGCCGTGCTCTTGTGGACTTTGGAGTTATTTAATCCTATGCATCCTCCTGTGGTAGTTAAAATCAAACATTGGCTGGTTCTAACCTAATTATAATTAATTTAATTAATTCTGTCAGCAGCCAAAGTGTATTTATACATGTTAGGCTTAAATCACAGTTCCCCCCAAGATCAAATTACTGATCTTTTCCAGGATGCAACCCCACAGCAAGTTAACTCCTGAAAACTTACTGCTAAGTGAACAGGTACATTAGGTGATAGGAAATGCACCCAATCATTGCTGTCCCACCTGGAATTCGAACCCAAAATTCTCGACTGTGTCAAGAGTGAACTCGACTGTGCTACCGAGACCCATAAGGCAGAAGCATAAGCATGACCCCTAAAGCAAAATCTCTAGCAGATTTAAGAAGGTTGAGTTTTGCTGGGTTCCCAGCCGTATTGGTATTAATATTAAATCAGTGAGCGAACACTGTTGCTAAGGCGGCTATCTAGCGCATTGAACTATTTCTTAAAAAGGCATTCCTTATTCTCATTTCTACCTAGTCATTCACTCCACAATTCCTTGCCCATTGGCAGGATAGTTGGTCTTCTGTTACTGGTAACAAACCGCCTGCTCTTAAGAGAAACCTATCCACTTGGCCTTCTTCCTACCACTGTAACCAGTGGGATCAGACCAGCAACCTGGAGGCCTGGTCAGAGACCAGGGCCATGGGGATGTTGATCCTTGGAATCATAAACAGGTAATTAACATGTAGGTAGACCAACACAGCCAGTCCAACTGCAGCTGTTAAAGGCTGACCTCAGCATGTATAGTAAAGTTCACAAACCACAGGTGTACTCCACCAGCCAATGTTATTCCTTACCTGAGGAAAGACAAAGTCAGACACCTGACTTACCTAGGGTGAGGGCCACAAGTGTGGAGGACACCTAAGGAAGCAACTCCCCCAACTCTCCAGGGAAGATAACTCTGATAGTGGAAGGACAGCATTTGGAAGCACAATGGAAGATAACCCTGAACACATGCAGCTCCAGGCAATCCTAACTCCTGGTTCATGCTGCACCAAAGTGCACAGGAACAGCAACAAAGGATAAAAAAAAAACACTAAAAACAGAACACTGGAGCCAGAGCAACAGAGAGGGTACCTGACCTACACTACCAATAGAATAACACTAAGGATGGAGCAAATGGCTCCCTCCTCTTCCCAAATGAATAGAGGAGGTGGTGCGAACAAACTAGCATTAGTTTTACAAATCTTCAGTTGTTTGTTTACATAGTTTAGTGAGTTCTTTGACAGTTCTCAAGATTGTGGTCTTGTTTGAAGCTAGCAGTGGTTTGTTTTGGTTTGCTAAATTTCTGGGTGCTTTCCTGGTGGTGGCAGATGTAAATAAATTCTTAGAAATGTTACTGTAAACGCAACTGCTCCCCGTGAATCTGTGTGTGGGGGGGAGGGAGGTTCTGGTTCATGGTCCCCAGTAGGCCAAAAGAACTCTGACTGATGGAACCTAGTAGTATATTCTCAGATACATATAATAGGTTCTGGGAGCTACAAGGGGCAACCCCCAGAAAACATAGTGATGCAGTGAGATCTTACATATACTGTACAGTAATATATTGTGAACTGTAACAAAATAAGGTTACAAGCAAGAAAATACTAACCTGGAGTTTGACAATCAAATTTATAGGTGATATGTCCTTCAAAATACAACTTCTTGTCTTCAGCATCAGCATCAGCTTCAGCATCAGCTTCATCTTCAGCATTAGCATCAGCATTAGCATCAGCTTCATCTTCAGCATTAGCATCAACATGAGCTTCATCTTCAGCATTAGCATCAGCATCAGCTTCAGCTTTAGACAGCTTTTCAGCATCAGCTTCAGCTTTAGACAGCTTTTCAGCATCAGCTTCAGCTTTAGACAGCTTTTCAGCATCAGCTGAAAAGACCTCGTACAATTTGTCAATATAATTTAGAACTAATAATTTAATAATAATTCATTGTGACAGGGAACAAGCAGCCAGTATATACATACAGTACATGTTAGGCTAAAACTGAGGTCACCTCGAAGGACCCCAATATCAGGACCTTGAATTAGTGACCCTCCCAAGGATGCACCCTCACAAGCCGATTAACTCCTGGGTACCTATTTACTGCTAGGTGGACAGGGACATTAGGTGATAGGAAACGTGCCCAACCATTTTTATCCTGCTCGGGATTCAAACTCAGAGTTCTTGATTGTGAGTCGAGAACAAACCTGACTGTACTACCGGGACACCCATCATACATCCGTGATAATTAATGCATCCATTTATTTACAATTTTGTTAATGTTGTTATGTACAGATTTTTCAACTGTTAACTTGAAAAGTGCATTTCAATCTGGAACACACTCAAGGTACAAGTGAACCTGATACAGTTCACTAGCCTGAGGATTATTAAGGATGAAATACAGAGTGTATGTATGTGTCCTATTACAGCACCTCTCGATATAAAGAGCCACTGGGTAAGAAATTGTTGACATGGAGAGAGTGCATAGATTTTTTACTGCTAGAATGCCACTCAATAAAACATCTAAATTATTAGGACTGCCTAAAAATGGTTAAGGTGTTCCTTAGAGCACAGACAGATAACAAAATAATTTACACTTGGAAAATTTTAAAATACTGGTTCCAAATCTGCACACAGAAATAACACCACGTGAGACCAGAAGACATGGCAGGATGTGCAAAGTAGCCCCACTGAAAAGCAGAGGTGCAATAGGAATGCTGATAGAGAAATCAATCAACATCAAGGGGCCCAAAACTTTTCAACACTCTTCCCTTACAAGTACGAGGCTTAACTGGCCAACCTCTCGCAGTGTTCAAAAGAGAACTCGATAAGTACCTTCAAAGAACACCTGATCAACTGGGCTGTGACGTGTGCTTCAAGCTGCAAGCATCCTCATCAAACAGCTTGGTTGATCAGACCAGCAACCAGGAGGCCTGGTTAGAGACCAGGCCACGGAAACATTGCTCCTTGAAATCGTCAACAGGAAGGTGGGAATGACCATACCTCAAAAGTGGCTCTCTGAGGGGTTAAGGAGCACTAGGTGCACAGCCTGAGGGTTAAATCTTATGTGGTATTCTAAATCATCCCTGTATGACTCGTGCAGTGTGGTCAGATAAGGTTCAATCATCCCTGTATGATTTGTAGCTGAAGGGATAATAAACAAAGTAAAAATGAAAATAAGTGGACATAGTTATTGGCGAGTGGCACCCCATCTCATCATTCACAATAGCGTTTAAAAAATTAAGACTAGTACTGTATACCAAATTGTACTGATAAACTAAAAATAATGGAAAATTAAAACTTACAAATATATTCAGAGAAAACACCAAGCGTCAAATTTTCATTATCACGTTGGGCAAACACGTACTCCAAAGCGGATTTGCAATTCCCTAAAGTATGTTCATTTGGCACAAATGTTACTTTTGCAAGTTTGCCAGGAACTCTAAAAAAATAAAAAACACAAGTACATTAATTAAATAATAATAATATTAATAGCAAGGAAATGGAAAGGTGAATTTTGGAAAGCAACTAGAATTTAACATAAAATAAATCGGTAAAATTATAATTTAATAAGGTAAATGACATGGTAATAAACAAGGCAAGATACCTCACCAAACACACGATGAAACTACGATGTTGCTACAATGTTTAAACCAGTTTTAACATCTAACAATTTGTAACAACATTTTAATGTCATAAAAATGTTATTACAAGATGTATGCAGGCGATGAGTCACAATAACGTGGCTAAAGTATGTTGACCAGACCACACACTAGAAGGTGAAGGGACGACAACGTTTCGGTCCAGTCCAGGACCATTCTCAAGTCGATTGTGTTACAAGATGTAACAACTTTATTACGAGTTGTAACAAACGCAAAATGGGAACAGTTACATTGTGTGTTTGCAGGGATATGACTTGAACAAGCAGTTTGACAAAAATAAATACATTAATTAAATGATGCTTAATGATGAAAGGCATATAGTTTTAGTAATAAAACAAAATTAAATTTGTTAAGGTATTAAATAGATATTTATTAGTCTCTTTTAAACTGGTTGGGTGAGGTTCAACTATTAATTACATTTGGGAGATCATTCCTCAGTTTGGAACCCTTTATTTGCATAGCATTTCTACTTGGGCCAAGTCTCGCTACGAATATCAGCAAGATATTTGTTTCTTGTGTGGTGCTCATGGGTTCTGCTTCAGCCCTCTAGGAATTCCTTAAAGCAGGATTAGCATTTCAGAGTTTAATAGATGTAGGTATTATATCATTAATATCTGAGGAGTTAGTTGGAAACTGGTACAGAGACTCGAATAGCTGCCAGTAGGATAGTTGCCTACATTTTTGGGGGGTTACTGGGATCTCATTTGCAAGGGATGTGCCAATAGATGAGACGAAAATATTGAATTTAGTAGCTGCATCAGTGGCTGATAGCATTTCTCTTTTTTCCAGCTAGAAATATATATTTTTTTTATCCAAGTTCTTCTTTGACCCTTAATATCTGGGAAATGGTGTTCTCACATTTTCTTCATGTTACATTTTATTTGTAAGGGTGTGTGTGTGTGTGTGGGTTTTGTTGTGGAGGGTAAGCATAGGCGGCAGGGTGAGTGATTAACAACCTTTTTGCAAACAACCCTATTGGGGGTGGTTGACACATAGGTACCCTTCCTGAAGCAAACTGGGAGGGAGAGGGTTGTTATAACCCAGGTGGGCCTAAGTGATAGTGAAACACCAGTCTCTGGCAAACAAGTGCGGTACAGCGGTAGACAGGGGTGGTTGGTTAAAAATGCCACCAACTGTATGATGGACTTAACATGATGATTAACATCAAGATGTAAACTTATAGCTTATAGAAGTTTGTAAGAAGTTTGGTTAAGAAAAGACAGCTAGAAGGTTATATCATGATTGTGTAATTATATAAAAGATTAGTGGTTTGTTTAATTTTCTGTAAAATGAGCACAGTACAATGTGACATTTGGGGTTGCTCACGGCATCTTGGGAAAGAGGAGGGATTCCTGTTTTGTAAATGATCCAGACTGGATGTGGCCTAGGGTGTGAGGGAATTCCTTATAAGTGCCTGTACTCTCAGTTAACTTGCTGGCCACCATTCAAATTTTATTATTGATGTATTATTGTGCAACTCTGGCCCTAACATTTTTAATGGGTTGTATGTGGTTAAGGCCAGATAGGATTAACGTGTACTGGGGATTAAGAGATAACCTCAAAGTGTCTCTCCTGCAGATACTGTAGGCCTACCTATAGTATTTTGTTTCCAAGTTTTGCTCCTGCCTATGTGGGGAATAGTGCATAAAATAAATGTAGATTAGGTAGTGCAAGGAGTTTTGTTATGCTGAGGTCTGTGACTGAATAAAATAATATATATTCCTATGAATTTCCTGTGCACTAGTTTTGGGATAGGTTGATAATCTTATATGACAAGTAAATTGATGGGAGTAAATTCCCTGGGGGCTGGGACTTGCTTAATTTAAACTGGAGGCTTGCTGGTACTAACACTGAGTATACACACAGAAATCACAATAGCGTGATATATCAAATGAACAAATCCACAAGGGCAGTGATGAGGGTTCGAACCTACAACAGTGATGATTCCAGATGCGCCTTAGTTGACTGTGCCACGATATGGTAAAAGAATTGCAACCTGGAGTGCTACTTGCCCTCACGAAATCATTGTGGATTTGTAACATTGAATATGTTTAGGGTGACCCAGGAGCACAGGAGCCCAGGAGTCCCACATAAATCACTAAAAGGCACCCATGTAACAGAGGTGGCGGGATGGATAACCAGGGTGAGGCTTGAAAACATGCGCTCATGATCAAAAACAAAAATTAGGAATAATACACACGCTAATGGCCCCACATGACAATGCCCAGAAGGATGGCTGTGGCCACATCAGTGACAGACATGACTGGCTGCCTGCCAGGACTCCACTGGCTGGTGGCTCTATGCTTGCACACACTAGGGGGTGTTTCATACCCAGATTCAAATGACCATTTCATTTTGAGAGATTCTTTTGCAGTTGACCAGACCACACACTAGAAGTTGAAGGGACGACGACGTTTCGGTCCGTCCTGGACCATTCTCAAGTCGATTCTCTCACACAATCGACTTGAGAATGGTCCAGGACGGACCGAAACGTTGTCGTCCCTTCAACTTCTAGTGTGTGGTCTGGTCAACATACTTCAGCCACGTTATTGTGACTCATCGCCTTCTTTTGCAGTGTTTGTTGGCTGTTTTGGTGCTTCATTTTCACGAACCATGCCGTTCTATGTATTGTCTCGCCTGCGTTTCAGGGTGTTTTTCTGGTGAGGGTGATCATAATAATCCCCCTGCTCTTTGTTCCTCTGTAAAGGGACCAGGTTCTGGCTCTTGGTCCCCAGTATGTCAACAGAACTGCTAAGACTGATGTGACTGTGTATGGGAAGCTAACTCAGTGAGTTTGTTTCAGGAAACCACCAAGGGGTTACCCCCAGAAATGTTCAAGTTAGACAAACAAAAACTGTAATGTACATTAGTCTAATTATTTGAATTGTGTTATTGTGCAGTTTTATACTGTACATGTAGTGTAAAACAAACTGATGCAGACTTACTTGGTAAGATATGCCGTTCCAACTTCAGAATCTGCGCATTCTTTCCATTTATCACCCAAATACTTGGGAACCTGCATAACAGATTTTAGAATGTTGATAAATTTACCTTTAGGGCTGAATTTCCAATATTAAATATACAATAAATACAATTTATTTCCTAATTTGAACATTATATGATTATTCAAATCAAAATGTGAGAGACAACAGGTACTATAACAAAGAAGAGGCCATGTGCCGGGAAACCAGACCCAACACCACACAAGACTGGCTGGGACAAGGAACACCCACCAAACACCAGACCACCAAGACCGTATTAGAATTCCACAACCTCTGAGCCTGTATATCAGCCCATGACATGATGGAGAAGACTGCTGCCAATGCAGCGTATTCATAAACATCATGAGCTCAAGGGCAGACTGCAGGCTGGCTAGCTTTGATGACACTGAAGTCAACCTGAGAAAGATGAGAATTGGAAAAGAGGACTAAGAAACAGGGTCAACCAACAAGGTGTCCACCAGAGCCATGCAAGTAGCAATGAAGCACTACTACCAGACAGCAATTATATAACCCCTGGCTGAACCAAGTGAACATCAAACATCAAAAACCCATCCAGAATCCAGCAGACACATTCTTCGCCAGAAAAGATCACAGATGAACAAACCGCCCACCAGGGACGAAAGAACAGAACCCACACCTCAAGAGAAGAGCTCCCCACCCATGCAGCTGGAGGTAAGAGCCAACAAAATGCCATTCTAAGAGAATACCCCCGACTGAAGAGACAACTAGGAACTAAGAGGAAAGAAAGACCAAAATCCCATTAAGAGACCAAGATGGTTCAGGAGGGGTGTGATCCAGCTGAAGGTGAAAGAACGCCCAAAACAACTCACAGAATGGTACAGGAAGTATAAAAATGTTGAACACAAGCAACAACAGCTTTGTCAATGCTGAATGACAAGAGGCAACAATTTTTTATTTTTATATTTTCTCAACACAATTTATACTTTAATCTCAATTAGTATTAAGTTTTAGTCTTAGTGTTTTTCCTGCCCAAAATTCTTTGCGTAACAGTGGCTTTAGGCATTGTATGTACTAGCTCTAACTATAAATCTATCAATGAATGATATCTATCAATATCACACCTTGTATGCATGTACTTTACCTGAATAAACATTTGAATTTGAATTTTGAATTTTTGTTGTATGTGGGTGCTTAAGATGACTTGTCTAAGTATTGCCCAAGGAACTTTCCATCATTTTTATTGTTGATGTTAACATTGTCTATCTGAAGCTGAATTGCATTTTGTTGATTTGCTTCATTTTGATTGATTTGGTCTTTTCTATGTTTAGTGAGAGTTTGTTGGTCGACATCCAAAAGTGGACTTTTTTTAATTCGTTATTTACAACATTATTTACTGTGTGTGTGGGGGTTGAGGTCTGAGTAGATGAAGGTAGTATCATCAGCTTCAAATATTTTTTTTATAATATAGTTAGATTTGATATTAATCTGTAATTGTTTGTCTGCTGTATTGCCTCCTTTATGAACTGTCATTACTCATGCCTTTTTAAGGATATCAGGGAAAGTATGACACTAGAGATTTGTTGAATAGCAGAACTATGGGTGGTGCAAGAGCATAGGAGGCACACTAGCATAAATGGTATTTCACTAATGTTTTCAGCTTTGGTTTTTGGTGAGTGAATGATGGACATAACATGTCGGTCTGACTGGTAAGAGAAGAGAGCTAGGATAGCTTCCGGTAAGATATGTGGTAATGTGTCCCATTACCACAAATCCCACAGGCGGGTCTGTGGGATTTTTCTGGCAAGGTTAGTACCAACTGAAAAGAAGCTATTAAATTCAGTTTTTGTTTCTAAATTTGTTGCAGGTGTGTGTAACCATTCTGGGAGAGTTTTATTGGTTTGTTATGTGATTGTTGTTTAGATCCTAGGTTGTTAGAGATGGCTTTCCATGTGCTTTTCATGTTTCCTTTTGGTTCTTTGAATCTACTCTCATAATTGAAAAGTTTCACTCTTCTTATTATACTGGTAAGCATTGATGAGTATCTCTTTAACTACTACTTTTGTAACTAGGCCAATCATGTTTCTTGTTGATTGCTTTGAGTATGCTACTTGTGAGCCAGTTGTTTAACCTTTTGGCAGTTACTTCCGTGGTGAGAAGAGGACAGTGAGTGTTGTAGAGGCTTAGTTTTGGAAAGGAAGATGTTGGCTAATGAATTTATATCCTATGTATTATTGAGTTCAGATTCCCAGTTTATATTATTTAGTGCATTTGTGAGATTGCCTATTGCTACTTCGCTGTGTAGCCTGAAGGTAAGTTTCTTGGTATCTGGTGGTGTTATGTCCATATTTGCTATGAGGAAGGTAAGATAGTGGTCAGTTGTTAGTGATTATTCCAAATGCAAGGGGGGTAGGGGGGAGCTGTTATGTTAGCTCATAAGTGATTCAAGGTAGTAGTGGATGTTTGAGTGATTTGCGTGGGCTTGGTGATCGTGGGGATCAACATACAGGAGGTCATGTTGTTCAGGAAATAAGTCTACTTGAGGGCCATTTTGTTGACAAAGGTTAATATTGTCACCTCCTAGAATGATGTGATTTTAGATTTTAGTTGAGCTTATTGTTTATAAAATTCCTTAAGTTATCTGAGAATGCAGTTGTATTAGTATTGGAAAGTCTATAGATAGTTATAGATTGTTGCAAAAGTCAAGGAGGATTTAAGGGATTTAATTGCAAATTGAGCAAAGGTAGTATATTCACAGTAGTTGACTATCACTAATGACACTTGTAAATGAAGGTATTTTGGTAACAGATAGCTGTGCCACCTACTTTTTTATTTGACCTACAGCTGTGAATGGCTTTATAACAGGCTAAGTTGTAAAGTTGGGTATGGTCTTCACTTAGCCATGTTAAAGAAAAGAAGCTATTAAATTCAGTTTTTGTTTCTAAATCTGTTGCAGGTGTGTGTAACCATCCTTGGAGAGTTTTATCGGCTTGTTATGTCATTGTTGTCTATATCCTAGGTTGTTGGAGATGGCTTGATGGCTCAATAAAAAAAAAAATAAAAATGTTGATTTTGAAGTTATGAAGTTGGGTATGGTCTTTACTTAGCCATGTTTCTGTTAAAATAATGAACACTAGTTTAGTACCTAGTGCTGTGAGTAGTGTATTTATGTCATCAAAATGTTTATCAAGTGATCTGATATTTTGGCTGAAAACTGATAGGCAAGTGTCATTATGGAGTTTTTTTTTTTGCAAGGTTTGCTGTGTAATACATGCAGTAGTGATACTATGCTGGTTATTGTAGATTTATGACATGACAGCGCTTATCTCATAGACTCTTAAATACTGAATACTTTAATAATAATAATTTGGAGGAGGATAATCCAGACCACTTCTTTAAAAGCAAATTTACGTGAGGGCCACTAACACACCAGTGGCCTCGAGGACGACAGGAAGCTGGCAGTTTGTCAAAGCTCCCCCCATTTCCCCTGATGATTTTTTTCCAGCTGGATTTTAAGATTTAAAATTTGGCACTCACTGCGTCGGCGGGTAGGCGGTTTCATGGGTTTATAACCCTGTGGGTGAAAAAGCAACTCCTGATTTCAGTCGTGCATTGTGGCTTGTTGATCTTGAAAGCCGGTGCTCCTTGTCAGTCAAATCTGACCTTTTGAAGACAAAACATCATTTATGTAGAGCATTCAAGGAACATCAGCTTCAAGTTCAACAAGACAGAAAACGGGAGACGTTTTCCTCACCATATGGTTATATACCCATGGAAGCGCCTTGGGTAACTTTGCCAAGCCATCGACTTACTGTCCCCGTTGAGGCCACTTAAATACCTTATTTCAGAGCGTATATTATCTACTAGATTGAGCTTACCTTTACCAGCCAGATACCCCGCCCAGCCTTCGTCATATCCATGTTTCCCACACTTTCCAAGCTCATTTTGGAAGGAGAATGGACAGGTTGAGACTTGTCAGAGGACGCCATCTTCCCGCTCGCCGGCCTCTTGACGGCTTGACCCCGTGGCACGGGGCGTGCCCATATAGAAAATAAATAAATATATAAATAAATGTTTATTCAGGTAAAGTACATACGTCATCGTCACTGCCACACACACAGATGGGTAGCATCCATTTATTTAATTACAGGATTTAGTTGCACTGCAGTATGCTGCTAATCTATTATATATAACCAATACAAAAAATGTGTAGCCACTATAAGCTCAGCCTCGGAAGTTAATTAAGAAGTGTCATTCCACCAGGAATCACTTATGTATATTAGGAACTGGTTTCTAACCGGTGGGTCGTGGAAATTCCTACATTCTGAGTATGTCTGAATCATTGAGAATTAGTAAGTGGCCAGAGTTATTTGTTGGTTTAAGGACTTGCCCGAAACGCTATGCGTGCTAGTGGTTTTACAAGAATGTAAAATCAACTTTATTTCTATGTTCTCTCTTAACCCCCAATGTACCTTCTTGTATATAAATAAATAAATAAATAAATTAAATAAATCCTGATTGGCCAGAGCATTAATCCAACTTTAACTGACCGATCAGGTGGTGTTTTGGTTTGCAAGTGAGGATGTCCACCTCACTCTTGAGGCATTTGCCTCAATTGTCTGGTTGTCACTTATCATTTGAGAAGGTTGGTTAGTTCATTTATGCACCCCATACCCATCCTGTGGGCGGTAGTGGAAAGGCTTATACTTGGTGCAGTTATACTGGCAAATCTGGTGGTGACAGATCAGCGACTAGCTGGAACTTCAAGAACAAAACGTCATAGACTTAAGCTACGGAAATAAAGCTGGCTAAAAGAGCATTAGAAAGTTCACTTTTTGCAACCAGACGGTTGAAACAAGTTAGAAAGTGGTAGCTGCCAAAACCGCCAGTAACAACCCACATTTACCGTCACCGGGTATTCAAAAAAGTGTTAGGAAGTTAAATCAACTCCATAGGACAATAGTTTTGTTATATTGATGCTATCGTTACTCGTTGGTATGCGTTCGCTACTTAAAATACCCGTGTCTTTTCGCTCAGAACACCGAGCCCTACATGCGCTCAGACTCCATACTCATCCTGTAAGTCTTAAGTTTATTAAAACTCACAGGCTGAGTATAGAGTCAGAGAGCCGTGTAGGGTTCGGTGATTCAAAGTCAGCTCATCAAGCCTTCTTCAGGCCCTCCAGGCCTGATCAGGCCTGGAGCAATCAAAGGCCCTCTCTGTTGTAAAAGCCACAATATTTCAGGAAATTAGGGAAGACAGAAGAGTAGTTACTGACACAAAGACCAGAAAGCACGAATATAAAGAGCTATGACATGTTTCAAACCGAGAATTATATGTACGGGCAGTATAAAACATCCACTAGACAGTGTGACATTGTAACTGCCAGAATTAGGTTGGGATATCAATATCTATGGCAGGTGGCTGCAGGTAATGAATCCCCCAATGGTAAACATTCCAATTGTAAACTGTGAACAAGAGCTGGGCCATACTCTCCAACACTATATCTGTGATTGCCCTGTTATAAGTGACTTCAGACTAAATGGTATGAGGTACTTTGAGCTCTGCAATTACTTCATACACTTAGGAATATTGGAAGATGTTCTTGTGCTGTATCCAGATTTTGCTAGTGGAGATAGCAAAATAATTTAAAACATCCACTAGGCAGTGTGACATTGTCACACTGTGACAATGACATTTATTTCTTTTTCTTTCCATGACTTACATTTCATTTTCTCTCTTGATTTTTAGTCAGAGTTGATTCAGATTCAGATTCAGATTCAGATGTTTATTCAGGTAAGGTACATACATACAAGTGATGTTACATTAATGGATTGATATATAGATAGAGCTAGTACATACAATGCCTAAAGCCACTATTACGCAATGCGTTTCGGATTGTTTTTGTATTGAGGCTGGTACTGTATTTGCACCTCCGATTCCATGTATGACTAACCATCCTGTGAGATGAAAATATTAGATGAACTTATAGCCAGTTGTTTATCTACACTGTGTAATCTTTCTTATAGAATAAGGTAACAGCACATTGCTGTGTATACCTAAGCTTGTTAAGTTAATACCCCCAAAAAATCGAAGTTTGGGTTGCCGAAAGTATCGTTTTCTCTCTTGGTACAAATTGAAAATTTAATACATTATAAGTTTATTTCCAGTTTTAGTAATCCATTCTGATTTATACAAGATTTTAAAAATATACAAATTCAAGTGTAATACAAATTTCAATAACTACTTTAATGTAAATAATAAAGTTAGCCCTCAACGCGGGCGGAAAGAAAGCGTGAATGGCGACAGGAAGACAAGCGACCACCAGAGGCCGCCCACAACAACTAGCCCGAGTGTTGTCTAGTTCACCCGAGGGGGCACTACTACCAACACCTTTGACCACAAGAGATACACGCCACGCCACAGCTGGTGAAGATACAGCTGGAAGTCAGTCGTCAAGAACACGGGGTTTGTCGTCAAGAAAGTGGGTGTAGCAGCCGGGAGGGGCCCAGTATTGCGACACAACCAGAGGGGTATTTAACAAAAGTCAGCTCTTCAAGCACTTATAGCAAGTATATTATGACATATATTACACATTTAAAAACCCAACATGCAACATGTTTTACAACAAACGCAGCATGCAAAATAGTTACTAGTAATGTTGCAACATCCATTATTCCATTTACCTGAATTTTATAAACATTAATGCAAAGAGCAAGAATTTGAATATCATTTATAATAGTGTATTCATAAACATTAGGCTTTATTGAGGTTCCCCCCCAAAGTTGAATTACTAAACACACCTAGAATGCAACCCCACAAGCTGACTAACTCTGACTAACTTACAGTCTTCGTGGTGTAGTGGTAAGACACTCGCCTGGTGTTCCGCGAGCGTTTTATCATGGATTCATATCCTGGCTGGGGAGGATTTACTGGGCGCAAATTCGTAACTGTAGCCTCTGTTTAACGCAACAGTAAAATGTGTACTTGGTTGTAACAATGATTCTTCGTGGCGGGGATCGTATTCCAGGGACCTGCCCGAAACGCTACGCATACTAGTGGCTGTACAAGAATGTAACAACTCTTGTATATATCTCAAAAAAAAAAAAAAAAAAAAAAAAAAAAGTACCTACTTACTGCTAGGTGAACAGGTGCATTAGGTGAAAGGAAATGTGTCCAACCATTTCTGTCCCGCCTGGAAACCTGGAATTCCTGATTGCGAGTCGAGAATGAACCAGACTACTACCAGGACCATAAAATTTGTATGGATACCACCTCACATACGTGTTATCGAGCATGATGACATGGACAAGGCAGCTAAAATTGCATGTGATAAGCATGAAATTGAGTTACATCTGGACATTCCAAGCTATCATAAAAGTAGCAGTATTTGTGGAAATTAGAGATGGTAGAATGGTCACTGACATTCAAAGGCTAAAAAACCCAAGTGTAATGTATTATGGTACAGTATGTTTAGAACTGAGAACTATATGTATAGACAGCCTAAAACATCCACTAGAGAGTGTGACATTGTAATTTTCAGAATTAGGCTGGGATATAGTTATGGCAGGTGGCTGCAGGTAATGACTCTCTCAATGATGAACATTCCAATTGCAAACTGTAGGAACAAGAGCTAGGACATACTCTCCAACACTATATTTGTGATTGTCCTGTAATCAATGATTTCATCAGACCAAATGGTATGAGGTACTTTGAGCTCTGTAACTACCTCATACACTCACGAATTTTGGAAGATATTCTTGTGTTCTACCCAGAGTTTGCTAGTGCAAGCTAATAGATCAGCCTCATATTTCTCATTCTCTCTTGATTCCATGTATTACATAATATCCCATCCTGTGAGATGGGATATTAAGGCTAGTTTTTCTTTGTGCTCTGTGATGATATTGAGTCACCGAGGGAAGCCCACTCAGAAATACATCATTAAATGTAAAGAAACACCATTTTTTTGGTTCCATCCCGCCCCCTCCATCCTCAATGGTTTCTAGTTTGTCCTTCCATCCAAAATTTCAAGGATTGTCTTTGAGCAGCGTATGTCTGCAGTGATCAGCTGACCGGATACCTGGGTTTCTGGGGGATTCATCTGATGATAGGGAAGTAAAACAAACTAGAAATTGGGACTAGCTAGCAAGTTTGTATATACTGTAGTTTGTCAGGGTTGCCAATGCTTCTCCATGCTGTTGCATTTTTTGGGGTTCTGGAAGGCATTCCTGACTCATAATGGCCTTATGGGTTTATTAGGCTTTGAGTTAACCAGGCTGGTAGTTCAGGAGGCAACTAAGGAGACTTGGCAAAAAGAGCATTTCATTACATTCAATGCTAGATTGTTCATTTCTGGGGTGCTTTGGGTTAAAAGTGAGGGTGGATTAGTGGCTAATTCTGTTTATAACTCAGTATTTGCCACCTGGTAACTGGTGGTAGTGGTGACCAGTTTGTCAACTTATAGTTTGAATTAGCAGAGCACTACTTTGCAGTTTATTTTCTTTATGTAATGCATGAGGAGATTTTGTGTGTAGAGCATTATTACTTTGACAATCATTCAGGGCTGGTTTAAGAATTTGCCAATGTTTCCTTTCTTCCATGTATAGCCTGGCACTGGTATTTAGAAGAGACTCCTGCTGTGTCAGGATTGTTTACAATGTCCCTGAGGCAGTGGGATGTTGCCTAAACGAGTGACAGCGACCAGCTCAGAAAGGAGTCCTTCATTTATACTAACCATTGCCAGTTTTTGTTGTTGGTCTGGTTTGTGTTAGTGACAATATTTTCTAAATTTCTTTACAGTTAAATTTTCAAGATGATGAGATTAAGTAGCCTATCGCACCTGCTGATAGAACAGGTTGCTGTTGTTGCAGCAATAGTAGCATATCTGACAGGCATTGTCACCGTGCGACCACACCCATTGCCTCCTGAGGATCTACTGCAGGCTACCAAGGCTGCAACAAGGTAATCTTATTTGTTATATTTACTGTGACTGGAAAGCAAAATATCAACACGTTATCAATAAAAGATAATGTCAGTTTGTTTGTCCAAGGTTAAAAGTAAGACTGTTCCAGTTAGCCTCGCACAACTTTTAATTGTGAATTGTGTTTATATGGGAAGTGTTAGAGGAGGCTCAGGGGTCAAGCCCTATGCCCCTCCTTCAGAAGGATTGGCTCCTATTACAATAATCAACAACTTCTTTGAAGTCTGAAATGGTGGTTTGATTGTCTATAGTTTGTCTTCAATAGGAGGGGGAGAGAACAGGAAGGAGGGAGAGATAATGGGAGGGAGGGGGGAGAATTCGAGAGAGGGAGGGAGGGAAGAAGAGAATTTGAGGGGAGGGAGGGAAAGACTGGGAAGGAGGAAGATAGAATGGGAGGGACTCTTTCCATCTCTTCCCCCCATCCCCCAATGGAGTTTAGGGGGGGGGGAGGAGAGGAAGAGGGTAAGGAGTAGAGAGGAATGGGGAAATAGGAGGGGGAAGGGGAAAGGGTATGAAAGGGGGAATAGTGGGAGAGACAGGAAGAGGCGACAGAGCTGGTCAAGCTCCCAAACCAAGTTCTTGACTTTGAGGGTGGTGTTTTGCACTCCTCCCTGGTAGGTTATGCATCTTCCTTCTTCAGGGAGCCACTATTTGACCCCTCCAGAAAACCAGCATTGAATGTAATGAAATACATTTTTCTGGTTGGTTGTCTTAGTGGTTCCCTGGTCCTCACCCCACTCTTCCCATACAGGTGCTTGGTGCCTTCTTTGATAATTACTGTACTTACTTACTTCCAATACAGGTGCATCAGTTTGTCATTTTTCAGCTTTGGACCAAGGGGCGGATTATGTGAGAGTCAGGAGCTTAAAGTGGTGCTGTTACCTGTTGGTAGACGTACTTAATTAGGGGGTGTTCATTCTAACTACTGAAGGAATTGTGTGTGTAAGTTTCTTGTTACTTCAGTTCTTAAATCTGTAAACCTTGCTGCTGTCTGCTTTGTATTGTTTACTTTCTGGATACCAGGCCTTTTGGTACGGGTGATCATAACAATTCCTTTTATAATTCTCCCTTCCTGTGCTTTTGTGAGGGGGGGCTAGAGTCTGGCTGTGCTCCTCAGTAGGCCATTCAAAACTCCTATGACTGGTTCATTTGTGTGGAGCTACCTCACCGATCTAGCTTTAGGAAGCCACTGAGGCCCAACTTGAAAGAGGCATTTCATTACATTCAATGCTTGTTTTTGGGGCAGTTTCTAGGCCGTATTCTGACTGTGTGCCAGGCCATTTCCAGCCAGTTTTAGGACAGTTTTTGTCTTTGTGGCAGGTGTGCTGTTCTCTTTGGGTGTGGCTGCAGTCCACTGTTGGTTGTTTCCAGTTAGGGTTTTCTGGTCCTTGGGTCTGGTGACCAGTTTTCCGAGCTCTGGGTTTGATTCCAGCACCTGGTTCCATTGGTTTGCTGGTATCCCTCTGGACTTACGTTTGGGCCAGCTGGTGGTATATCCATACTCCTTTGCATTAAGTCTCATTGCTGCTTGGTTGTGTTTTTGCTTGAGACTTGTTACGGGTGGTACACTCGAGTGAAAGCTTTTGGCTCTGCTTAGATTGTCTCTTGGACTTCCACTTGTGTTGTGCTTTGGCTTTTGGCTTGCCTCTGGTGTCCCTCTGCTCCTGGGCCACACATGCTTTCTTCTCCCACAGCTGCATTTTCTGCTTTGTTTAAAAAAAAAATGTTGACCTCATCTGTAGAGGTGCCTATGTGAGTTAGCTCAGTGAACAATTAAGTTAACCCTCCAATAAAACATGTTAAATCTAAAGCAAGGCCATTTTCTAGTGAGGCTCTCATTAGTTCCCCCCATATCTGCCTTATTGGTTTGGTTTGGGTGGCTCATGAGTGAGAGGTCAGTCTAGGTGACTGGCTATAACAAGGTGACTGTTGGGTACAGCATGATCCAGTGTGTTTATCCCGCTGCAGCAGCAGTTTGGCTTGTTGCCCCTTGGTACTTAATATACTGTAACAATTTGCTTGTTTCGTTTTGTTATGCTTTATAGTGCTTTTTCCTTGGCTGTGAGCAAATCTCATCCACAATATCACAGAATCTCAAAGACAGACTCTAATCCTGGTTCCCAGTAGGCAAGTGTAGACTAATAAGGCTTAGTACATCTCCCTAAGGGTAGTCTGGATGAGCAGTTAGCTTGGGGTGCTACTGAGAGCCAACAAAAAAGATAATTTTATTATATTCATGGATTTATTTTTACCATATCTATATTGATATCGATCAATAAGGCAGTACTGATCAAAATGCTGTGTTGGTATAGATATGCCTCTAGATTATGCATATTGAAATGTTGCACAGTCCTTCTTATTATTGCATCTTTGCCTGTTGCTTTTTTTTAATAAATTTGTGAAACTTTTTAAGGTAAAACATCATCTTGTCTCCAACAGACATGATGATGAGTCCCCAGTATCGGTGAACAAGACTGTGATTGTTATTATTGATGCCTTGAGAGCTGATCACCTTGTATCCACACCGCAGCCTCTAATGCCTCACTTGCATGGCTTGCTCGCCAAGGAAGAGGCACATGGGTATATCCTTCATACCGCTACTCCCACTGTCACTCTTCCCAGAATTAAGGTAAGGATTTTTTAGTTTTTTTTTTGTGGAAATTATTTGATAAACAGTGACTGTTAATGGCTTTCATATGTAGGATGTGTTAAATCTGTTGAGCATTCAAATTTTTTTTTACTAACAGGATACCAAGTTTGGTCTCCTTTAAGCATTCTTAACTATTCCAAGTGTCATACACTTCTTGCCGTGAGTGTGGGATTGTTCATAGAGAATGAACTGAAGCCCTGTAGAATACCATTTTGAGACTGGAAATATCAAATGCAAGGGAGGCATCTCAACTACTCCACTTTCAACACTTGCTGTCATCTTGTGGAGTAGATGGCTAAGGCTGGACCCATATCAACAGAGGAAGGAGGAGGGGTGAAGTTTACCCCCACTAAAGGCCCTGAAACACCAGATGGTAAGCCCAGGCAACTTGAGTCAAAGCCTGGTAAAAAGTAGCACAACTGTTCCCTCGCCATCCCATCATTTTGAACCACAATGTATCTCTCCCTGAGGAGAATGAATGAAACCTCCATCAATGGGAAGAAGCTGATGTTGAAGCAAACATCACATTGCCAGATATTGTTACCACTGAATCTTTACCTTGACCAAGAGTCCTGCATGACCTGGGACCCTGATGCCCCAGGTACCGAAGTGGGAACTGAACCATGCCACGGAAAAACCTAGCACAAAAGCTGAAAGACAGCCCCCACAGTCTCGAGCACCTAGGATACCTCCCTCTCCAGGAAATAACGTAATGGGAATAACAGAAATAACAATAACATACACAAATAATCAATCTCCAGTCAATGGGAAAAGGCCACGACTCCTGAACCTTTTCAAATTCTGATGCAAACACCAGGTAAGTATATACTTCAACAAATAATATTATTAGATCAAATATTGCTCATTTTGCCACAATTACAGCTCTACCTAAAATGTGCTAGTCCCCCAAAACTTCACTATTACAAAATATGTGTACTCGGTTTTCAAATAGTTTTTTATATACCTCAGTGGTTGCTCCATTAACCGTACTAGTATATTCCTAATCATCACATATATATGCACTAGCAATACTGTAACCAGAAGACAGAAGACCTTAAGACTTCATATACCCACATGGCAACCAAACCAAACCTAGCCAGGATGCCAACCTGGGTAAGATGAAAATAGCATCCTATATTTCACAGCTCATCTTACACACAAAGTTTAAAGCACCACAACATTGAAGTGCTGCAGAACAGACTCATTTGCAGAACAGGTTGCAGAATAATTGTAGAATAGTCCTTAGCTGAACCAGGCGAAAAGGGGTACAGGAACCAACACCTTGACCAGTCCAGCTGAAAGGCATCCACCATAAAGGGAATTGCCATTGGGGAATGAAGTCCTGTACAAAGGTGTCAATTCCACGCAAAGAGTTCTAGCTCTGGCTGCCTGTATGTCTCAAAGCTGAAGTAAGGAAGCAGCATAGATGTTCCACACCATGAAACAGGTTGTCCATGAAAATGTTGAACAATCACTGGATATGAAAAGCACAGAGAGCCAAACTGTGAGTACTCAGCTGAAGAGTTACTCAAAGCATTCAGTTCCAAAGGACAAGGGACTAAAGGGAACCCTCCTGGTTGAGACAATGAACTACACAGAGAACAGTCTGAATAGAGCCGGAGTATGGAGCCCAAAGGAATCCGAACCCTCCTCAGTGCATGCTACACAGCTATAACTCCCGAACCATACTGTGAGCTCGAAGTGGGAGAGGAGATCACTGACCCTGCACAGCTTGGTCAGCGCTCGTTACAAAGCCCCATCTCAGATCCAAGTTTCTGTGAAGACTTTGAGTATGGGTTTAGGAAGGCACCAGGGACCTGAACCCCCCAAAACCCAAAAAGAAAACCAATAATAATGCCGCAACCAGTGAAGGGCCTATGGGGCTTGCACCCAATGATCATGGAAGTGACGAAAGGGACTGAACCAGAGAAACCAGAACAGCTGCCGAAGCCACACCTTTTCCCTGAGGAAAAATGACATAGGCAAAGTTCAGGCTCCCGCTACACAGCAATTCACAGGAAATGGCACAAAGGGCAAACATCAAACCACTTAGCTGCCCAGAGGAGCCCATATGGAAGAGAGGTAACCCAGGAACCACTGAATCAGTAAAGGAACTGACAGCATAGACCCATTGGGTGGTGAGCTCCTACCTCCTCCCCCCCGAATGAATGGGAAAGGTGGGGCCAACGAGCTTAGTTTCAATAAATTCGATCATTTGCTTACATCGTTAGGGAAGGTCATTGGGCGGGCTTTTGAAGCTTCAGTCTCTTAAACCCAACAGTGGTTTGTTTTAACTTGCTGACTTTCTGATTGCCTTTCCCGGTAAGGTGGAAAAATGTCATCACACTCACCCCTCTGTGTAGTGGCCAGGTTCTGACTGTGGCCTCCAGAAGGCCTAAAGAACTCAATGGTTGATGCGACCTGGTAGATGGATACCATCCCAATGCATAGCTTCATAGAGCCACAAGTGACTTCTCACAGAAAACCTTGCTTCCACTATCCTAAAAATTTAAAAACTTTTCAAAATACTGTACAGTATTTGTATTTATTTGAAAATGAAAATAAATTAATAATTATTATACCTAATATAAGATATTTGTGTTATAATTAATTAATTTTAGTTATATATATAATGAACTATGGTTTTTAACTTTGGTTTTTGTTAGTCTTTGGTGACAGGCAGCATTCCGGGGTTCATGGACATTATTGAGAACTTTGGTGCTGGTGAGCTGACCGATGATAACCTCATCAGACGGTGGGTAGATGCAGGGAAGCGTATTTACTTCTATGGAGATGACACTTGGCTTAAGCTGTTTCCTTCACAGTTTTCCAAACATGATGCTGTTACCTCGTTCTTTGTCACTGATTACACTGAGGTAAGATGCGTATCATTATTTTTCTGGATGGGCTTCTGCAGTGGCTTCCTGAATTAAGCCCTGGTGCAGCCAAGCCTAAGGGAGACCTGCCAGGCCTCTTAGACTCACTTTCCTTATGGTAACCAGGACCAGAATCTGGCCATCTCTGAAGCAAGAAGCACCTTTGTATCAGAGATAAAAAAAAAAACACTACCAGAAAGCATATGTGAAACAAAGCCAGCTACCTCTTGAAGAGAATTAAATACCCTCGGATAATAAGTCACGATGCAGCTGACTGCCACCAGGTAGCAGCTCACGTCATCAAGGTGTCCCCCAGGCAGCCCTTTCCCATAACTTATTCATCTGGTTGCATCCTCAATGGCACGGGACATCCAATGTAGGCCCTGTCTCTGCTTCATTCTTAAAGTAGTCTTGGCTAGCCATAGAACACTAGTTTCTCCCTGGGACATTGCTTTGTTATTGTTTTACTCTTCATGATTGTTTCATGCTACCCACAATGAATGTTCAATAGCATTTTAATTTGCTCCAACTGAAAGCCAGTGTTTTTCTCTCTTTTCTCTCTCTTTTCTCTCTCTCTTTTTTGCTCCAACTGAAAGCCAGTTTGTTTTCTCTCTTGATAGTCTGGTTGCATTTTCTCTGGCCTGCCGGGAATACCTGCTTTGAAGACCCTCGTTCTCTACCTCTCTCTCCCTCGCTCTCTACCTCTCTTCCTCTCTTTGGGTTGGATGGTAGAGCGACGGTCTAGCTTCAAGCAGGTCCGCTTTCAATCAACCGTCCAAGTGGTTGGGTGCCATTCCTTTTCCCTTCTCCCTCCTCGTCCCATCCCCAATCCTTATCCTGATCCCTTCCAATTGCTATATAGTCATAATGACTTGGCACTTTCCCTTGATAATTCCCTTCCTGTATGAGCTGACTTCTCTAGAGCTATCTCACTTCCAGGTAGCATGGCTTGTGCTCAGCTGTGAGGACTGTTGAGGAGTTCAGTAGATGGCCGTGTGTTGTCTAACTACAATTGTGCCTAATCCTGTTCCACATAAACACCTAAGTGCTGTTTCAGGATGAGAGCTATGCTCAAGGTGACTTGGCACAAGTTTTCCCAATACTGTCATATGATACTTTAAAAACTATTTATAGTTTTTTGGTTAGGGCATATACTTGGTAGTACCAAGTGTGCAGATGCAAATCCTCATCATGGCTTCTATTGATTTGCTCATTTATACATCACATTATTATTATTATTATTATTATTATTATTATTATTATTATAGTTAGAGGAAGTTCATTAGTTGGGTTGTGAGACTTCGGTCTATTTTGAACCCAGCAGTTGTTTTTGATTTGCTGACTTTCTGGAAGCCTTTCCCAGTGTGGTGGTGAAATATCACCGGTCCTTGCACCTCTGTGAGGGGGGGTCAGGGGTCAGGTCAGGTTCTGGCTTTGGTCCCTGGGAGGCCGAAGAACTCCACCGCTGATTTGATCTGGTAGATTGGAAACCATCTCAATGTATAGGTTCAGGGAACCATTGCGGTTCACCCAGAAATTACAGTTTCATTATGTTCACTGCTGGTTTGCTTTGGTATTGTGGTGATCTTGTATCCCCAGACATTCTTAGGCATCCGTTGAGGGGGGCCAGATTCTGGTCGTGATGTGCAATAGTTGCTCATAAGAGCCTGGTGAGGTCTCCAAGGTTGGAAGTTATCAGGTGGGTAGTCAGGGAAGCCACCAAGAGAGCCACCAGAAAGAGGCATTTCATTACATGCAACGGTGAATTTTTCTGGCCATTTTGTTAAACTTGCTTTCAGCAGTGAAGGAATGTTTTTCATGGGGCAAGTGATGCTCCTTTTTTCCAGCTAAAGAAATAATAGATTGTATCAACTTGAAGGCATATTGAGCATGGCATAATATGGCTATAACTCTGGTACAAATTATAAAAACAATAAGTACTGTATGAGCTAATTTATATTAAGTTTTATTTTGTTTTATACAGTATATGAAAGTGTTTTAGGTTTTTATTAGTTAGTATTTCTCCAATAGATTTTCCTTCTTTAGTAATTTTTTATAGTAGTAATAGTAGTTTTAGGTTTTGCTCTTTAATTTCTGTGCAAGTATATACACTTTTATTAGAATAAAAGTTGATTTGTGTGTAGTTCAGCAATCTTCTCCTCCTGGGGTCAGCTGTGTATTTTTGTGTGTTGTATATTTCAGTCTTTTCTTCTGCTGTATATTTTTACATTTTTTTTGTATAGATAACCTTTTAACCTTCATAACCTCTTATAACCTTTTAAATTTAATAAAATACTAACAGTACTCTAGTACTGTTAGTATTTTTCTTGAAAATGTGGCCTTCACATCAGCTTGTATTTTGCCAGTCATATTTCTTTTTTCTTTTTTCGTTTTTCCTTTTTAAAAACATTAATGTAGGTTACATTCACAAGTATATACTGTACTTCTATTGTACTTCTATTAAGGCATAATCTCTCTTGGTAGGTAGACAGGAACGTGACTCGCCACATCTCCAAGACAATGGCCTCCGATGATTGGGATGTTCTAATTCTTCACTATTTAGGTTTAGATCACATTGGCCACCTTGAAGGACCCATGAGTCCACTGATCGGCCCTAAACTTTTGGAAATGGACTCTGTGATAAAGAATATCCACCTTGGACTCGAAAAGAAGGTAAATATACTATTATTGTTAACAAAAATAGTACAGTATTTATAAAATGGGAATATTTAAGATTAATTTTCTTTCCACACTTTCAGATAAAATATTTGGAATCCTCATTTAAAATATAGTTTAATATTTGATTTACAGTGGCTATTTCTGGGGGGTAGCCTTTGATGGCTACTGTCTCCTGTTGTGGTGGTTGGAGGTTCGAGGCTCCTAAGGGCCCAAGTGAAAGATGTTGTTACCCCTCATTTATTGTGGTTGACAATTTATATGATTGGGGTGTGGATACCATAATTTATACATGCTTAAATGACAACCCAGGCAAAGCTTAAAGTTCCAGTTGGGCAGCAGTTAGTTGCTTCTGGAATTCTTCTTTACTGTGGCTGTTCATAGCGGGATTGAGGAGCTATGATCTCCCGCTCTGTGGGTCAGAGGTTTGAGGCTTCTAGGGGCCCAAGTGAATGAAATGTTATTACAATGTCTATTGGGGTTGGCACTTTGTGGCATAGATCACCTAATTCCTCCATTCTTGAGCAGTCATTTTTGCTCACTGCTGAAGAGGGTCCTGGTTTGGGTCTGTAATATTCGGTGTGCGTTTCTTGTTTTCAAAATACAGTAGTGGGTCATTATTCCATTGATTAATACACAATTTCACTTCATTCCCATCTCTTTCTCTTACACACACACACACACACACACACACACACACACACACACACACACACACACACACACACACACACACACACACACACACACACACACACACACACACACACACACACACACACACACACACACACACACACACACACACACACACACACACACACACACACACACACACACACACACACACACACACACACACACACACACACACACACACACACACACACACACACACACACACACACACACACACACACACACACACACACACACACACACACACACACACACACACACACACACACACACACACACACACACACACACACACACACACACACACACACACACACACACACACACACACACACACACACACACACACACACACACACACACACACACACACACACACACACACACACACACACACACACACACACACACACACACACACACACACACACACACACACACACACACACACACACACACACACACACACACACACACACACACACACACACACACACACACACACACACACACACACACACACACACACACACACACACACACACACACACACACACACACACACACACACACACACACACACACACACACACACACACACACACACACACACACACACACACACACACACACACACACACACACACACACACACACACACACACACACACACACACACACACACACACACACACACACACCCCCCCCCCCCCCACCCACCCACCCACCCACCCACCCACCCACCCACCTAAAGGTGAACGAAATAGTGACTGCCAATCCACAAAAAGTTAACATAATAGCACTAGAGATCTGCCATGAGGATGATAAACTAATGATCATAAATGCATATAGTCCACTGCTAAGCAGCACATGGTCAAAGGAGGAGCTAGATAGTAAACGAGAAGGTCTTATAACAATAATGAGAGAGATCATAGCGAGAGCGGATAACGATAGTTCACGACTGTTGATAGTCGGCGACTTCAACTTGAAATCCATAGACTGGGAAGCATGTGAAGCTAAAACAGAAGATTTCTGGACCTGTAAATTTGTAGACCTCATCCTGGAAACATTCTTGTATCAACATGTTAAACAAGCTACGAGGATGAGAGAAGGGGACGTCCCCTCCATGCTAGATTTGATATTTACCAGGAAGGAGGAAGAAATATTTGACATTCAGTACCTTCCTCCATTGGGTAAAAGTGACCATGTCTTTTTGGGAATAAAGTATGCAATGCGTTATAATCTGGAAGAAAATATGACGGTCGATGCAAATGAAAAACCTGACTTTAGGAGAGGACGTTATGGCAACCTTAGAAATTTTTTTAGTGAGTATAATTGGACAGACTTGTTGCTAGGCAAGGAAGTGAATGAGATGTATGTCAGGTTTTGTGAAATATATGATAAAGGCACAAAAAAATTTATACCAAAACAGAGAAGCAGAACTAGGAAACAGGATTGGTTCAACAGAAAGTGCGAGAGGGCCAGAGACCAAAAGACTCAAAAATGGAATCAATACAGGAAGAGGCCGAACCCCCAAACATACCAGCGATACAAAGATGCGAGAAACAACTACACGGCAGTGAGGAGAGAAGCAGAAAGAAATTTTGAAAAAGGGATTGTAGACAAATGTAAAACAGAACCAGGTCTATTCTATAAATTCATAAACAACAAATTGCAGGTAAAGGATAATATTCAGAGGTTGAAAATGGGAAATAGATTCACGGAAAATTACTGTAAAAGGAAATGTGTGAAACATTAAACGAAAAGTTCCAAAGTGTGTTTGTACAAAATGAAATCTTCAGGGAACCAGATACAATAAGAATTTCAGAGAACAACATAGAGCACATAGAGGTGTCTAGAGACGAGGTGGAAAAAATGCTCAAGGAGCTAAATAAGAACAAAGCAGTTGGTCCAGATGGAGTTTCACCATGGGTTCTGAGAGAATGTGCACCTGAGCTCAGCATTCCTCTTAAACTGATTTTTCAGGCATCCCTGTGTACAGGAATTGTAGCTGATGTGTGGAAAAAGGCTAACATAGTTCCAATCTACAAAAGTGGAAGCAGGGAAGACCCCCTTAATTATAGACCGGTATCATTGACAAGTGTAATAGTCAAAATATTGGAAAAAATAATTAAAACTAAATGGGTAGAACACCTGGAGAGAAATGATATAATATCAGACAGACAGTATGGTTTTCGATCTGGAAGATCCTGTGTATCGAATTTACTCAGTTTCTATGATCGAGCAACAGAGATATTACAGGAAAGAGATGGTTGGGTTGACTGCATCTATCTGGACCTAAAAAAAGGCTTTCGACAGAGTTCCACATAAGAGGTTGTTCTGGAAACTGGAAAATATTGGAGGAGTGACAGGTGCGCTTCTAACATGGATGAAAAATTTTCTGACATAGAAAAATGAGGGCTGTGATCAGAGGCAATGTATCGGACTGGAGAAATGTCACAAGTGGAGTACCACAGGGTTCAGTTCTTGCACCAGTGATGTTTATTGTCTACATAAATGATCTACCAGTTGGTATACAGAATTATATGAACATGTTTGCTGATGATGCTAAGATAATAGGAAGGATAAGAAACTTAGATGATTGTCATGCCCTTCAAGAAGACCTGGACAAAATAAGTACATGGAGCGCCACTTGGCAAATGGAATTTAATGTTAATAAATGTCATGTTATGGAATGTGGAATAGGAGAACATAGACCCCACACAACCTATATATTATGTGAGAATTCTTTAAAGAATTCATTAAAGAATTCTGATAAAGAAAGAGATCTAGGGGTGGTTCTAGATAGAAAACTATCACCTGAGGACCACATAAAGAATATTGTGCGAGGAGCCTATGCCACGCTTTCTAATTTCAGAATTGCTTTTAAATACATGGATGGCGATATACTAAAGAAATTGTTCACGACTTTTGTTAGGCCAAAGCTAGAATATGCAGCAGTTGTGTGGTGCCCATATTTTAAGAAGCACATCAACAAACTGGAAAAGGTGCAAAGACATGCTACTAAGTGGCTCCCAGAACTGAAGGGCAAGAGCTACGAGGAGAGGTTAGAGGCATTAAATATGCCAAAACTAGAAGACAGAAGAAAAAGAGGTGATATGATCACTACATAGCAGTCTCCGTGGTGTAGTGGTAAGACACTCGCCTGGCGTTCCGCGAGCGCTATGTCATGGGTTCGTATCCTGGCCGGGGAGGATTTACTGGGCGCAATTCCTTAACTGTAGCCTCTGTTTAACTCAACAGTAAAATGTGTACTTGGATGAAAAAACGATTCTTCGCGGCAGGGGATCGTATTCCAGGGACCATAGGATTAAGGACTTGCCCGAAACGCTACGCGTACTAGTGGCTGTACAAGAATGTAACAACTCTTGTATATATCTCAAAAAAAAAAAAAAACAAACATACAAAATAGTAACAGGAATTGATAAAATCGATAGGGAAGTTTTCCTGAGACCTGGAACTTTAAGAACAAGAGGTCATAGATATAAACTAGCTAAACACAGATGCCGAAGAAATATAAGAAAATTCACTTTCGCAAACAGAGTGGTAGACGGTTGGAACAAGTTAGGGGAGAAGGTGGTGGAGGCCAAGACCGTCAGTAGTTTCAAAACGTTATATGACAAAGAGTGCTGGGAAGACGAGACACCACGAGCGTGGCTCTCATCCTTTAACTACACTTAGGTAATTACACACATGTCAGTGGTACCTCGGAATGCGATTGTCCCTGTATGCGAGATTTTCGGAAGGCGAGGTGTATTTACTCCAAAAATTTGTCTCGGAAGGCGATGGTTACTTCGGGAGGCGAGTTTGAACGCGAGTTTGTTGATACGCGTACAGCCGACCTAGCGCGTGGTCGTTCGGCGATCGTCGCCCCTCTGCCCCGCTGCCCCTCAGTTCACCATTGTCTCGCGCGCAGTGACTACCCCCACATCAATTCTTGTCGTGAATTTTCAGTGTTTTGTTGGATTTTTGGTGATTTGTCTATACAATTTGTTGTTATATATCTCACCATGAGTCCCAAGAAAGCCAGTGGTAAGGATAAAGGCCAGAAAGCTCATGTGAGGATGACAATAGAGGAGAAACAAGAGATCATTCGAAAGCATGAGAACGGTACACGTGTTGTTGATCTTTGTAGGCAGTACAACAAAGCGACATCAACAATATGCACTATACTTAAGAAGAAAAATAAGATTATGAGTGCTAATGTGGCAAAAGGAGTAAGAACATTAACGACACAAAGACCACAAATACTTGAAGAAGTGGAAAAGTTGTTATTAATTTGGATACACGACAAGGAGTTGAGGGGTGATAGTGTTTCGGAGGCCATTATTTCTGAGAAAGCCAGGGTGTTGCACGAAGACCTTCTAAAGAAGACCCCTGCAACGAGTGATGCAGATAAGAAAGAGTTTAAGGCAAGCAGGGGCTGGTTTGAAAAATTTAGAAAGAGAAGTGGTATCCATAGTGTTTGTTACAAGGCATGGGGAGGCAGCCAGCTCAGACAAACCAGCCGCTGGACGATTTATTGACGAATTTAAAGAGTTTGCACAGGCTGAGGGATATCTACCGCAACAAGTGTTTAATTGTGACGAAACAGGACTGTTTTGGAAAAGAATGCCTAAGAGGACATACATTACCAAGGAGGAAAAATCCTTGCCTGGACACAAGCCTATGAAAGATAGGTTTACGCTTGTGCTGTGTTCAAATGCGAGTGGCGATTTAAAAATTAAACCCTTGCTAGTGTATCATTCTGAAAATCCAAGGGTTTTCAAACAGTATAATGTGCAGAAAACCCGTTTGTCTGTGATGTGGAAGTCTAATAAAAAAGCATGGGTGACTAGGCTTATTTTTTCGGAGTGGGTGAATGAAGTGCTGTGCCCTGCCATAGAAAAATATCTGCAGGAGAAACAATTGCCACTCAAAGCCGTGCTTCTCCTTGACAATGCTCCTGCTCATCCTCCAGGCTTGGAAGATGATTTGATGCCTCAATACAATAAATTCCTCACAGTTAAATTCCTTCCTCCTAACACCACTCCTCTAATTCAGCCTATGGACCAGAAAATCATAGCGAATTTTAAGAAACTGTATGAAAGGGCACTTTTCCGGAAATGTTTTGAAAGTGACTGAAGCCACAAACCTCACCCTCAAAGAGTTCTGGAGAGAGCATTTTAACATTTTTAGTGCTTTAAAACTCGTTGACAAAGCCTGGCAAGAAGTGACTCAAAGAACCCTGATCTCTGGCTGGAGAAAATTGTGGCCTGAAGGTGTGAGAGAACTAGACTTTGAGGGGTTTGAGCCTATAAATGATGCGCCTATTGTTGAGGAAATTGTTAGTCTAGGCCAGAAAATGGGCTTGGAATTGGATGGTGATGATGTGGAGGAGTTGGTGGAAGAACACAACGAAGAACTGACCACCGAAGAACTCCTAGCCCTTTAACAGGAACAGCAAGCCAACACAGCAGCGAATGATTCTGCAGTGGAGGAGGAGGTGGTGGCAGCAGCACCAGCGAATGTCCCTTCTGCAGTAATTAAGAAGGTGTGTCAGATGTGGGAAGAGATTCAAACAACTATTGAACATACTCACCCAGACAAAGCTGTAGTAGGCCGTTGTCTTAATCTTTTCAATGACAATGTGATGCCTTACTACAGAGAGAGCTTGCGAAGAAGGGAAAAGCAAGCTTCCATGGACAAATATTTGGTGAAGAAATCGAGCAGTGAGCCTCAACCAGGACCTAGTGGCACTCAGGTTAAACGTCCCAGGGAGAGCACACCAGAAAGGTCCTCACTGCCTGATGTGATTATGGAAGGGGACTCCCCTTCCAAACAGTAACTCCTCTCCTCCTCCCCCCTCCTCACCATCTTCCATACGCCTACAGCACTCGACAGTAAGGTAAGTAATAACTGGAACATAGTTTTGTAGGTTTATTTAGATGAATTAGGTAAATTAGGTATAAAAATTTAGTTTGATGTGGGGTTTTTGGGGTAGTCGGGAACGGATTAATTCATTTCCCTTTATTTCTTATGGGGAAATTAACTTCGGAATGCGAGTTTTCGGAAGGCGAGGCGTCTCCAGGAACGGATTAAACTCGCATTCTGAGGTATGCCTGTATATATAAATGAAAATGTGCATGCATGCAATGTGAGTGATTTCTTTGTCATTGTAGTGAAATGTGTTCCTCAGGGCAAGAGGTACTTGGTGGTTGTTTGTGGAGATCATGGCATGAGTGATGCAGGTGGGCATGGAGGATCCTCGCATTCAGAGGTTACTACATCTTCAGTGCTCTTCTCTAACACCTTTGGAAAGAAAATGTAAGTTATATTTTTAGGGGGTAACCCCTTTGTGGCTTCCTGTTGCTATCTTGCTGATATTTCTCCATACAAGTCACATCAGTTACTGGAGTTCTGTTTAGTTTACTAGGGACTAGACCCAGACCCTGGCCTCTCCTCAGAGGCATAGAGCATATGACATTCTGCCATTTCACCAGGAAAGCATCCAGACAGTTAGCGAAGGTTTACAGACAACTACTGGATTCACGAGACTTGAAGTCTCAAAACTGCCAAACCATTCTTCAAATGATTCAACCAAAACAAAATAATTCACTCGGAACTAGTTCAAACTCATTAATACCAATCACTGCCACCAAGCAGCCCAGAGATTGGTCCTCCGCCAGCTCGCTATTCAGTTATCATTAATTTTGCCTAGTGCATCATTAGTGGGTTTGAATAATTGGGTCATTGCGATGTGGTTGGACTTGGGAGTTGTCAAATCGACCTTGTCAAATCGACCTTGTCCCTTCATTGGGTGTTCCAATTTTTCCCAGTCCTAAAGAGGAGCTTGGTGGAACTTTGGTTCATCCTTGATCTATCAGGTTTGAACAGCTTCATTCCCTGTCCAACTTTCTGTATGACCAAATTTGTTTGGATGGTGTTCCTGGACTTCAAAAGTGCATAATGGCATGTATTCATACATCCAGATTTGAGGGACTGGTTAGGGTTTGTGGTTGGACACAGAGCTTACTGTTTTCAGATTCTGCCTTTTGGCTTAAATCTGGCTCCCTGTATTTTCACCAGGTTAGCATGAGTCATTGTGGCACAGTTATGGCTTTTAGGGGTTCATATTTTAGCCATCGTCGATGACTGGCTGGTTTGTGCGCCTAGTCTGTACGTGTGTTGGCTAGACAGGGATCTGGCTCTTTCCCAGCTTGCCGGGTTTAGGTTCCTGGTAAATTACCAGAAGTCTTGGTTAGTTCTATCGCAAGTTCGGATTTTGTAGGGTCCTAACTGAGACTCTGTCGTCTCTTTCCCTGCCTCCTTTCATCTTGCTTCACTTAAAACTCCATTACCATCTGGTTTTGGACTATCCCTAGGTGACTCATCAGTTGGTCGAGTGTTTGGTGTTTGTTGGTCGAAGCAGCCAGAATTTTGCTGTTTTTATGGCACACAGTTGGCAGAGTTATTGGTGCTCCTCCTGCATTTGTTTTCTAGGTGACAATATGAAGTGGCTTCATACTTGCTTCATTTATTTTTGTCTGTTTGTCATCTTTCTTTGGTTTAGGTTCATGTAGTGTGATCTTTTCTTTCATTGTTGTTTCTTAACTGGAGGCGAGGTACACTATTTACTCAATGTCACTGGTCATTGTCAGTCCGGTGTTGCTGTGGGACATGTTTCTTGGCCAATGGTTTCTCTGCATTAATGCCTGCTGCTTCTCCTCTCTGGTAAGCCCCATAATTTTTCTCAGTGGTTATTTAGCTACAGGGAGCCACCAAGGGGCTCCCTCAGAAACCTATCATTGAATGTAATGAAAAACCTCTTTCTGGTTGAATTCCAGTGGCTCCCTCTCTCCCTCTCTCTCTCTTCTGGGTTTCTTGGTACATTGGGATGTTTTTTTTATTTTCTCCAGAAATGCATAGCAAGCTGGCAGAGAACTGCCTGGTGGCAGAAATCACTTTTAATTGATTCAAGCTGGTTTAGAGTGGATTATTTTGTTTTGGTAAAATCATTTTGGGAGTTTAGCAGTTTCGAGGTTTCGAGTCTTGAAAATCTTGCAATTATCTGCAAAGCTTCACTGACTTTCTGGATACTTTCCCAGTGAAATGGCAGAATGTTATTTGCTCTCTACACCTCTGCGAGGGAAGCCAGGTTCTGGTCCCTGGTACGTCAAACAGAACTCCCGCAACTGCTGTGAATTAAAGTATGGAGCAATATCGGAGAGATAGCTACAGGGACCCTTTAGGGCTCAACAAGAAAAAGACGTTCCATTATATTCAATGCTGAGTTAGCAGATGAATATTCCTGTATTAATTGTTTATCACTAGATTAGCTGCTATAACTACTATGATTAAGCTCATTTATTTCTTAACACATTTTTTAAATTTATTGGTATACCTAACACTTCTTTGAGAGAGTTCACCATAAACCCCTTGTCCCTGTTCAGTTTATTTGTATGTGTTATATGCTGGGTTATGATGGCTTCTGCATCTTATTTGGGATGTGATGTTGCAGTTTGCAGTTTTTTCAGGATGTTCTTGAAACAAAGTGAAAAGGATCATCTGGGAACAGTATAAAATGGATTATCATTGGATAGTTGATATGGGACCATCATTTTTCTGTACAAAATTATTATGGAATAGTATGAGAATAATCATGGCATATTATGAAAAAAGTAGAAATGCTGCCTGTGACTCAGATGTCAGAGAATGATTCTTGGTTGCCCTTTGGCCATCAATGGTGCTTGGTCCTGAGGGTTTATTGCTCCTCACAGTTGTATTATCCTCCTTTGCAGTAGGATACTGTATAAGCTAGATTCCTCCTCTGCTCTCCTGTGATCATGTTTTTGGGTACCAGTTGATGCCTTCAATTTGCCTCTTTCATCTGGCTTCCATCATCATCTTCACTCATCTTATCTTCACTCGACTGTGGTGCAGGCAGACTTACATGGATCCCTGGTCAGAGATCAGAACTATAATGTGGAGATGGACCCCCTAACTGTTTTGGTGTACTGGTCATCCTTGCAATCATGTATGTGGTATAAGGTTCCAGCTTCATCTTGGCTGGCAAACAATCCCTTTTTTTGTTGGCTAAATTGCAAGTTTATTGTTGTAATTTGGAAGCTGCTCATCTCTGTGTTTAAGGGGCATTTAATTATTTCAGGGATATCTGGAGGAGCCATCGGAGAGTCGCTGAAACCATCTCGGTAAGATAGCTCCCCACCTACTGAGTCGCATTAGCCATACCAGCCCTTTATGACCTGCTGGGGACTAGGACCAGAACTTGGCCATCCTCAGAGGTAAAGGAAGTAGGGGATTGTTATGATTACTCTCACTGAGAAAACATCCAGACAGTAAGCGAAACTTACTATCTGAATGTTGAGCAAAACCTTGAGCCATCTTGAGCAAAACCAGCTCAAGGATTTGCAATATCTTGCCTAGTAGGGACTAGTTTGGAATACCAGAGTGGCTATCTTTATCACTCTGCTTGCTTTGGCTCTGGGTATGACTCAATTTTGCCTACTTAGTGTATCCATGTCTGACTGAAGGCTCTAAACTGGTTTCTCTAGTTTGTCACTGGATTTCGGATTTCTCTTCAGCTTGTCTCTGGATATGGGATCACCACAAGTGGGTTTCTCTGAATGAGAGGGATAAGCTCCTCTTCAGAGATTTTATCTGGAGACTTTTCAGGCTTCAGTACTTTAGAAGTATCTGCCATGTTGCCTTGAAAGTTTTAGCAATGTGTTCAGTGTGTGTGCTTAGACATTCTTTTTAACCTTCACCACAATGGGGCACAAGTATCTGATGAGACTGGTCACACATCAACATTTTGGAAATGGATGTTATGTTAATTAAGAGCAAATGTATTTATCTTTTCTGAGGAATGTTTGGTGTTTAGCAAGGGTGTTGCTTGGTGGTCTTTGTAATGGCAAGTAGCAAGGGCTTTGAGTTGTATATATAAAGGTACTTTCTGGTATGACCTGGTATGGGCAGTTTGAAAAGTCTCATACTGGTGCAGAATGGTGACTTGCCCTGATTGCATGATATTTTAAATTAAGATTCAATAGCATCTTTTCTTTGGTAGCAACTGCTTGTACTGTTCAGAAGAGTGCACTTAATATGTACTTAAAGATCTTTTTCACCTACAATTTTTTTTCCAGAACTAACAAGATAGGTTTAGCAAAGCAAGTTGATCTTACCTCAACACTAGCATTCTTAACTGGAGTTGGGATTCCAGAAGGAAACATTGGACAACCTCTTGCTGAAATATTTTCACATCTTGGTGTCGAGAAAAGAATGTCGTTGCACCATAATTCTGCAAAGCAGTTACTGGCAGTTGCCCGTGGGTCAGGACTTCGTGCTCATCACGGTAAGACGTAGCAATATAATAAACCCTAAATATTCTGGTCTGACAATCCTAAGTTTACAGAGTAACCACACATTCCAGAATCTTAACCATACACATATAAATATACTGTATTAGGAAACCTGGATTCTCTATTTATCCCACTTGGTAATACCTCAAACTACTCTAGGATCTTTTGCAAATTGAATAAATACAAATTTCTGGTTTGTCTGAATATCTGGCAGAATGCAACCCTCTAAAATAAAGGCCATCGGTAAACACATCCTCTCTCCATCAAATCTCGCCTGCGTCCATCCTAGCTTGCCACGTCCCCCGCCCCTTGACACCAGATCTCTCATCATTCCTGATCAATCTATATATTCCCATATAACAGTACTCTATTTGTAGGTTATATAAATGTGTCAATTTTTCCTTTACAAAAGATCTGCCTACAATGTACACATCCTTCAAAATAAACCTTTGACTTTCGGTACTACTGTACTACTGTACTAGTAGTTTCATGGTTGGAAAGATATCAGTAACACACGACCTCCCAGCAACCAAGAAACTTGTACCTCCAGGAAACAAATGTCTACTTTAATACTTTTATGCAGCTTTCTCTCTCTTAGGCAAATTGTTAATAACTTGTCACCACCAGACGATATCTTCAGAAGACAAGGTTCATAACATGGTGCAACCTCATGAAGCCTTAAGCCTTCTGAATTAAGTTAATTAACACTTACATATTGCATGGTGGAGAAAAAGTCCAGCCGTTACTTCCTCATGGAGCCTCCTGGGGTAACAAACAATGTAGGTACATCACATAAAAGTATCACACATACTTTTAGTACACACACAACACATCCTAGTACACATGAATAATTTATCTAATTCTGGTGTCCGAGTCTCAACATAACATGATATTGCTTACTTACAAACTTAATAATCATTCATATTACTCACTAATTAGACATTGCTGGCAGTTATTTAATGATTACTAAATTTGATTTTAGATTATCATTATGCAATTTATGCCAAATATTACAAAAATAAGTACTCTGTTGTTTTCCATTTCACTCAGATAATGCAGAGCTGCTCTTTGAAGAAGCAACAAGGCTTCATAAGGATGTTTTGGAGAAGCTGTACAGGAATCCTCCAGACCCAAGTTATAAGGATGCTGAAGCAGAGCGAGCGTGCAGGTTTTACCTGGAGTGTCAACAAGTGGTGTCTGAAGCTCTTGCATCAAAACTTCAGAGCTATGACCTTCCTACCATCTTCGTTTCCACCAGTGCTGTTGTTTTGGTTGGTTCTAGTTGTAAAATGAAAAATTGGTTGATCTTTGAGTTGACAGATGAGACTTAGTAACTCCTTCACATAGCTCCAATGGCTGCAAGGTGTCAAGCCTTTTTTCTCGCCAATTCTCTCATTACATCGGCCAGTTTCATTTCATGATTCATTTTGCTTGGGGAAATATTTATAGCAAGCTAAAATTTCTGTGTCTTGGGGAAGAGGCTATGTACACTATATGGATGACATAAAACAAATAGCTTAAACAATTTGAAATTGATTTCATATTTCCATTTCTTTTCTAGACTCTGACAGTAAGTCTGTGGAGACTTGGCATAGATCCTTCAGTGTCGAGGGAGTTCAATATGCTTGCCATCTGCTGGGGGGCTGGTGGCACATTTGTGGCCTGGCTTCTCTGTTGTGCAGCTGCTTCAAGTTCTCACATCTGCTACTTGCTGCGTCCAACTCCTTGGCTCCTGGCTGTGTCATTTATATACATCTTAGTAATGATACCTCAACTCTGTACTACTGGATGGAGGGAGAAATATAAAGTAAGGTGCCATAGATTTACCGTATCTTAACAGCATAATTTGTAAAATATAATTTTACAATAAATAATTTCTGGGAAGAGTCTCTTGGTAGCCTCCTGAAAGCTATCTTGCTGAGATGGCTTTCCACTTCTGGATCAAATCATTCGCAGGAGTTCTGTTTGGCCTAACAGCGACCAGAGCCACAACTTGGCTTCCCCCACTCACAGAGGTCCAGAGAGCAGGGGGACTATTATTGACACCCTCACTGGGAAAGCAGCCAGAATATCAGCAAAGCTTTATGGATAACTGCAAGGTTCATAGAAAATGAAGCATCGAAACTGCCAGATTACTGCAAACAATTCAGAAGAAACCCTGACCAAGCCAGCCATGGTCATTGATCTGCTTTGTCGGGCTTTCAGTTCGGTTTGGGTAGTTGCAGCTGTGTGGCTTGCACTGCACAGGGTTCGGACTCCTTGGGACTCCATGTTCTGGCTTCGTTCTGACTGTTTCCCTGTGGTTGACTCAACTAGGAAATTTGTCATGTTTGGGCACCTGGACGTGAATCCTTTTGCATCGACATGGCTTTGGTCATCTCCATTGTATGCAGTGCCATTCTACGACTGCGAGACCCTTGCAGTGGATGCTTTTCGGATGCAGTAATGGATTGCTGTATTCAGTGGCGGTTCTCTACCGTTGCCTTTATGCCACCAATTCTGCCTTGGTTGATGCCTTGTGGGTCGATCCTGTTACATTGGTCCCCTATTCGATGGCTTGCCTTTCTCAGGTTGTCTGCAGTTTCTTAAGTTTAACCAGCCTGCAGTCTACCCTTGTGCCCTTGATGTTCGGATGTATGGCATTCTCTCGCCAGTGTTTATGGACATGTCCTGGGTAGATATTTGGACGTGGAAGTTTTGGAGGTCGAAGAGGGTCTTGGCAGCTTGGTATTTGGTAAATGTCCCTGGTTCCAGTTGGTCATATGTGGTGTTGGGCTTGGTTTCCTGGCCAGGGGTCAATTCAGATTAGTACCTGCCATCTCCCCTCCTCCCTGGTATGTCTGTTTTTTTTTTTTTTTTGTCACTGTGGGTACAGTAGTCAGCTTCAGGGAGCTATCAAAACGCTCCTCAGAAAACCAGCATTGAATGAAATGAAACGCCTCTCAGTTAGTCCTGGTGGATCCCTCTATCCCTACCAGGTTTATTGGTTTGTCAATTTGTTGTCCATCACTTCTGGTTTCAGGTTTTTGAACTGCGTGGTGGTGGCTATCAGTATTAACAGTTCAAGCTAGGTTAGTTTGAACAAATTACTTCTAATGAATCATTTGCACAATTGTTTGGCAGTTTAAATTTTTCATTTTCTATGAACCTTGCAGTTGTTTGCAAAGCTTCACCAACTTTCCGGATGCTTACTCAGTGAGGGTGGTGAGTCTTCCTGCTTTATGTACCTCTAAAAAAAATGGGCCCTGGTTCTGGTGTCTGGTAGGTCAAACAAGACTCCTGTGACTGATGTGACCCAATAATAGGATGCCATCTCAACGAGATAGCTTTAGGTTACCTTGCGATGATTTCAGAGCTCAACATTCCCGCGGCCCGGTCCTCGACCTGGCCAGGGAGACCATGGTCTCCTTCAGAGACCAGATAGTCATGGGTCCTTACCAGAAAGAAACATTCCATTACATTACATTCTGATTTTTGTTCTTTTAATTTCTAATACAGTGACACCTCTGTTTACGAATGCCCCCTCTTTACGAATTTTTCGGGTTACGAGCCCAATTTCTTCGTAAAATTTGATTCGGGTTACAAACTTTACCTTAGAGTTACGTAGTTTGTTGATATGCGTATAGGCGATTGAGCGTGTGGTTCCTTGTGACATGGTCGCCCTTGCTTCAGTTTGCCAGTGGCTCCCACTTGGCAAACTGAAATTTGTCACTTGAGATCGCCAGGTGATGATCGTGCTTGAATTCTTTGTATAGAATTTCATTGTTTTTCAGTTTTTTTGGCTTCTAAACATAAAAGTAATTATTATATACCATGCCATGGGACCCAAGAAAGTCAGTGGTAAGGTTCAACTTAAGAAAACACATGTGAGGATAACCATAGAGAAAAAAACGAGAGATCATTCATAAACATGAAAATGGTACACAGGTTGTTGAACTAGCTGGGCAATACAACAAATCTTCAGGGAAGGAGGAGGCAGTGGAGAATGTCCCTTCCTCATTAAGAAAATATGTGCAGTATGGGAAGAACTGCAAAGTTTTGCTGAAAAGAATAACCCAGATAAAACTTTAGCAGGCTTAGAAGCATTGACCTTTTAAATGACAATGTGATGTCTCACTACAGACAAGTGTTAAAATGTAGGGAAAACAAATGTCTTTAGACAGATTCTTAGTAAGACAAGCAAGCAGTGAGCCACAACCAGGTCTTAGTTGTATGCAGGCAAAAACGTAGGCGAGAGAGTACCCCAAAGAAGTCATCAGTGCTTGATGTTATAATGGAAGGGGACTTCCCTTCCAAACGGTAACACCTCTCCTCCCCCCCTCCCTTCCTCACCGTCTTCCATTCACCAATAAGATTCATCAATAAAGGTAATAATAATTTGTACATACATGTACTATAATTTGTACTATGCTATAATTTGTACATACTATAGTACTAAATATTTGTGTGAATTAGAAATGAAATGTATTTTGAAGTCGAGATTCTTGGGAGGTGTGGAATGTATTAATTCAATTTACATTATTTCTTATGGGAAAATTTGTTTCAGGTTACGAATTTTCTGGTTAAAAACCGTCTCCGGGAATGGATTAAATTTGTAAACAGAGGTGCTACTGTAATTTATTTGATTAAAAGCATCTTCTTTCTTCCCTTCTGTTTTCCCTATTTTGTAAATTTGTTCAGAACTGGTTCTTGTTATCTCCAATTAACCCATGCATTGTGCACCTGTTTCATGTACAGTAATTTCCCAAGTGTAGCTACAGGATGAGGGCTTATGGTGTCCCATCTTCCCAGTACTCTTTGTCATATGACACTTTGAAACTACCGACTGTTTTGACTTGTTCCAACCATCAACCATTCTGCAAAAGTGAACTTTCTAATAGTTTTTCTGCAGCTTTGTTTCCTTAGTTTGAATGTATGTCATCTTGTTCTTGAAGTTGTCATTTTAAACAAGTAATCTTAACTGTTACTATTTTGTACATCGCTTGTACAAAATACAATAATAATAATAGTAATGATAAGTTGAATAATTCACTTAACCTGAAGAAGCCTGTAATACCAAAGAAGAGAAGCCACCCAGGGGCACAAGCAGGCTCACCTGGAGAAATGCCACAAGGAACTACAAAATACACAAATCTTGAAATTGATGTTCATCTAGTTCGAGATTCATCATTCAACCTTAGATTACTGGAATAATTATGATGTTTTAAGTAGGATATCTTTAAAGGTGTGTTATTATTTCTGAGAAACCAGTCTTCAACTACAGTACTTTCAAAAACACTTCTGCAGCGTTATTTACTATTGTATTTGTCCAGTTTAAAATTAACTGGAAATACATGCATGCATAATAGATGTTAGTACACTTAGATGCCTTACATATTTATTCGCAGATTATTTTGGCCAGATTGTTATTCTGTCAGGATTTGGTGGTCTAGGTAATGTTAAAAATATACAAATTTGTCTACATGACAAACGTTTCGAAATCGGTCTGTTGTGTAGGACTTCAGTTTTTGTACGGCTCATTAATGTATATATCTTAATACTTTACATCATGGATCAAGTGTGTTATTAGATAATGTATTTCTTCCACTGCATGCTCTGTGGAAATACTAACTTATAATAAACTTCATTATTTTCAGAAAGAGAAAAACACAGACTTATTGTACAGCTTCCTGCTGCTTGGGACTGGTTTGCATACCTTAAGTCTCCTGGGGACAAGTCTTGTGGAAGAGGAGCATCAAACTGCTTACTTTTTGATAAACAGTCTTCACATGGGACTCATTCTGAAGATTGTTGTCCAGAGTCTTAGAGGAACATTTGGTTCAAGTATAAAAACCAATGCAAGTATTGCAACTGATCTTCTCGGTGTTGGAAGAAAGGCGGATCGTGGCTTCTCCGACTTACCAACAAGAATCACAAGAGATGATGGAAATATTACCCTGTTACAAAGACTCTGTAAACGCCCAAACAAATTGTTGCTTCTGCTAATTGTGAGTTTGATATTAAGTAGACTAATGAGGTCTTGGAATTCTACAGGAGACAAATGGAAGCATCTCGAGGACTTGGGAGATGTTATTCGAGCGGTTGGAGGCTCTGTGCTTGTATGTGTTGTTTTGTCTGGACTCGTAATTTCATTATTTTTATTTACATGCACTTGTTTGCCATTAGTGCTTGTGACTTGTGGTTTAATATTTGGGCGGCATTTTCCTTATTGGGGAAAGGACGTCAGCAGCGGAACATTTGAGGCTCAAATGGCACATTTAGCAATCGTTATAGTATTTGTGTATGGGCTTTTTAAAGCTAAACTGATTGACTTTAAAGGCCAAACAGTTAAAACTAAAAAGGCACTGGATGTCTATGAACCTGAAGAGGAAAAAATGTGTGTTTTAATGAGATACATCTACACCTCCTTGAGTCTCCTCTGCCTTCTCCTTCAGCGAGTGGACAACATTGGACTCATGTCACTAGTGCTGGTTCAGAACTGGCTGCTCTGCTCTGTCATCTACAGACTCACTCTTGCAAAGTGCATCTCATGGGAGGTGGCAGCTCTATCAATAGACTGGCTCGCTTTTGCTCATTTCTTTTATCAGGTAAGTTGTATAATTATACCATTGTATAGTTGACCCCATTAATTGACATTAAATTTTTGTTATCATTAAACAAAAAAAATCCAGGTGTTATATATGTAATCTCTGTCGTATTAAAATTTGCAGAACAAAATTATCGTGTTAAGTAAATTTGGCATTAAATTATTTTCAGGGGAATAGCAACAGTTTAACCACTGTTGACATCAGTGCAGGCTTCGTTGGAGTCACCTCATACCATCCATTTGTCCATGGGATTCTCATAGCAACTCAAACTTTCGGGGGAAGTCTCCTCACATATCTGGCCTATTTAACGTACATCATCTCGAAGGATGAACGTAAGGAGAGGTAAGTAGGAACTTTGTAGTGTTAGTGTTATAGTTTTGGTCACAGCATTACAATAAATCACTTGAATTTTCAGCTTTCCCTGATATTTTGAAGAAAAAAAATAGCTAGAGTAATCCCATTCCATAAATATTCTAATCACATTTGTATCAACAATTTTGGACCAATATCAATCCTGTCTGCCATGTCCAAAGTATTTGAAAAGCTAATGTACAACTAACTTTAATCCTACCTAGTTTAACATAATACACTCATCTCTTGTTAATATGGCTTCAGACTCCAAAAAAGCACCAATGATGCTTTAATTAGGTTGCTTGACTTAAACATGCAACTCTTGACAAAAATGAGTACCCTATTGGTCTATATGTAGACCTGCATAAAGCCTTTGACACAGTTTACCACAATAACCTTGTTATTAAACTGCGCCACTATGATATCAGAGGACACTCGCTTTCAATCTTGCCTCAGTGACGGGCACCAGTGTGTTTGTGATAGATAGTACCTTTACACTGCTGATTAACATTGTTGTTTCACAGGGTATAATGCTTGGTCCACTCCTCTGTCATTTACATTAATAACTTGCCTGAAGTCAATTCTGTTTTTTGATGACACAACTTATATTTTCTCAAATGCTAGTTCATTTGTTCAAAGTGACAGTGAATGCTGAGCTGGAAAAAAGTCCATTTATGGCTGACCACCAACAAACACTCTCTTAACATTAAAAAATGTATTATATATTATTTGGAAATGAGTCCATTGTGCTGATCAGGATTCAATTACACACTCGAATACTGCAACCCAGTTTTAATAAACTCATTTTGCTACATACTGTCTGAAATAATAAAAAGCAAATGTTGTAACAATATTTTGAAAGGGATTTACAATTATCTTGATAGTGATTCTTACAAATAAGATCAAAATATTACTGTATAATCTTAAATATGATATTTAGAAATATCAATGTTCCCTCTTATATATTGTAGGAATCGTTTGGTGATTAGTGCACGGTTGGTTTGACTGTGGGTCATTTATTTGTTGTATCCTGTGGTGGCTCTATGCTGCTATCTGCATGCCACCACTTGTCTTGGTGGATACCTTATTGTTTGGTGCCGTTTCCTTGGTTCCCTGTTTCGAGGCTTGCTTTTCCCAGGTTGTCCGCAGTGTCAAGTCGAGCTAGCCTGCAGTCTACCCTCGGGCTGATGATGATCGTAAATATGCAGATTTTGCCACCGTTTTCTCTAATATATTATGCTGATATTCAGGCTCTCAGGTTTTAGTATTCTAACTGGGGACTGGCAACCCAGTATTTGGTTAATGTTCCTGGGCCCATTTTGTCATGTGTGGCTGTGGGTCATGTTGCTCGCACTGGTTTCTTCGTCGTCATAAGTGCCTGCTGCCTCTCATTCTTCCTGGTAAGTGCCTTTCTTTGTGATTAGTGTAGTATCAGGAAGCCACAGAGGGTTCTCTCCAGAAATGCATCAGTAAAAAAGTCCCAGAACCCCCCATCAAGCAGGTATAGATTGTAATGAAATTCCAATTTCTGGAGGAGCCCAAGTGGCTCCCTGCCCTTCTGCCAGGGCCCCTTGCCCTCCCCTTCCATGTTTGTCTGTTCATCACAAGTTTCATCATCAGGTTCAGAACTGTTGTGAGGAGCTGGAAGTCTTAAGCTGGGACCAGGCAGTCTGGTGGTAGTAATTGGTACTAATGATCTTCGATCTCATTTGTCTGAATCCCTTGATTTTTGTAATTCATTTGCATTATTCTTTTGATAGTTATTTTAAGGATTCAGTTTTGACAAACCCTCCAGTTATGTTAGTTTTGCTGACTTTCTGGAGTCTTTCTCTGGTGAGGTGGCACATTGTTACCTGCTCTCTTTGCCTCTGTGAAGGGGAACAGATTCTGGTGCTGGTTCCTGTTTGGCCTACACAACTATCCATGACTGATGTGACCATTTAGTAAGGCAAAATCTCAGGAATATACACACAGAAATCATAATAGCATGATATATCAAATGAGCAAATCCACAAGGGCCATGATGAGGGTTCAAACCTACACACGGGATGTTCCCAGCTGCGCATTAGTCAACTGTGCCATGACATGGTTGTGGCACATGATGATGTATGTCTGAGATACTGATTGTGGCACATGTCATGGCACAGTTGACTAAGGCGCAGCTGGGAACATCCCATGCGTAGGCTCGAACCCTCATCACGGCGCCTGACAGCTGGGTGGACAGCACTTCGGATTCGTAGTCTTGAGGTTCCGGGTTCGATCCCCGGTGGAGGCGGAGACAAATGGGCAAAATGTTTCTTTCACCCTGATGCCCCAGTTACCTAGCAGTAAATAGGTACCTGGGAGTTAGACTACGGGCTGCTTCCCGGGGGATGTGTAACAAAAAGGAGGCCTGGTTGAGGACCGGGCCGCGGGGACGCTAAAGCCCCGAAATCATCTCAAGATAACCTCAAGATAACGGCCCTTGTGGATTTGTTTTCAGGAACATAGTTTCATAAAGTCACTGGAGGGTTCCTCCAGAAAGTGGCATTCCATTACATTCAGTGTTGGGGTTTCGTAATAATTGTAACACTCCAGAGGGCTATTAATTGTGTACTTTTTCAGGTGGCAACAGTCGTTGAATATCTGGTGGTGTGCGCGGCTGGCTACCATCAGCCTCTATTTGGTGAATGTGGCCTGGCAGCGGCACCACCTCTTCATCTGGTCAGTGTTCACCCCAAAACTCTTGTATGAAGGGGCACATATTTTAGTGTTGTGCTTTCTTACCCTTTTTATGTGGAGTATAGAAAAGGTTTGTACTGTTCTAGAGGTGACTTATAGATTTGAATAAGGTGATTAGTTGTCATTTTGAGAGCATATAATTATTTGTACACATGGTTGCAAGAAAGTAGCAACAGAATGTTATATAATATGTATATATACAATATATATAGTATATATGTATATATATACAATATATACATATACATATATATAGTATATATGTATATATATACATATATACTATATATATATATATATACATATATATACACAACCCTCGACAGGGTTGAGGGACGAGCCTGATATGTGGGTTGGAAAGGTCACAACATTTTTGAGGTTGAAGACTGCTAAGAGTTCATGAAAATCCTTCTGTATGAGATACTGATTGAGGTCATTGACAATTAGAATGTGCTGACAGTCGTGCTGCATTAGCAGGGAGTCTATGTTGTCCAACAGGAAGTTGATTGGGCAAGCACCCTGCCATTGAGGTCTATACATTGTACATAAGAGTATTCAGGTACCAGGATTTATGCAAATTTTTGAAGAACATAATTTCTAGATGACTAGGGATGGCCACATCAGTGGGTTGGGCACAGATTTGCTGATGAACATTGCAACACCCCTGACTTGGCCCTGCCTTAGACCACAAAAATTGAGTATCATTTCTGTTACACTCATCTTGTTGTACCATTAAGAATGCTTCTATATTGTCACCCAGGCACACACATTTGTGGAGACTTTGTAAGCTATTATCAACAGGTGCATCTATGCCAAAGAATATCCATAAGGTTCTAGATATCATTCAGGATGTCAACACGAGAGCAGAAAGACAGGATGGGTGGCGTCGTAGGAATCAGATTCATGGAGGAGCTTATTGTGAGATGACACAAAAGAACAGAAGGACAGGAAGTTTCTTCGATCATCCTGAAACTGAGAACATTCTATGAATTTGTGTGCGACTGCCAGCAAGACAATGCAAGGCTGAGAAGTGCATGTCTCTGTTCCATTAAATGCCCGTGGATTAATCATGTGTGGCTAATGCATATCACAGACAGAGAATTTTCAGATTTTCTGTTTATGTAACAGGAGGAATACCATGGAGATGGGTCACATTTGAGAGTACTTACTTATTTGTAATAGCTAACCATCTATTGCTTCAATGTTTCCAAGCTCATTAGAGGCAACACCAATATGGCTGGGAACCCAGCAAAACTCAAGTTGCCTGAAATTGGCTAAAGATTGGTATTGTACAATGTTGATTCATGATTACTATTGTACAATGTTGATTCATGATTACTACTGGATGAGAAGAGTCTGAAATATAGCAAAAGTTTGGCTAAGTCAGCTAATAAAGAAGGACCAGGGCATATACAATAATTTAAGTTTGCAACAGAATTTGCTGAAGTCAGAAGCACCTCTGGCTGGACTTGTCTTGTCATCAAGTATACCACTATGTTCCAAATAGTGGCAACACTTGCCCTGGGGACTCAACAGAGTATACTCGCTCAATAAATACACACTGTTCATGATCTTTAACCACTTTGGCATAAGTGGTCTGGGTTCCTTTGTAACCATGTGTTTATGACTTTTGCAGTCTACCCTTGGCTAGGCCAAAATTAGTTGGCAACTTAGGACAATTACTCTTAAATGGTAGTGTGAGTGTGCCAGTGTTGTTGAGCTGTCAAAATACCTAAACTCATATTCCAAGTTTTTCCAGCATGAACTACGATTCTTCGTTAACTTCTTTGTTAGTTATATGAACATGATCAAAGTCCCACATTTGGCAAAAGTCGTCTTTCTATGAAAATTTGTCTGCAGTTTCATTCTTCTGGGAATAATGATAATGAGCATCAGTGGCACCTACGAGATCAAGTCAACTTCAACATGAGTTTACTGGGATCTTGACTTGTATTATGCACTGTGTAGTGAAATTTATTAGACAATAGGTTAATTTCCAGAACATGTTTTTATTATGGCTGGACAATATCTTAAGTGATCAGCACTGATAAGAATCCCTAGATATGTTCCCAGAGTATTATAGGAATCTGCCAGATGGTAATCCATCCATAGGAATCTGCCAGGTGGTAACCCTTCCATAGGAATCTGCCAGGTGGTAACCCTTCCATAGGAATCTGCCAGGTGGTAACCCTTCCATAGGAATCTGCCAGGTGGTAACCCTTCCATAGGAATCTGCCAGGTGGTAACCCTTCCATAGGAATCTGCCAGGTGGTAACCCTTCCATTTTAATAGACTTGAGCTTTGGCAATATCCAAGCAACTGTTAAGCACTTTGTCAAATATAGATATTGTTCTTAAAAGGTGTTACTTTGCACCCGCAAGATATGTAAACTTGAAGGTTGTAAGATATTAATCTTATTTTATAGTCTGTTTACATGAGACAGTTGATCGAGTCCCAGCTGTGTCTGGATACCAGTGACAGGATGAACAATCCAGCTGGGTTTTTTCCTATTAGGAAGGGGTGTTGTACATGCTGCTATATATCAGTATGTTGACTCACAGGATAAGTGATTACTGCCCAATAAACCAGCCTCCTGGACAGAATTACTTACTGTTAAGGTTTAAGAAGGGATTTTGCTGGATTAAACAGATGTATAGCAGTCTAAATGAAACTTACGCTTTTAAGTATAAAGTGAGTGACATTTAGCCTTCCACTGTCTGCTGGCCATGCATATATACTTCTCTGCTGCTTTTTGTATATAAAGGTTGCTAGTGCAATTTAGTTGACTAGTTTGACCAACCATCCTGTGAGATGAGGATATTACGTCAACTTCTAACTATCTCAGCAGATTCATGGACTATCCTGGATGAAACTGACTTTGAACACCCAGGACATCAAATAAGGATATGAATAAATCTGGATTTAAATAGCTTGTCATCAAGCCTTCTTTTTTGTGGCAATAATTCCATAATAAAATCTGATATATCCAATTGGATATCACTCCCAATTAGTTGTTTTATTTCATCCTGTAGAGCTGCTTCACCAATATACACAACTAGTTATTAGTTTGTATTCCCTCAGTCATGTTGATATTTCTAGAAAAAATATATAGAAGACCAGTGATATAGAATACTGTATCTGAAAAAGGCCTGATGATGATGATAGCTTGATGGGTGATTCATTTAAAAGAAAACAAAGAAACCATTCTTTTAGAAATGATTTCATCTAGAATAGGTGTGGACATCAGGCAAGGCAGTAAGTTGCAGTGAGTGCAAGGATGAACACCTAGGATATGTCTTGATAATTTCCTAGATATACAATTTAGCTTGCCAAAGTCAGCATTTTGTAGACCCTATTACTATACTTTTAACCAGGTACCAAGAGAACCAAATTCAATTAACTTAATTGATCTATTGTTACTGCCTTTTGTACATGATATATTCACATCATATTTAATCATATGATATTGCTGGTACTAGAACTATTGCTTGGATTTAAATTTCTATGCATAACACTGTAATATTACACATTAGAGTCAAATCATTTAGGCAATAATTTACTTCATTTTTAATACTAGATACAAGGTGGTATTAATTAACATGCCATCCTCCGTCTATCTCACCCTCACCTTCGTGGTTGGAAATTTATGGTCACATAGCCATAAATATTTACAATGTGTTCTTAAACCCATTGTGATACTTCCCCCATTCATCACAAGCTAACACATGCACCAAAGTGCACGCACCCATGCACACGTGCACAGTTCACTTAGCAATCGGTGGTAGATGGAACATGTTAAGCGAGAAGGTTAGTGGTGGAGGCCAAAACTGTTAGTCGTTTCAAAGCATTATATGGCAAAAAGTACTGGGAAGATGGTACATTACAAGCGTAGTTCTCATCCTGTAACTACACTTGGGTAATTATAATTATACACACACTAGTGCTACATAGTCTTCCTGGCTTGGTGCCTTCTTTTGATAATTACTGTACTTGCACACACACACACACACACACACCATGAATGTACTATGGTACTTTTCCCAACTCTTGCAACAATATATTGTGATTAAGGGAGGTGTTTAGGAGCCCAATATGCCACAACCGCCACCACATCAACATGAAATGAGTCGCAGGTGGGTGTGGGGTAGGGTGGTTGCATCAGGTAGCAGCCAAACGAGCCAACTCGCCTGTTTAGAAACAGCAGCAATCAAAACACGTCAGCTCACCCTGGTGTCTAGCACCAAACCAATTCCATGTATGATTAACCATCCTGTGAGATGGGGATATTAGATTAACTCATAGCTAGTTTGTTATATACAGTATACTCTATAATCCTTCATATCAAATAGGGTAGCAGCACATCGTGTTAATAACAGCCTGTGTTAATAAAAAAATTATAATTTTCATACCTTCAAATTCTCCATTGTCATGTATCATTATGTATGTACTCTTACTTAAATAATAATAATATTATTAACACAGTATATTATTTTCAGATTTTTAGTGGTTTACAGTTGGTTAGCCTGTATTGGTGTTTGTTGAGTGTTGGCAAACCTGGTTAGAGGAGGACTCGGCTTGTCAACAAGAGTTGCGGGTGTATCCAGATGTCCTCATTTATTCATTTACTATACAAAGGTACAATGGCTTATGAGGGTACATACATTGGTGATTGGTGGTACATTCTTGAAAAGCCACTAAAAACTCTAAAACACAACATTCAAGCCATACCTCATCATAAACATTGACAAGCCAGTGACCATCTCCCAACATTACCACCCGTGAAGCCATCAGGTGAAAACCTTCACAAGCTTTTTATTGACATGTCAGGTGAGTATGAAAACAACTCTCTTGTAATTTAATTGCCACAGCTCAGAATTCAGTGATATTACAGTTACTCCTGTGATTCAAGTCATATTTTGTAATCAGTAGCATACAGCATAGGATCACTTGCTTCTCTAGCAGTGAGAGGTTAGTGAAGACCCTAGGTTCTCATGGTGTCACATTTTATTTATAGTTATTAGTAGGAATTCATTCTGCAACAGGAGTTAACTTGTGTGGTAGCCTTATATTTCAGAAGGCCACAAGTTAGCTGCAGTTATATTCCTAATTACTCAGTTGCTTAAAGGAGTTGCAGTGTATTGTTCCAGTGCATAAGTACAGGGGCAAAGAGGACAGGGTCAAGAAGTGTAATATCCTGCCAGTGACACCTAGTGAGGTACAACTTGTGAATGAGGAGATACTTCAAGCTTTCGCATGCCTAGTAAGACATGCCAGGATAACAAGGGCACATGAGACAGTAGATAGGGAAAGGGTAGGGGATGCTGGACATTTAAATGGTAGCTAATCTGATCCTCTCTTTTTCCCCCTTGTAAGTTAACATTGCTACAGAACAAGGTAGGGATTATTATTATTTTGAGTGTACATTTATTGTCTATGACTGTGATCATGAATTGATGACTTGAGAGATTGCACCAGAGGTGTTTATTGATTTTGCTAAGAATTATTTTGTGTGCCAAAGCTTAGTGAAGCTAAGCTGTTACATGGCTTGTGTAATTACAGTAACTTTGACATTATTATTTGAGTGCAGGGATTAAGTGAAAAGCCTTGTCAATTATTTCTTAAAGTCTTTTCGATTTTCTAGCAATCTGTGTCACTCTAGTGAGCGAGTTAAAGTAAATTCTGGCTCCATCCAGTTCTGAGCAGCCTAATGGGCAAGTTGCCCATCAAAAATTGTGATATTTCAGTTGACACTGGCTTTAAACTGTATCATATGCAAGTTTCTATGTTCATTAAATGTAATTCTATGACATTAAGTTTCCATAACTCATCTCTCGCCTCATCATTTCTTTCCCAATGTTCAAGCCGAGTCTTCACTGTCCATATAAACTACACTGTGGGGAATACATGTGTGGGGGCAAGGCTTGAGACTAAGTATAATTGTTGGCTAATGTCTAGGGTAGTAGGTTACTCTTGTATAGTGTTAACACCAGTCAATAGGCCTGGTTCCAGTGTGTTTACTGACAGTGCAAAAGCGGAGTGCCACAGTAATTTTGTGAGCGTTGAGGGGTCCAGTATTAACCTTCCCATTATTTACTATGGCTACACTAACAGCCCCCCCAAACTTGGTGCCTTCTTTTGATAATTACTTACACTAACAACCCTGAAGATTAGGTATTCTTGTCATGTGATATACACTGAGTGGGGAAGCTCCAGCACCTCGCTCATTAAGGTTGATGAGATGTGCGACGGCCAACTGGTGGAGAATTGTCCCTGTATTCCCCCACTCTACCCCACTGCACTTGGGGGGGACCCACGGTGAATCTGGTATCTCCTGAGATACTAGGTACTAGGGATCCCTGTGGCAGCAAATTGCAAAGGGGAAATGTGCAACAACCTTCAGTGATGCCAACCTGTCCCTCCTCTCGACTACATTTACACTACATCTTCACTGATACCATCCTTTTTCCACCACCCTAACCCCCTTTCCCTGGCTACTCTCAAACTGCCTCTCCATATTTCCTTGTAAACAAAATCATTTTTTATCTTTTATCATACAGTATTGACTCATTGTTAAGGACAGGAATGCCATTAGGCTTATCAAACTTTCTCCCCAGGAGCATAGGCCAACTAATGACCTTCCTGAGGTTGTAACCCACAGCATTTATCTAACTCTTGGGCACCTATTTACTTCTAGGTGAACAGATGCATCATGTGTTAATGTGCCCCAAAAATCTATCCTATTGCAGGAATGGAATCTGGAACTTTTCGGTTGTGAACTGACACTGCTGACTTGTGCTACAGGATCCGTATGTTTTGCCTTTTCTTTAGTTTTGTCTTTTCACTTCGTCTTTTTTATTCTCTCTACCTGAATTTTCTTACTTACAGATTTGGGGAAAAAAAAGTCTCTGTCAAAAGATGATATGTGTATTTGGTGTCATTACACAGTAGATTTATATACAGGTATACACAGGGGGGTATGGGGTGTTGGGAGGACTCTTACAAGCATATATAAGGGCAGCAGGGTGTTGAGTGCTGGGAGGACTTGTACAGGCATACATAAGGGGGCGGCAGTGTGTGGAGTGTTGGGAGGACTCACACGTGGATGCTGTAGTCGTTGCCACTCCCTGGGGTGAAGCTCCGCCTGGAAAACAAAAATTTCTACATTGTATTAATGTGATTATTCTGTGAATGAAAAAATATAAATATGTAATTATACAGAACACAAGGACAAGATGGTGTTCTTAACCTGACAATTTAGGGGGAAAACATAATTATGAATTAAAACCACTGTTCTGTGCACACTGTGATGTGAGGAAAGGGGACGTGCAGACTAACACATCAAGTTTGTTAGTACGTCATAAGATTCAAAACTCGCACGCAGTAGGTTGGGTAGCAGATGGAGACCTGAGGCCTCCAGTGAGCATCTGCCATTTTGTAAAATATTCCTGGCATGCCACATGGCTGTCAATAGGCTCAGTTTGAAGTGAAAAATCATAGTTGATACATGCGCATCTAGCTTCCAGTCTCAAATGGGTTTGCGTGACTGAAAAATCACTGTCTTAAGATGAAATTCAAGACACATTGTTTGAAGAGGACTGTACTAGTGATGTTGACGACCCAAAGCCATAACACAAGTACCAGATATGAGTGGTACTGTCATTGAAGGCATGGATACAGGGAGTGTGTGCAGGAACAAAGGTGGATGTCTTTAAAAGGCATTTATGGTAATTAGGTTTTTGCAAGAAGTGCTGGGCCAACTGGGTTGTAGCAGATATATGGGCCTGCGGGCCACTCCAAGCAACAGCCTGTTCGACCAAGATATCACAATTCGAGCCTGGCTCCATGCTGGACTCGGGGAGTAGAACAACTCCCGGAACCCTCTCCAGGTATGCTCCAGTACACGGTTCTCACCAGTCCTGCTGTGCCAGCCAAGGTCAAAACCCCACCCATTATCCTCACCACCTGTACCATCTGCCATTCCTGAACAATGTGATAATGTAGATGATGAGTCTTTTTTTCTGGGTTCAGTGACACTGGTTCTGATACAAGTGGCATAATTTAAGTGTTAGTGGTTCTCATGGTACCGATACTAGGCAAAGATTTGCACCAGTGTGTGTCGAGCCATGAGGACAGTGATGACATTGTGGCCTCTTCAACTTCTCGTGGTCAGTCTACAGTACAACATAGAAGAGCTTCATCTCTTGGCCAACGGAATTTTAGTACAATAAAATGGAGCTGTTGTGTTGGTGCCAGTACAAGTATCACGGGTGTATTCACATAGAACAGTCTCCGTGGTGTAGTGGTAAGACACTCGCCTGGCGTTCCGCGAGCGCTATGTCATGGGTTCGTATCCTGGCCGGGGAGGATTTACTGGGCGCAATTCCTTAACTGTAGCCTCTGTTTAACGCAACAGTAAAATGTGTACTTGGATGAAAAAACGATTCTTCGCGGCAGGGGATCGTATTCCAGGGACTTGCCCGAAACGCTACGCGTACTAGTGGCTCTACAAGAATGTAACAACTCTTGTATATATCTCAGGAGATTGTGACAATTTTGTACCAGAAATACCATTTGATGATATGGATGTTGGTGTTACACACACACACACACTTATCCATATACTGGTGACAATATGAGTGAAAGTGAATATTTTATGGCTTATTTTGATGAGCCTTACATGAAATATCTTGTTAAGGAAATCAACTGTTACACAGTGCAACTAACTGCTTCTGGATTATTACCAACTTCACGTACGATATGTTGAAAAGCAACAACTATGGCTGAAATGTACGCATTTCTTGTCTTGTGTATGATTATGATGAAACATACTGTGGAACATGTCATACAAGTTTATTGGAACAAAGATAGTGTTGTTTCAACCCAAGTTTTCAATAAATACATGTCACGAGACAGGTTCCTTCTAATTCTAAGGTTTGAACCACTTGAAAAACAATAATAATGTGGATCGAAACAATACTGTGGAAAGTGAGGAAATTTCCGAGATTTATTTGTACCGGGCCAAAATGTAGTGATAGAGGAATTGCTAGTTCTTTCCAAGGGATGTCTTGCTTTCAAGTAGTATATCCCATCAAAACTGCACAGGTTTGGGACTGAAATTCTTTGAGTTGCGTGAGTGTGAAACCAGAATAGTGAGTGATATGATATTATATTACAGTACTGTACTGATGTAGACTATTCCAGTGAATGTGGATGGTGCTGTGGATATAGTATACCTTGGGAGTGGTGCTGTGGATATAGTATATTGTATCCCATCAAAACCCAAAACCCAGTATATCCTATCTTGGAATCTTTAATATTTTTTATTTTTTGTTTTGTTTTTGCAGTGATAATTCATTGTCAGGGGACAGACAGCAAATTTACACATACAGTACATGTTAGGCTTATATTGAGGTCCCCTCTTCCCCCCCCCCCCAAAAGTTGAATTACTGGCCCTCCCCAGGATGCCTCACAACGAGCTGACTCACTCCTGGGTACCTATTTACTGTTAGGTGAACTAGGGCATTAGGTGATAGGAAACGCGCCCAACCATTTCTGTCCCGCCTTGGATTTGAACCCAGAATTTTTTATTGCAAGTTGAGAATGAACCCAATTGCACTACTAGGACCCTATCATTCCTCAAAGGGACCCTGATATTCCTGTACAGGTCGTAAGTATCTGGCTGGCTTGCTAAATGTTACTTGTTTTTCGTTTCTGTCTTACTTACCGTTTATGAGTATTTATAACACATGTTTGCTTCAGTAAGCTTATGTCCAATGTGTTTTAATAACTAATGCACTGTTTAATCTCGGCTGAAATCTTATTTGGTTTTGTAACTGTGCACTGCCTTAGATAATGTTCCAGTTGTCTGTTGGGCATATCTTCATAGTGCTGACATTTCCTCTCATCTTCTCCAACCTATAAACTTCTTTCCCATGCACATGGGGTAGCCAAGCCTGATGCATTGTAAGTGTACTTCTGTTTTTGTATTGCTCCCTTTCATGAAAATAAATGGTTTGTAGTTGGTTGAATTCTTGTACCAACCAGCAGATCTTGATGTTGCAACTGCTGTGTTGTTCTGTACATCTTCTGCATTGCTTGATCTCTAATTATTTGCTTAATCTGTGCTAGAATGTATGTCGATTATTAAAGGCTGGTAATCTCTTGTATTTCTCTTTAGAAACAAGAGATAGAGAATTCATGGTTGTGAAGGGTCTCTTTGATTTAGAAATCTCTTGATGAAGAGCTGTTGTATAGTGAACATAGGCAGACCCTGATCACAGTCATTGTTAATGATACTGTCAACCTTCAGGCACTTGCTTAGGCCTGTAGGTCTATGGTAGCAACCTATCCGGTGTTCAGCATTGTGTATTTCTTTCACAAGAAACAGGAATGTGAGCTTAATGAATATACAAGTTAGAATGTTTGTTTTTTAAAATCCCATTATATATTAGAGAAACTACAAATTTAATTTCATCCTGATAAGACAATGTGATGAACACCAGACACCATCTACAGAGTCCCACCATGGGTTATCAGGCCACTAATGCCTCTGTAACCCTTTCAACCACTACCCACGGGATGGGTATGGTGTTCACCACCACCCACAGAATGGGTATGGTGTCCAGCCACAGAACTTATGGGGTGTATAATAAAGTACTTAACTAACTTTTGAAGGTTGCAATCTTCTGGTCAACATAAGACACAATAAGCTGTAACCACACTACCTAGCATAACCATACACTTAAAATAAGGAAGCCCAGAAACATCCTTTAACAATGCACTCAAATACTCGGAAACCAAAAAAACTGTCAAGGGTTCAAGGAGCTTACATTACAGAACACATTACTCAGCATTAGGAAACAGTTACTTTAATGCAGCATAAGTAATCCCCATGCAAGTACAGTAGTCCAATATACAGGAATACGTTATGTAGAAAGCATGACTGCATAACAACATGTAAATAATAGTACACCTTGCAAGTGGTGGTGGTATAGTACAATTTGAGTGATGCTATACCGCAGAAAGCCCAGTGTGTCGTAAGAGGCAGCTTCTATTTCCATCCACCCAAACTCATTTCTATATATGGCAAAATTTTTGCTTGGAACAATCCAACAATCCTACATGTATTATGTTAACTGGTAATTTGTTCCAAAAATCAGCAAACCTATTTTAAAAACCTGTATTACCTGGATCTTTTCTGAATACAACTTGCCCAATTTGCATCTATCATTTTGTGTTGATATATCTAACACCTTATTAATATCCCCCCTTTATACACTCTTAGCATTAGTTCACTTTTATATCTCCCTTTACTCTAGCATTTCTAGATAATTTTAAATTACTTTCTTAATCTCTTCTTATAAGGGAGGTTTCTATGTCCTTGGGATTAATTTTGTCATTCTTTGCTGTACACTTCCAAGTCAATTTATAATTTACTACAATTAAATCTGGCCTAACAAGGGCAAGGTAAAGCTCAAGAATAACACACAGCTTATGGCTAACTCATCTAGATATGAATCTCATCATCTTGTATGCCTTATTCCATACATATTGCATTGATTTTATTTGTAATCCCATACAATCTCACACCAGTAAACTATCACAGGTTATCTCACACTGATATCCTCACACAGGCAACCTCACACAGGCAACTTCACACACATACCCGAGACCAAAGAGCCAAAGCTCAACCCCCGCAAGCACAATTAGGTGACAACAGGTAACCCCACACTAGTAACCTCTCAGAAATAACACGTAATTATCTATTTCAGGTTCTGCATGGCTACTTAGGGCAAGCTGTGCAAGCTTTACTGTGAATACTACGTGCAGTCTTTATTTCAGTGGCTCAAGAAATATTTCTTAAACTACCAATCAAACTAAGTAATCCGTTCATTATCTGCTGAGACTACAAAATAGTCCTACCTTGGCTGTGGTCCTCTGGCCTTCTGTGCTCCACCAAGGCTGACCTCGCGAGGGTCGCGATCGCACTCGGCCTCTGACAACTCCCGGGAATCTGAGAATCCCGTGGGAGGCCGCAGTGGCCCACCCACCGCTCCCTCCACTGAATACACACTCTCCAGCGTGTTTGACCTGAGGGTGCGGGGGGGACACGATGGTCATGGGTCCCATAGAAGGATATAACAGGGGAGTCTTGCTGCTATAATTATAGGAAAGGTATGTGCATGTTGTTTCAATTGGCTTCAATGCATGGATACTGACTGAAGTGAATGCAAGGATAGTGACTGAAGTGAATGCAGGTGCAATAACAAGACATTCAGGTCTCTTAATAACAGACACGTCTTGCTAAGGACAAAAGATGCTCGAATAAGTGCACAGAAGCAGTGGGTATATTGCAGGTATTTACTATTTTCCATTTATCTAAAGGAGGTAAAGATAAACACAAAAATCAAACAGAAGTATAGTAAGAGAACATATACTAAAAATAACCTGAGCCTCGATGAAAAATGTAAATTAGAATTAAAGAGAAGAAACATTGATTTTAAAGTCTTTGTTTTCTCAAAGCCATTCCACATTAGTTTATAAATCTGTCAACACAACTGCCATTGTTTTATCTCTTCATTCATATCACCAAAAAGTGAAGGAGAACAAGACCGGAAGGCCAGAGATGACCTGGTATATGCTCTCAAGGCCTGGAGGCCAGAGATAACTTAGTATGCACTCTAAAGATCCGAAGACCAGAAATTACCCAGTATGCACTATCAAGACCTGGAGGCCAGAGATGACCCTGTATGCACTTACCAAGAAAGAGTCCAACAGGTTCAGCAGCTGCCTGTAGGCCCACATATCCACTACTGCCCAGTGGTCCGGCACTTCTTGGAAGAACTTATCTAATCGTTTCTGGAAAACGTCCACCTTTGTTCCGGCAATATTTTTAATGTGTGCTGGGAGAGTATTGAACAGCTGTGAACCTCTGAAGCCAATTGATCCCAATGCCAATTGCTACAGTGCTCTCTGATTATGCCTATGGCACCTCTACTCGTTGGTTCTATTCTACATTTCCTTCCCTATCTTTTGCTCCAGTATGTTATTCTACTTTTAAAATTTGGGACCTGGTCTTCCAGTGTCTTCCATGTATATATTATTTGACATCTCAATTGTCTCCTTTCCAGAGAGTACATTTTGATAGCTTTGAGATGGTCACAATAATTTAAGTGCTTTATTCCATGTGTGTCGTGTATGTTCTCTGTATTCCCTCTATTTCAGAAATCTCTTCTGCTCTGAAAAAAGAAGTGAGTGCCAAGCAGTACTCAAGGTGAGACAACACCAGTGATTTAAATAGTTAGCATTGCTGTGGGATCCCTGGTGTTATGGATTCTCATAATCCATTCTATCATTTTTCTGCCTTTTGCTATATTTGCTTGGTTATGTTCACTAAATGTCAGGTTGTCAGACATCATAATTACCAGATCTTTTACACGTTTTCCTTCTATGAGTAAGTCTGACTTTGTCTTGTACTCTGTATTTCATTAACTACCTCATTTTTGCCATACCAAAGTACAGTACTACTTAGAATTCATCACCGTTAAACTTGTTATTTTCCATTGCCCAATCAAAAATTTTATTAATATCGGCTTATAATTTTCAGCATCTACAGACCCTGTATGTACTTTCAAAACCTGGAGACCAGAGATGACTTGGCATGCACTCTCACCTGGATGCCAGACATAACCCGGTATGCACACTCAAGGCAATTGTTACTTTGAACTTGACTTTGAATAAATAGAGCCCCTTGAAAGGTCTCTCGACTTCCCAACACTGTCAACAAAAACTGATCGGAAACACATTCAAAATTTTTTGTAGGAAACTCTTGATCCAAAACTTGCATTTTGAAAAGGGAATTCTGCAGTTGTATTTTGCATGTGTCTCGTGAGAAATATTCAGAATTCAGTATAGTACTTATTTTATGTCTTGAAAGCACCTTTGTTATACTTCTTTAGAAAATTTTGCAGAAGTTAGAAAAAGCATCTGGTATGTTTAACCATTAAACTGCTCAAAACATCGTATGATGTCTTGAGTAACTGTCGATAAATAGCGCACGACATCATATGATGATTGGGAGCATCACGCAAGATTTAAAAGTCCCACGGCTACACAGGGTTCACGTCAGCTTCCTCATGGCTCTTGTAAACAGACGCCATTTAAAAAAAAAAATTGTTGGCAACATTCCCGGGTGTGAAAACCTCAGTATTGTACTGAATGAGCCACCAAGATTGGCGCACACAGCATGAGCTCACAGCACTGCTGTTCAGCTTGTGACCACAGCATCGCCTAGAAATTTGAAAAATATATACAGTATATATATTGTAACTGGTATTATTTAGCAATGATTGTATTATAGAAGACTTCTGACTGTGATAAAAATGACCAAGATTCTGATAATAGCAGAATTGTGATAATTTGTGCTGTGTAGTATTGTGGGAGAAGTAATGTTAAGGGGGGGGGAGGGCGGTAGCGTCGTCTGCCGAATCTGTGTGGCCACCTATTACTGTCTGCACTCACCCTACCAGCTTAGTGGTTTGCTATGGTGAACACAAATGTAAATTGTACAGTACTACATTCTGATAATAGCAGGATTGTTGTGATAATTTGTGCTGTTTGTAGTATTGTAGGAGGAGTAATGTTGAGGGAAGAAGGGCTGTAGCGTCGTCTGCCGAATCTGTGCGGCCATCTGTTACTGTCTGCACTCACCCTACCAGCTTAGTGGTTTGCTATGATGAACACAAATATAGATACTACGTTCTAATAATAGCAGGATTGTTGTGATAGTTCACGCTGTTTGTAGTATTGTGGGAGGGAGGGAGGGGGCTGTAGCGCCGTCTGCCGAATCTGTGTACTCACCTAGTTGTGCTTGCAGGGGTTGAGCTTTGGCTCTTTGGTCCTGCCTCGACTGTCAATTAACTGATGTACAGATTCTAGAGCCTACTGGGCTCTCTCATATTTACATTTAAAACTGTGTATGGAGTCAGCCTCCACCAAATCACTTCCTAGTGCATTCCATTTACTAACTACTCTGACACTGAAAAAGTTCTTTCTAATGTCTCTGTGGCTCATTTGGGTACTCAGCTTTCACCTGTGTCCCCTTGTGTGTGTACCAGTCGTGTTAAATAATCCATCCTTGTCTACCCTGTCAATTCCCCTGAGAATTTTGTATGTGATGATAATGTCTTGCAGTTCACGCAGCCTTTCCTCATAACTCGTGCATCTTAGTTCTGAGACTAGTCTAGTGGCATACCTCTGAACTTTTTCCAGCTTCATCTTGTGCTTGACAAGGTATGGGCTTCATGCTGGGGCTGCATACTCCAGGATTGGCCTTACATATGTGGTATACAAGGTGCTGAAAGATTCCTTACACAGGTTTCTGAAAGTAGTTCTGACGTTAGCCAGCCTCGCATAGGCCGCTGATGTTATTCTTTTGATGTGGGCTTCAGGAGACAGGTTTGGCGTGATATCAACTCCTAGATCTTTCTCTCTGTCCATTTCATGAAGGACTTCATCTCCCATTCAGTATCCAGTGTCTGACTTCCTGTTTCCTCCTCCTAGTTTCATTACCTTACACTTGGGTTGAAATTTAGTAGCCATTTGTTGGACCATTCCTTTAGTGTGTGGCCATATGTTACTGTCTGCAGTCACCATACCAACTTAGTTGTTCACTATGGTGAACACAAATGTAGATACTTATCTATAACGAGTATATATAGTGTAATAACAACAAAAGGAGTATGTTGGGCGAAGCCATTTTGGTGAGGGAGGTGGCATCTTCATGACTTGCCATGCTGTGTAAGGGTGGTCACTATGCTCTTTGGACACCATATTAGCTTAGGTGTACAGTTATGGTGAACAAAACATGTCAATACTTATATATAATGTGTGTATATAGTGTAATAACACCACAAACAGTTTACTTGAAGGAGGAATGTTAGTGCATCTGGCCTTGAACCAGTGAGGGAGGGAGCATCAGCTGTGTGTGGCAATCTCTGTCAGTCTGAACTAATGAGACCAGCTTAGTTGTACAGTTATGGTGAACAACTCCTGCCCAAAACACTGCGCGTACTAGTGGCTTTACAAGATTGTAATTACCATATTATGTATCCTCACAATCCCAATGTACCTTCTTGTATATGCATAAATAAAAAAATAAATAAATAAAACATGCAGAAACTTGTATATAACCTGTGTATATAGTGTAATAACAGCATAACTATTTGTTTATTGTTTTATATGGACATAATAATTGAATCACGAATATGAACACAATGCTTTTCAGTATAGCGATGATTCACACTTTTTATTATATAAATCACAATGCTTTTCAGTATAGCAATGATTCACACTTTTTATTATATAAATATATCACACTACACACTATTGAATAATATTACTGCAAAAAAAAAAACTTAGAAAAAATCAGAGAGATAGAAATAATTAGGTAATAATATCTTTGTGGCAACTCCCGCCCGACAGCTCAGGCGGAGCTGACTGCCTCTGACGCTTGCTGTGTCAACGCCTCTTTTTTGCCAGACTTCCCCGACCTATTGCGGCCCAAATATGCCACCCTACGATTTTCTTTATTATTTTTCCTGTGATTAGGGAACACAAATGAACACTTTCATAAGATGAAATATTTTTTTTTTTTTTCTCACCTGTGGGAGTTGGACACTATAGCCCAGAGCAGTTTAAGGGTTAATTAGAAAAATTATTTTGGATATAAATCTGTGAACAAGGAGATACGTGTGCCAATAAACAAAACATCAAAGACTTATTTTGCATGTGAACACACTTAAGATTATGCATGAGATTTAGTTTATATTGTTGGCATTATCATCAAAACAAGCATATATAGTCTATGACAACATTACGGGTCAAATAATAGCAATAGAGGCCCTGCTGCTTTCATCAGCAAACATTGTATGCATCAAATCTAGTTACGTAACAAATACATGAAAATTATGCATAGGTAATGCATGCAAAGACAAACATGAACTGAGTACACATCAGAAGGAGAACTCACACCCATGTCACTAAACCGTGAAGAACAATCTCCCAAGTGAAGCAGATACACATGCATGGGTCACAACATTGCATGTTATTGCTCTTGTATGACTTAAAAATATTTATGATTAACAATACTATGCAATGTTTCTTAACTCTCTGGCCAGTTCCGTTGTCTGGTGTTAAAGCATCTCTGGCCAGTTCAGTGGTTGCCTGTGATACTAAACAATGTGGCCAGTTCAGTGGTTGCCTGTGATACTAAACAATCTGGCCAGTTCAGTGGTTGCCTGTGATACTAAACAATGTGGCCAGTTCAGTGGTTGCCTGTGATACTAAACAATCTGGCCAGTTCAGTGGTTGCCTGTGATACTAAACAATGTGGCCAGTTCAGTGGTTGCCTGTGATACTAAACAATCTGGCCAGTTCAGTGGTTGCCTGTGATACTAAACAATCTGGCCAGTTCAGTGGTTGCCTGTGATACTAAACAATCTGGCCAGTTCAGTGGTTGTCTGTGATACTAAACAATCTGGCCAGTTCAGTGGTTGCCTGTGATACTAAACAATCTGGCCAGTTCAGTGGTTGCCTGTGATACTAAACAATGTGGCCAGTTCAGTGGTTGTCTGTGATACTAAACAATCTGGCCAGTTCAGTGGTTGCCTGTGATACTAAACAATGTGGCCAGTTCAGTGGTTGCCTGTGATACTAAACAATCTGGCCAGTTCAGTGGTTGCCTGTGATACTAAACAATCTGGCCAGTTCAGTGGTTGCCTGTGATACTAAACAATCTGAATCTTTTATGAATAATATTTATAATATATTTATCTCGGTGCTACACTAATTGACGGAAGAAATGAAACCCGAATCAAACGGCAATTATAACGAAATAAAGTATATGTACTAATGGTTCATGGCTGCTACTCCCGTGGTACATGATTGTTACTCTGATGGTACATGGCTGTTACTCCCATGGTACATGGCTGTTACTCACACAGTACATGGTTGTTACTCCCATGGTACATGGCTGTTACTCCCATGGTACATGGCTGTTACTTCCATGGTACATGGCTGTTACTCCCATGGTACATGGCTGTTACTCCCATGGTACATGGCTGTTACTCCCATGGTACATGGCTGTTAATCCTGGGGTACTTGGCTGTTACTCCCGTGGTACATGGCTGTTACTCCCGTGGTACATAACTTCATCCCCCCCACCACCACCTCCATTGCACATGGCTAATCCTGTCTTCAGTTAACCTAACAAATTATTTAATTAAAAAAAATACATCAGAATTCGTATAAAAAATATTGATTATATATAAAAAAAATAGTAAAAATTAGAAAAAAAAAAGTTTTGGGAGTGAGTCTATGCATGCAGTTGATATGATAGACTTGTGTTCCAATCTGCTCCATGTGTACACAACCGGCTCTATCACTCCACGACACCATTGTACTCGCCTAGGTGTGCTTGCGGGGGTTGAGCCTTGGCTCTTTGGTCCCGGCTATCATCTGTCAATCAACTGGGTAGAGATTCTTGAGCCTGATAGAGCCCAAATAGGCTCTATCAGGCTCAATTTATCTCAATTACACATTCACACACACACACAAAAAAAAAGAGGTGGAACTAAAGAGTTGAAGTTCACCCACCTTATGTGCACACACATGGCTGTTGGAAACATCATTTTCAGCTGTCTACTTTTGCACAAATAAGTGAGTCTGTTGTACATGTATATGTGAGTCTGTTGTACATGTATATATGGGTATGTTGTACATGTATACATGGGTATGATGTACAGATGTACATGGGAATGTTGTACATGTATATGTGGGTATGCTCAAGCACTATTGCCATAAATTATTAACTGAAAATTATTTGGCTGAGTTATTAAGTCAATAAACTTTAACTTTCATTACTGTTGATTGATAAGAGTTCCTTCTTCATAAATGTTACAATGTTTCTTGATGCAGAAAGTGCCATGACTTTATTAAAGTTAGATATTTTACATATGAACAAAGTCTTCACCTTAGGACATGGGCATGTGCAGGAGTGAAGGCATGGTGTCTACGGGCATGCTGAGGGTGGGCATGCTGTTGGGTGGGTGGTGGGTTGGTTGGCTGCTGCTGTTGCTGCTGTTGAAGGTGGGGTGGGCGGCGAGGCGGGACTGGGGACCGTTCATCGTTGCTCTCAGTGCTCGAGTCTGGAGGGTGGAATGTGAAGTCTGCACCTTTAGAAAAGAGAAAGTGTAGGCTGAAAAAACCCACTAAGAGTACACATGCACTGTATGTATCAGTCTAGTAGTACCTACTGGACATCTATAGCTGTCTAGACACTTGTGGGTAGCCTCACCCAATTTTGCAGGGGGAATGGTCTGGGGTACAGGACATACTTAAAGTGGTTGGGGGAGGCCTAAGTTAAATACTTTAAGAAATATAGCATGTCACCCATCCTTGTGTGATTTTTCACAGTCTGAAATTAAGTTGGGAATGTGTTTATCATAAGAGTTCACTGTGCACTTTTGTGATTTACTTGAAAAGATGAAATTAATTTTTTTGGATTATGGTGATGAAAATAGCGAGTAGGGAAGATGGTTAGTGATGAAAATAGTAATGTGTAGATGATTATGGTGATGAAGATAGTATGTAATGAAGGGGGTAAGATGAGGGGGAATGGGGAAGATGAGGGGACAAGATGAAGATAAAACAAAAAATAGAATAGAGGTAGATAAGGGGAGACACAGACACAGACCCAAGCTATGGCAGGCAACTCCCTTCATATTTCTGTGTGAGAGGATGTTTTTGTGTTGGTTTGGATGCCAGATACTTGGGGTTAGCCTCACTCAACTTTCACACATGAAGCATGAGGGAGTATGGAAGTGCCATAGGCAAAGCAGGCTGGGCTCCAGTGCCACACTTTAAAAAATATCAGCATCTAAACCCGGCCTCCTCTCTCGCCCCTGTGCAATTTTCATAAAGTCAAATTTTGAAACACTGTTGTCTGTAGACTTATAAGGCAGGGGGGAGAGGGAAGGAGAAGCGTTGAGAGGGGAAAGAGAGAGGGGCGAGAGGAAAGGAGAGGGAAGATGAAGATGGGAAGGGAGGAGAGATATGGAGATCGATGATTACCAAAGTGTTGGAGGAGTTCCGAGACCCACATGCACCCTCAACACTCGTGGCATATTTTGGACACAGTTATTTCATCAAATACTTGAACAGGCTAGGATTGCATTTAGAATACATTGTGTGTGTGTGTTTTGAAGTTTTTTCATGCTTTTTCTGTCTCCAGGTGCCGATGCTTGTTGCTCTTCCTTGTCACTTCCAAAGTTATACTTTTCTTTATTCCTCTCTAGCTTTTGTTGAGGCTTCTAACTCAACTGCTCTCTTGATCCAGAACAATGTTCCCTTTATCCCTCTCCTTTTTCAGTAGATTATTAATTCCTCTTGCACTCGTATCTTTAAAGGTAAATGGTACACAGTCTGTCCCATTTATCTCCCCCCTACATACTTCTCTTTCTCCTCCCAATCATAGTTGCCTCTTGAACTCATTACCAGAGCCTGTGCTCCTTTTGGGTGATTTTAACTGACAGCATGCCTTCTGGGGGTGATGCTCTAACAAATACTAGAGTTCATCTTCTGGAACCTTTTGTCCCCTCTTCTCTATTGTCTCTCCTGAATTCCGGCAAGTCAACTCATGTTGACTCAACCATTCGCATCCTTTCCTGTATTGATCTTTCCCTTTGCTCGTCCTCCATTTATGCTTTTTCCATCTTTCGTGGAGGGTCCTTAATGACCTCCATAAGTAACCATTTCCCCATTCTCATAACCCTCTTTTCTTTCCACTCTCCTCTCTCACTCCCTCAGTGGAGGTTTGATAAGGCAGATTCCTGGAATCACTTTGCTCTCTTTGCTCCTCTTTCCAAATTTCCAATTTTCCTATCCAATTTGTCTTTCTTTCAAACCATTTTTTTTCATATACTGTATTATTGGATGTTGCTCTCTTCTTTATGCCTTTTGTTGTGTGTAAATATGGTCCCAAGTTCAGTTTACACTGTGCTTGGGCTGTACTCTGTAAGCTTGCAGCCTGGAAAAGGCACTGGCACTGGCAGACTCCTGATTCTTTTACAGTATTTTGTTTCGGAATGCGAGTTCGATGGTTCGTAGGGCCATCTGTACAGCTAAACTGGAGGGTTGTAGATCCGATGTCTCCACCATTACATTTGACACCCCTCTCCCTTAAATTTGGAAGAAGATCAGTAAGATTGCTGGCAAATTTGTTTCAGACATGTTGACTGTCCTTCGTCTACATGGTTTTGTCATAGCAGATCCGGAGATGGTTACGAACCTCCAGGGTTTGCACTCTTCAGCAATTAACTCCAGTGCTCACCTTCCTCCTGCTTTCCTTATTTGCAAGCCCTTTGAGTCTTGTACCTTAGCCTTTTGCACTCGCCTCCAGTTCCACCTATCTCTACTCTCTGAAAACTCGAGTCTGCTCTGTTCCTCTGTGGTTCTACAGTGGTGGGCTCGGGCAGCATTCATTACGAGGTGCTTCATCTCCCTTAAGGTGAATTTCAAAATTTACTGAATGTTTATACAGTAATCGTATTTAGAGAGACATAGTCAGTCCCTGCGGACTTGCTTGAGGCGGTTGTTCTTCCTCTTAAGAAACACGGTACTCTAGGGACCTCCTCTAAGGATTTTCATCCCATTGCCCTGACAATCATGAGGCATTTAAAATCACAAGCTGAATAGCAGTGCTCAATGCTCATTTGTCATTATGGTTGACTCTCAGTGTTCTCTTGGCTCTGGAGTCATTTAATCCTATTCATCCTGTGGTAGTCGAACTCAAATATCAGCTGTTTCTAATCTCTTGCAGATTAAAGTCAGTTGAGTTTTGCTGGGTTCCCAGCTATATTGGTACCATTATTCCTTTAAACGAGCACATGGACACTGCCACTAAGGAGGCTTTCCGCACTCATTCTATTTTCTAAAAAGGTTTATTTCGATATCCACAGTCATTCATTCCTTGATCCATGACCATTGGCACGGTCATTGGTCAAGTGTTACTGATAACAAAGTGCGTGTTTTAACCCTTAAACTGCGCATGGCGTATATATACGCCCTGAGTAACATGTCCCACGGTGCGCATGGCGTATATATACGCCATAGGGTGCCTGGCCCGCGGCTACACTGGGTTCACATTAGCTTCCTCAGGGCTCTTGTAAACAGACGCCATTTTAAAAAAAAATCGTTGGCAATATTCTCAGGTGTGAGAGGCACAGTACTGTTGGAGTAACCAAGGCTGGTGCATGCAGCATGAGTGAACAGCATTGCTGTTCAGCTTGTGACCACAGCATCGCCAAAAAATGTAAAAATAAATATATGATTGTTATTATTTAGCGATGACAATATTACAGATGACCCCTGACTGTGATATAAATAACCAGGGTTGTGATAATAGCAGGATTGTTGTAATAATTAGCGCTGTGGAGGAGTGATGCTGAGAGACGGAGGGAGATAACATCGTTTACTGACTGTGTAGCCACCTGTTATTGTTTGCATTCACCATACCAGCTCAGTGGTTCTCTATGGTGAACACAAATGTAGATACTTATATATAATGTGTGTATTAGTGTAATAACAGCAAAAGGATTATGCTGGAAGGAGCCATTTAGGTGACGGAGGTGACGTCGTCTGCACGATTTGTCTAGCTGTTTAGAGGGAGGCCACTATGCTCTTTGGGCGCACTACAAGCTTAGGTGTACAGTTACGGTGCATACAACATGTAGATACTTATATATAATATGTGTATATAGGGTAATAACACTGCAAACAGTATTGTTGGGGGAGAAAGTTTAGTGCGTGTGACCTTGAATGAGTGAGGGAGCTGCCAGCTGACTGTGTGTAGCGACGACTCTTAGTGCCTGAACTAACAATATCAGCTTAGCTGTACAGTTGTGGTGAACAAAATATATACATACTTCTATATAACGTCTGTATATAGTGTAATAACACCACAAATGGTATTGTTGGGGGAGAAAGTTTAGTGCGTGTGTTGAGGGAGTGGCAGTGAGTGGCTGGCTGGTGTGTGGCGGTAACTCCTTGTTGCTTTTCAACTCTCATTACCAACTTAGTGGTTTGTTATGGTGAACAAAACATGCAGATACTTATGTATAACCTGTGTATAGAGTGTAATAGCAGCAAAACTATTTGTTTATTGTTTTATGAACATAATAATTGAATCACTAATATGCGCACCATACTTTTGAGTATAGCGATTATTCACCACTTTTATTATATAACTATATTACAATACACACTATTGAATAATATTACTGCAAAAAAACTAAGAAAAAATCAATCGGAGATATTGAAAGAATTAGGTAATAATATCTTTGTGGCAACTCCTACCTGTCAGCGCGGGTGATGCTGACCGGCTCTGACGACCGCTTTGTCAACGCCCACTTTTTGCCAGACTTCCTCGGTCAATTGCGGCCAAAATATGTCGCCTACGCTTTTTTTTTATTTTTTCCGTGCTCAGGGGACACAAATTAACATGTTTAGAAGATGAAATTTTTTTTTTTTTTTTTTTCTTGCGCACAGGGGTGTAAATATCCTCAGGACCCCTGAGCAGTGGAAGGGTTAAGGGTAGCCTGACTGCTTGGCCTTCCTCCTACCACTGTAACCAGCAATTGGAAATGACTAATGAGGTTATGTATTGGTCATACATGCTGCATTCATGGGCACTTAAATGCTGCCCCTGCTTCTTATTGTCCAAACTGCATTGTCCCTCTTACTGTACATCTTGTAGAATATCCTGATTTTCAGGACATTTGTGTGGATAGCGTATAGCTTTATAACTGTCCCTTGTGGTCATTTGTCCCTCATAGAATCCTTTATGAATCCGATACATTTGATATTACTCCCTTTCCAGTACCATATATGCTTTTGTTCTCGTATTGGCCTTCTCGGTGATATTTAGTGACTTTTGAGTATTTAGCGACACTGATAGTACTATGCCGTCTCCCTGGCTTGCTGCCTTTGGATAATTACTTGCCCCTTGAATCATTCCATGGTTTAGGTATGCTGATATTTTGTGTATTTGGCCTTCAGTTGTAAATTTGGATGAATTCTTAGCAAAACTTAATTATCGTCACCTCTAAAACTTACTAGTACTATAGACACCTAAATTGAAGTTTGCAATTTTTAGATATTCTTATTCATTGGAAATATTTTAAAAAATTTAGTATTTACAGAAAACCTACAAATAAGCAGACAATGAGTCACAATAACATGGTTGAAGATATGATGATCAAACCAAACACACACACACACACCAGAAGATGAGAAGACGAAGAAGTTTTGGTCCGTCCTGGACTATTGTCAAGTAGATTGTAATAATGGTCAGGGACAGACCAAAATGTCGTCGTCTCATCATCTGGTGTGTGGTTTGGTCATGGACTACAAATAATTTTTCTTAAGAGTTCATTATCTGTCAGGGCATATATTGTTTAACTAAATTTTTTCCTCCATGTATGTAAGAGTTCTTCAGGGTGTTAGCCTAAGATTCTTGGATGATGAAGTTTATTCTATTGGTCTCGAGCTTTATTGTTCACAAATTTTTGTTAAGAAGTTTGCTATAGCAAAGCTCAATGTATATATGCAAAATATGCACTGCAAAAATTCAGCCAAAAATGTGATATGCTTACTATATTTTTCTTGGTTCAAAACAATTGCCAAGGCCTTGAAACCTTTTGGTATATATGTAGTTGGAAAATTATTATAAACAGTCCTTGTAGTTGAAAACTGTAATTTACAAAATACCTTATAAAGATTGTAATACATTGTATGTTAGTCAAACATCCAGAGATTTGACATTTTGAATTTTGCAGGAAAAAAAAAATCAGTAAAAATGTCCAATTATCTAATGTTCTTCATTTGTCAGAAAAATCTTGCCAAATTAATTGAAGGAAGTCTTCTTTAAAAACAAATTGTACAAGCATTTTCAATAGAAACATTATTGAATCTGCTTCAAAACAAATTACAAATCCATACAATATAAACATTAAAAATGGATAAAAATTTTACAAACCATTATTAATTGATCAATTAAAAATGATTTGAGTAAGATCACTAATGCAGTTCTCACTAGTAGGGTCACTTCCTGGAAATCACATGTATTGATTAATGGACCTTCTGCAATTTCCTCTTCCTATGTTACAATACTACAAAGACTTTTTTCACCTCACATGTATCCTTCCTGCCTATATATCTTCCTCCACTGAACTGTAATGTTAATTGTTCTGCTGGGTTAACACGAAAGTACTTCAGGAAAATACCTGTAATTCTTGCAGGTATTTTTGTTATAACAGGTATTTTGTAACAGGTAATTCTGTTATCTTCCCGTCGTATATACCTGTAATTTTGTTATATTTTCAATTTTCGTAGTACTTTTGTACAAATTTACATGATTTCTATACAGTACATAATTTCTACAAACATTATACACAGTTCCTACATAATTTTTGTAGGACTTGTGTAGAATTTGTAGAAATCATCTTCAATTTGTGTAGATTTCTTGTAAGAATTGTGTAAAAGTTTTGTCTATATAGAATTTCTGCATAATAGAAAAATGTAAAAAAAAATACAAATTCTAAACAAATTACAAATTTAGAAAGATTCTATAAAATTTAAACAAATTCAACAATTTCTACAGATATTCTACTGAAATTCATAGTAAAAACTTTACAAATTTCCTGTAGATTTATTTTTTTATGTAGAAATTTTGTAGATCTACACAAATTCTACAAAAGTTTTTACTATTAATTTCAATATCTGAAGAAATTGTATAGAATATTCGTAGCATTTCTAGAAATCTTAGTTTTGATAGTACTGTACATAGAAAATCTACAAAATTTCTACAGATCTACAAAATTTGCAGTGATTACTACAAGTTTTTGTACACATTTTGTACATAGAAAATCTACAGAAATGCTACAAAATTTTACAAATACTACGAATTTTGCAATTTTTAATGAGTTTTTATTGATTTTTTGTAGAATGTCTGTAGACATTTCTTCAGCAGTCCTAAAAAAATCTACAGAAATTTAAAAATTTTGCAGTTTTAAATGAGTGTAGAACTTTTTTTTACGAGTTGCTGTAGAAATTGTTTAATTTTTGTAGAATTTTTATAGATTTATTTTACAATTTCTGAAGAAATTTTGCAAGTTCTAAAAATGTACAAAATTCCCACAGAAATAATTATCCAAACAAGGCGCTAAACTATGGAGGGTTATGTAGCACAAAATTTCTACATTCTACAAATAATCTAAAAACAATTAAACAAAACTCATTAAAAATTGCAAAATTTGTAAAAATTTTGTAGAATTTATGTAGAAAATTGGTGCTACATAGTCCCTCATGACTTGGTGCCTTCTGTAGAACTAGTAAAATTTCTGTAAAAATTCTAATCATTTCTACAGAAATTCTACATCATTTCTACACAATTTTTACAACAATTCTACATAATTTCTACAGAAATGCAACAATTTCTACAGAACAATAAAAATATAGAAATAAAATTTATACAGAATTTCAATAAAATTTTACAAAATTTAATCACAAAGATTTACAAATTCTGCAGTTTTTATATGAAAGTTTTGTAAAATTTTATTGAATTTCTGTATAAATTTTATTTCTTTATTTTCTGAAGAAATTAAGTATAATTGCTGTAGAAATTGTGTATAATTTCTGTAGAAATTATATAGAATTGCTGTAAAAATTGTGTAGAATTACTGTAGAAAATTGGTGCTACATAGTTCCCCATGTCTTGGTGCCTTGTTTTGATAATGACGTTTATAGAAATTTTGTAGAATTTGTAGAAATGTTCTGTTGAACTATAGAATTTCTTCAGAAACAATTTCTACACAATTTGTTAAATTTCTACAAGTTCTACATAATCTACATAATTTCTACAGAAATTCTATATAATCTCTATAGATATTCTACATAATTTCTACAGGAAAATACAATTGTAGAAATAAAATTATACAGAAATTCAATAATTTTATAAAATTACATTTAAAAACTGCAGAACTTGTAAATTTGTGTAATAAAATTTTGTAAAATTATTGAATTTCTGTATAATTTTATTTCTACAATTTAATTTTGTTGAAATTTTGTAGAATTTCTAAAGATATTGTGCATAAATTTTGTTTCTACAGAAGCAATTATCAAAAGAAGGCACTAAGCCATGGGGTACTATGTTGCACCAATTTTCTTCAGAATTTCTATAGAAATTCTCCAGATTTTCTTCAGACTTTTACCAAAAACTTCTTCTAAAAACTGCTGAATTTGTAATTTTTGTTGTTGATTTCTATAGAAATTATGTAGAAAGAATTTATGTAGTAGTTTTGTACAATTTTTGCAAAATTTCTATAGAAATTTTGTAGAAAATTGGTGCCACTTTCTCCCCATGGCTTGGTGTTTTCTTTTGATAATTACTTCTGTAGAAACAAAGTTTCTGCACAATTTCTGAAGGAATTCTACATAATTTCTTATAAAAACTGCAAAATTTGTAATTTTTTGTAGCTTTTCTGTAAAAGTTATGTTGAATTTCTGATGAAATGATGTAGATTTTTTGTAGGAATTAAGTAGATTTTTGGTAGAAATCCCAAAAGATTTCTACAAAAAATCTACATAATTTATACAGGAATTCTACGTGATTTCTACAGAAATTCTACATGTTTTCTACAGAAATTCTACAATATTTATACAGACATTTTACAGTTTTGTAGAAATTATGTAAATTTTCTGTAGAAATTATGTAGAATTTCTACAGAAATTATACACAAATTGTAGTTTATAAAAGTTTTGCAGGATTTTTGTGGAAATTATGTAGGATTTCTGTAGAAATTTTGTAGAATCACTGTAGAAATTTTTGAATTTTCTGTAAAATTTTTACAGAAATTCCACAGGAATTCTACAATTTTTCTGTAGGAAATTCTGTAGAATTCCTGTATGAATTCTGTAGAATTACTGTAAAAATTCTGTGGGATTCCTGAAGGAATTTTATAGGATTCCTGTAGGGAATTCTGTAGGACTCCTGTAAAAATTCTGTAGGACTTGTAAAAATTCTGTAGGACTCCTGTTGAAAATTCTGCAGGATGTCTATAAATTTTGTAGAATTCCTGTAGGAATTCGAGAAATTCTGTAGGATTCCTGAATAGAATTCCTGTATAAATTCTGTAGGAAATCCTGCAGGATTTCTGTAAGAAAGTGTAGAAAATTCTGTAAGATTCCTGTAAGAAATTCTGTAGCAGTCTTTAGGATATTCTGTATGATTCCTATTGAAATTTTGTAGAATTTCTGAATGATTCCTGTAGGAATTCTGTAGGATTCCTGTAAAAATACTGTAGGATTCCTGTAGGAAATTCTGTAAGATATTTCGTAGGATTTCTGTAGAAATGCTGTAGGATTCTTATTTTAAATTCTGTAGGATTTGTATAGGAAATCCTGAAGGAATTTTATAGGATACCTGTGGGAATTCCTACAGGATTCCCGTGGGGGTTCCCTGCCGGGATTCCCGTGGGGGTTCCCTGCAGGGATTCCCATGGGGGTTCTCTGCAGGGATTCCCGTGGGGGTTCCCTGCAGGGATTCCCGTGGGGGTTCCCTGTAGGAGTCTTGTAGGGATTCCTGCTGAAATTCCTACAGGATTCCTGTAGAGATATAACAGGGTTCCTGTAGGGATTTGTACAGGGAACCTGTAGGGGTTCGTACAGGGTTCCTGAAGGGGGTTCCTACAGGGGGCTCCTACGGCATTCCTGGAAGGGGGTTCCTACGGGATTCCTGGAGGGGGGTTCCTATGGGATCCCTGGAGGGGGGGGGGGGTTATCTACGGGATCGCTGTGAGGGGGTTATCTACGGGATCGCTGTGAGGGGGTTATCTACGGGATCGCTGTGAGGGGGTTATCTACGGGATCGCTGTGAGGGGGTTATCTATGGGATCGCTGTGAGGGGGTTATCTATGGGATCGCTGTGAGGGGGTTATCTACGGGATCGCTGTGAGGGGGTTATCTACGGGATCGCTGTGAGGGGGTTATCTACGGGATCGCTATGAGGGGGTTATCTACGCGATCGCTGTGAGGGGGTTATCTACGGAATCGCTGTAAGGGGGTTATCTACGCAATCGCTGTAAGGGGGTTATCCACGGGATCACTGTAAGGGGGTTATCCACGGGATCGCTGTAAGGGGGTTATCTACGCGATCGCTGTAAGGGGGTTATCTATGCGATCGCTGTAAGGGGGTTATCCACGGGATCGCTGTAAGGGGGTTATCTATGCGATCGCTGTAAGGGGGTTATCCACGGGATTGCTGTAAGGGGGTTATCCACGGGATCGCTGTAAGGGGGTTATCTACGGGATCACTGTAAGGTTATATACGGGATCGCTGTAAGGGGGTTATCCATGGGATCACTGTAAGGGGGTTATCCTTGGGATCGCTGTAAGGGGGTTATCCATGGGATCGCTGTAAGGGGGTTATCTACGCAATCGCTGTAAGGGGGTTATCTATGCGATCGCTGTAAGGGGGTTATCTACTCGATCGCTGTAAGGGGGTTATCCACGGGATCGCTGTAAGGGGGTTACGGGATCGCTGTAAGGGGGTTATCCACGGGATTGCTGTAAGGGGGTTATCCACGGGATTGCTGTAAGGGGGTTATCCACGGGATCGCTGTAAGGGGGGTTATCCTTGGGATCGCTGTAAGGGGGTTATCTACGGGATCGCTGTAAGGAGGTTATATACGGGATCGCTGTAAGGGGTTTATCCACGGGATCGCTGTAAGGGGGTTATCCTTTTGATCGCTGTAAGGGGGTTATCCTTTTGATCGCTGTAAGGGAGTTATCCACGGGATCGCTGTAAGGGGGTTATCCACGAGATCGCTGTAAGGGGGTTATCCTTTTGATCGCTGTAAGGGGGTTATCCACGGGATCGCTGAAAAAGGGTTATCCACAGGATCGCTGTAAGGGGGTTATCCACGGGATCGCTGTAAGGGGGTTATCTACACAATCGCTGTCAGGGGGTTATCCACAGGATTGCTGTAAGGGGGTTATCTACGGGATCGCTGTAAGGGGGTTATCCACGGGATCGCTGTAAGGGGGTTATCTACGCGATCGCTGTAAGGGGGTTATCCACGGGATCGCTGTAAGGGGGTTATATATGCGATCGCTGTAAGGGGGTTATCTACGCGATCTCTATAAGGGGGTTATCTATGCGATCGCTGTAAGGGGAGTTATCCACGGGATCGCTGTAAGGGGGGTTATCCTTGGGATCGCTGTAAGGGGGTTATCCACGGGATCGCTGTAAGGGGGTTATCCTTGGGATCGCTGTAAGGGGGTTATCCACGGGATCGCTGTAAGGGGGTTATCCTTGGGATCGCTGTAAGGGGGTTATCCACGGGATTGCTGTAAGGGGGTTATCTACGCGATCGCTGTAAGGGGGTTATCTACGCAATCGCTGTAAGGGGGTTATCCACGGGATCGCTGTAAGGGGGTTATGCACGGGATCGCTGTAAGGGGGTTATGCACGGGATCGCTGTAGGGGGTTCCTACAGGATTTGTGGGGATTCCTACAGGATTCCTGTGGAAATTCCTACAGGGTTCTTGTAGGGACTCCATGATTCTTGTAGGGATTCCCACAGGATTCCTGTAGGGATTTCTACTGGGTTTCTGTAGGGATTTCTACTGGATTTCTGTAGAGAGTTTTCAGAGATTCCTACAGGGTTCCTGTGGGAATTCCTACAGGATTATTTTAGGAACTCCTTCAGGATTACTGTGGGGTTTCCTACAGAATTCCTGTAGGAGTTCCTACACAATTTCTATTGTCCCCACAGGAATCCTGTAGGAGTTCCCACAGGAATCATGTAGCAACCCCTACAGGAATCCTGTAGGAATCAGAGAAACCTGTAGGAGCCCCCAAAGGAATCCTGTAGGAGTTCTTACAGGATTCCTGTAGGAGTCTCCACATGAATCCTGTGGGAATCTCCACAGGAAACTTGTAGGAACCCCTACAGGAATCATGTAGGAACCCCCTACAAGAATTCTGCTGGTACCCCCCCACAGGAATCCTGTAGGAGTTCCCACAAGAATCCTGTAGGAATCCGCACAGGAACCCTGTTGGAACCCCCCACAGGAATCCTGTAGGAACCCCCACAGGAATCCTGTAGGAACCCCGACAGGAATCCTGTAGGAACCCCCACAGGAATCCCGTAGGAGTTCCCATAAGATTCATGTAGAAATCCGCAAAGGAATCCTGTAGGAATCCCCAGGGGAATCTTGTAGGAATCCCTAAAGAAACCCTGTAGAAATCCCTACAGGAATCCTGTAGGAAATTCCACAGGAATCCTGTAGGACTCCCCACAGGAATCCCTACAGAAACCCTGTAGCAACTCCCCCCCCCCCCCCCAGGAACCCTACAGGAACCCCCACAGGAATCCTGTAGAGTCCCCATAGGAAACCCCACAGGAATCCTATAGGAAACCCCACAGGAATCCTCACAAACTGAAGGACTCCCTATAGGGACCGTGCAGGAATCCTGTAGGAACCCCCACAGGAATCATGTAGTACCTAAAGGAATCCTGTGGGAATCCCCACAGGAATCCTGTGGGGATTCCTACAGCGTTCCTATAGAGATTTCTACATGGTTTCTGCAGGGTTCCTTCAGGGATTCCTACAGGGTTCCTCTAGGTGTTTCTACAGGATTCCTGTAGGGGTTCCTACAGGATTCCTGGAGGGGTTCCTGTGGGGATTCCTACAGGGTTACTGTAGGGATTCCTACAGGTTTCATTTAGGGGTTCTTACAAGGTTCCTGTAGGGATTCCTACAGGGTTTCTGTAGGGATTTCTACTGGGTTCCTGTAGAGAGTTCTACTTGGTTCCTGTGTGGATTCCTACAGGAATATTTGGGAACTCCTACAGGATTACTGTGGCGATTACTACAGGATTCCTGTAAGGGGTTCCTACAGGATTCCTGTGGGGATTCCTACGGGGTTCCTGTGGGGATTCCTACAGGGGTCCTGTTGGGATTTCTCTAGGGGTTCCTACGGATTCCTATTGTCTCCACAGGAATCCTGTAGGAACCCCTACAGGAATCCTGTAGGAACCCCTACAAAAATCCTGTAGGAACCCCCTACAGAAATCCTGTAAAATCCCTACAGAAACCCTGTAGAGAACTCCACAGGAATCCTGTAGGAGTTCCCACAGGAATCCTGTAGGAATCCCCACAGGAATCCTGTAGGAATCCCTACAGAAATCCTGAAGTTAACTCCACAGGAATCCTGTAGGAGTTCCCACAGGAATCCTGTAGGAATCCCCACAGGAATCCTGTAGGAATCCCTACAGAAATCCTGAAGTTAACTCCACAGGAATCCTGTAGGAGTTCCCAAAGAAATCCTGTAGGAATCCCCACAGGAACCCTGTAGGAAGCCCTACAGGAACCCTGTAGGAAGCCCTACGGGAACCCTGTAGGAAGCCCTACGGGAACCCTGTAGGAAGCCCTACGGGAACCCTGTAGGAAGCCCTACGGGAACCCTGTAGGAATCCCCACACTAATCCTGCAGGAAACCCCACAAGAATTCTGCAGGAAACCCCACAGGAATCCTGTAGGAAACCCCACAGGAATCCTGTAGGAAACCCCACAGGAATCCTGTAGGAAACCCCACAGGAATCCTGTAGGAAACCCCACAGGAATCCTGTAGGAAGCCCTACAGGAACCCTGTAGGAAACCCCACAGGAATCCTGTAGGAACCCCAACAGAAATCTTGTAGGAATTTCTACAGGAATCCTGTAGGAATTTCTACAGGATTTCTGTAGGTTCCTACAGGATTCATGTGGAGATTTCTACAGGGTTCCTTCAGGGATTCCTGTGGGGATTCCTACAGGGTACCTGTGGGGATTTCTACAGGATTTCTGTAGGGGTTCAGGCAGGATTTCTGTAGGGGTTCCTACAGGATTTCTGTAGGGGTTCCTACAGGATTTCTGTAGGGGTTCCTACAGGATTTCTGTAGGGGTTCCTACAGGATTTCTCTAGGGGTTCCTACAGGATTTCTCTAGGGGTTCCTACAGGATTTCTCTAGGGGTTCCTACAGGATTCCTCTAGGGGTTCCTACAGGATTCCTCTAGGGGTTCCTACAGGATTCCTCTAGGGGTTCCTACAGGATTCCTCTAGGGGTTCCTACAGGATTCCTCTAGGGGTTCCTACAGGATTCCTGTAGGGGTTCCTACAGGATTCCTGTAGGGGTTCCTACAGGATTCATGTAGGGATTCCTGTAGGGGTTCCTACAGGATTCCTGTAGGGGTTCCTACAGGATTCCTGTAGGGGTTCCTACAGGATTCCTGTAGGGGTTCCTACAGGATTCCTGTAGGGGTTCGTATAGGATTCCTGTAGGGGTTCGTACAGGATTCCTGTAGGGGTTCCTACAGGATTCCTGTAGGGGTTCCTACAGGATTCCTGTAGGGGTTCCTACAGGATTCCTGTAGGGGTTCGTACAGGATTCCTGTAGGGGTTCGTATAGGATTCCTGGAGGGGTACCCACAGGGTTCCTGTGGGGATTCCTGTAGAGATTACTACAGAGTTCCTGTAGGGATTCCTACAAGGATTATGTAGGAATTTCTACTGGGTTCCTGTAGAGTCCTTCAGGGTTCCTGTGGGGATTTCTACAGGATTCCTGTGAGGATTCCTCTGTAGGGGTTCCTACAGGATTCCTATTGCCTACAGCACGTATTCGCAGTTTGTAATTTCGACTTTTTATACCAAAAATATGCCAATTACTGAAAGCGGCGATGGGTCACATTTTGCCCAAACCCCTCTGCAATTTTCAAAATATCCCAAACTTCCCAAATTCGACGCCAGGGCCACATTTTGGAGCCCAAATCTGGCTCTCTGCACGTATTCGCAGTTTGAAATTCTGACTTTTTATACCGAAAATATGCCAATTACTGAAACAGCTGTGGGTCACATTTTGCCCAAACCCCCCTACAGTTTTCAAAATATCCCAAACATCCCAAATTCGACGCCAGGGCCACATTTTGGAGACAAAATCTGGTTCTCTGCATGTATTCGCAGTTTGAAATTCCGACTTTTTATACCGAAAATATGCCAATTACTGAAAGCGGCGGTGGGTAAATTTTGCCCAAACCCCCCTGCAGTTTTCAAAATATCCCAAAAATCCTAAATTCGATGCCAGAGCCACATTTTGGAGCCAAAATCTGGCTCTCTGCACGTATTAGCAGTTTGAAATTTCGACTTTTTATACCGAAAATATGCCAATTACTGAAAGCGACGATGGGTCACATTTTGCCCAAATCCCCCTGCAATTTTCAAAATATCCCAAACATCCAAAATTCGACGCCAGGGCCACATTTTGGAGCCAAAATCTGGTTCTCTGCACGTATTTGCAGTTTGAAATTCCGACTTTTTATACAGAAAATATGCCAATTACTGAAACGGCTGTGGGTCACATTTTGCCCAAACCCCCCTGCAGTTTTTAAAATATCCCAAACATCCCAAATTCGGCGCCAGAGCCACATTTTGGAGCCAAAATCTGGCTCTCTGCACGTATTCGCAGTTTGAAATTTCGACTTTTTATACCGAAAATATGCCAATTACTGAAACAGCTGTGGATCACATTTTGCCCAAACCCCCCTGCAGTTTTTAAAATATCCCAAACATGCCAAATTCGACGCCAGAGCCACGTTTTGGAGCCAAAATCTGGCTCTCTGCACGTATTCGCAGTTTAAAATTTCGACTTTTTTTTTACCGAAAATATGCCAATTACTGAAAGAGCTGTGGGACACATTTTGCCCAAACCCCACTGCAGTTTTCAAAATATCCCAAACATCCCAAATTCGGCGCCAGAACCACATTTCGGAGCCAAAATCTGGCTCTCTGCACATATTCGCAGTTTGAAATTTCGACTTTTTATACCGAAAATATGCCAATTACTGAAAGCAGCGATGGGTCACATTTTGTCCAAACCCCCCTGCAATTTTCAAAATATCCCAAACACCCCAAATTCGACGCCAGGGCCAGATTTTGGAGCCAAAATCTGGCTCTGCACGTACTCGCAGTTTGAAATTCCGACTTTTTATACCGAAAATATGCCAATTACTGAAACAGCTGTGGGTCACATTTTGCCCAAACCCCCCTGCAGTTGTCAAAATATCCCAAACATCCCAAATTCGACGCCAGAGCCACATTTTGGAGCCAAAATCTGGCTCTCTGCATGTATTTGCAGCTTGAAATTTCGACTTTTTATACCGAAAATATGCCAATTACTGAAAGCGGCGATGGGTCACATTTTGCCCAAACCCCCCTGCAGTTGTCAAAATATCCCAAACATCCCAAATTCGACGCCAGAGCCACATTTTGGAGCCAAAATCTGGCTCTCTGCATGTATTTGCAGCTGGAAATTTCGACTTTTTATACCGAAAATATGCCAATTACTGAAAGCGGCGATGGGTCACATTTTGCCCAAACCCCCCTGCAATTTTCAAAATATCCCAAACATCCCAAATTCGACGCCAGGGCCACATTTTGGAGACAAAATCTGGTTCTCTGCACGTATTCGCAGTTTGAAATTCCGACTTTTTATACCGAAAATATGCCAATTAATGAGATCGGCGATGGGTCACATTTTGCCCAAACCCCCCTGCAATTTTCAAAATATCCCAAACATCCCAAATTCGACGCCAGGGCCACATTTTGGAGACAAAATCTGGTTCTCTGCACGTATTCGCAGTTTGAAATTCCGATTTTTTATACCGAAAATATGCCAATTACTGAAAGCGGTTATGGGTCACACTTTGCCCAAACCCTCCTGCAGTTTTCAAAATATCACAAACCTCCAAAATTTGACCCCAGAGCCACATTTTGGAGCCCACCTGTAGGAGTTCCCACAGGAATTCTGTAGGAACCACTACAGGAATCATGTAGGAACCCCCTACAAGAATCCTGTAGAAACCCCTACAGGAATCCTGTTGGAACCCCTAGGAATCCTGTAGAAACCCACACAGGAATACTGTAGGAACCCCCACAAGAATCCGGTAGGAGTTCCAACAGAAATCCCATAGGAATCCCTACAGAAACCCTGTAGAAATCCCTACAGGATTCCTGTAGGAAACCCCCACAGTAATCCTGTAGAAATCACTATATGAACCCTGTAGGAATCCTTATAGGAACCCTGTAGGAATTCTTACATGAATCCCTACAGGAATCTTGCAGTAATCTCTACAGGAATCCTTACAGGAATCATGTAGGAATCCCTACAAGAATCCTGTAGAAACCCCTACAGGAATCTTGAAGGAACTTCTTCAGAAATCCTGTAGGAACCTCTACAGGAATCCTGTAGAAACCTACACAGGAATACTGTAGGAACCCCCACAAGAATCCGGTAGGAGTTCCAACAGAAATCCCATAGGAATCCCTACAGAAACCCTGTAGAAATCCCTACAGGATTCCTGTAGGAAACCCCCACAGTAATCCTGTAGAAATCACTATATGAACCCTGTAGGAATCCTTATAGGAACCCTGTAGGAATTCTTACATGAATCCCTACAGGAATCTTGCAGTAATCTCTACAGGAATCATGTAGGAATCCCTACAAGAATCCTGTAGAAACCCCTACAGGAATCTTGAAGGAACCCCTTCAGAAATCCTGTAGGAACCTCTACAGGAATCCTGTAGGAACCCCTACAGGAATCCTGTAGAAATCTCTTCAGGAATCCTGTACGAATCTCTACAGGAATCCTGTAGGAATCCAGTAGGAATACCTACAGGAATCCTGTAGTAATCCCTACAGAAATCCTGTAGGAATTCCTACACGAATCCGTACAGGAATCCTGGAGTTATCTCTACAGGAATCTTGTAGGAATCCTGCAGGAATCCCTACAGAAATCCTGTTGGAATCCCTACAGGAATCATGTAGGAACCCCTACAGGAATCCTGTAGTAACGCCTACAGAAATCCTGTAGGAACCCCTACAGAAATCCTGTTGGAACCCCACAGGAATCCTGTAGGAGTTCCAAAAGAAATCCTGTAGGAATCCCCACATGAACCATGCAGGAATCATGTAGAAATCCCTATAGGAACCCTGTAGGAATTCCCACAGGAATCCTGTAGGAATCTCTACAGGAATCTTGTAGGAATCCTGCAGGAATCCCTACAGAAATCCTGTAGGAATCCCTACAGGAATCATGTAGGAATCCCTATAGGAATCTTGTAGGAACCCCTACAGGAATCCTGTAGGAACCCCTACAGAAATCCTGTAGGAACCGCCACAGGAATCCTGTAGGAGTTCCAACAGAATTCCTGCAGGAATCCCCCACAGGAATCCTGTAGGAATCTCCACAGGAATCCTGTAGGAATTCCTACAGAAACCCTGTAGAAATCTCTATAGCAATCCTGTACGAAATCCCACAGGAATCCTGTAGGAGTTCCGACAGGAATCCTGTAGGAATCCCACAGGAATCCTTTAGGAATCCCCAGTGGAACCCTGTAGAAATCCCTACAGGAACCCTGTAGGAATCTTGTAGGAATCCCCACAGGAATCCTGTAGGAACTCCCACAGGAATCCTGTAGATGTTCCCACAGGAATCCTGTAGGAACCCCCACAGGAATCCTGTAGGTGTTCCCACAGGAAACATGGAGTCCACAGGAATCCCCACAGGAATCCTGTAGGAATCCTCACAGGAATCCTGTAGGAATTCTACAGATTTTCTTATAGGAATCCTACCAAATTTCTACAGGAATCCTAAAGAATTCCTTCAGGAATCCTACAGGAATGTTACAAAATATCTATGGGAGTCCTGCAGAATTTTTAAAGGAGTCCTACAGAATTTCTACAATTTCTACAGGAATCCTACAGAATTCCTTCAGGAATCCTACAGAAATTACAGGAATCTTACAAAATTTATTTAGGAGTCCTATAGAATATTTAAATGAGTCCTACAGAATTTCCTACAGGAACCCTATAGAATTTCCTACAGGAATCCTACAGAATTTCTACAGGAATCATACAGACTTTCTTATGTGAATCCTACAGGTTTTCTTACCGGAATCGTACAATTTCTACAGGAATCCTACAGAATTTCTACAGGAATCCTACAGAATTCCTTCAGGAATCCTATAGAAATTACAGGAATCTTACAAAATTTCTATACGAGTCCTACAAAATTTTTAAAGGAGTCCTACAGGAATCCTACAGAAAAAATATCAATAGTAGTCCTACAATTTTTTTAAAGGAGTCCTACAGAATTTCTACAGAAATCCTACAATTTCTACAGGAATCCCTCAGAATTCCTTCAGGAATCCTATAGAATTTACAGGAATCCTACAAAATTTCCACAGGAGTCCTCTAGAATTTTTACAGCAGTCCTACCAAATTCTACAGGAATCCTACAGAATTCATTAAGGAATCCAATAGAAATTACAGGAATCTTACAAAATTTCTATAGGAGTCCTACAGGAATCCTACAGAAATTCCTACAGGAATCCTACAGAATTTCTGCAGGAATCCTACAGACTTTCCTATGTGAATCCTATAGATTTTCTTACATGAATCCTACAGAATATCTACAGAACTCTTACATGATTCCTACAATTTCTACAGGAATCCTATAGAATTTTAACAAATCCTACAGAATTTCTACAGGAACCCTACAGAACTCCTTCAGGAATGCTATAGAATTTACAGGAATCCTACAAAATTTTTGCAGGATTCCTACAGAATTTCTAGGAGTCCTACCAAATTTCTACAGGAATCCTACAGAATTTCCTAAAGGAATTCTACAGAATTTTTACAGGAATCCTACAGACTTTCCTATGTGAATCCTACAGATTTCCTTACAGGAATCCTACAGAACTTCTACAGGAATCCTACAATTTCTACAAGAATCCTACAGAATTTCTACAGGAATCTTACAGAATTCCTTCAGGAATCCTACTGAAATTACAGGAATCTTACAAAATTTCTATAGGCATCTACAGAATTTTTAAAGGAGTCCTACAGGAATCCTACAGAATTTCTACAGAAATCCTACAGACTTTCCTATGTGAATCCTACAGATTTTCTTATAGGAATAGTGCCGAATTTCTACAGGAATCCTATAGAATTCCTTCAGGAATCCTACAAAAATAACATGAATCCTATAGAAATTACTGGATTCTTACAAAATTTCTATAGGAGTCCTACAGAATTTTTAAAGGAGTCCTACAGGAATCCTACAGACTTTCCTATGTGAATCCTTCAGAATTTCTTACAGGAATCCTACAATTTCTACAGAAATCCTACAGAATTTTTGCAGGAATCCTACGGAATTCCTTAAAAAATCCTATACAATTTACAGAAATCCTACAAAATTTTTACAGGATTCCTACAGAATTTTTACAGGAGTTCTACCGAATTTCTACAGGAATCCTACAGAATTTCCAACAGGAAGCCTACAAAATTTCTACAGCAATCCTACAGACTTTCCTATGTGAATCCTACAGATTTTCTTTCAGGAATCCTACAGAAATTCTACAATTTCTCCAGGAAGCCTACAAAATTTCTTACAGAATTCCTTCAGGTAATCTATAGAATTTACAGGAATCGTACAGAATTCCTTCAGGAATCCTACAGAAATTACAGGAATCTTACAAAATTTCTATAGGAGACCTACAGAATTTTTAAAGGAGTCCAACAGGAGTCCTACAGAATTTCCTACAGAAGTCCTACTGAATTTCTATAGGAATCTTACAGAATTCCTTCAGGAACCCTACAGAAATTACCGGAATCTTACAAAATTTCTATAGGAGTCCTACAGAATTTTTAAAGGAGTCCTACAGAAATCCTAGATTTTCTTACTGGAATCCTACGGAATTTCTAGAATTCCTACAGGAATCCTACAATTTCTACTGGAATCCTACAAAAATTTTACAGGAGTCCTACAGAATTTTTATAGGAGTCTTACCGAATTTCTACGGGAATCCTACAGAAATTGCAAGAATCTTACAAAATTTATATAGGAGTCCTACAGAATTTTTAATGGAGTACTCTGAGAGAGAACTCTATCAACATCAGAGGCCCGAGACTGTTCAACACGCTTCCGCTACACATAAGGGGCATAACTGGCCGACCCCTCACAGTGTTCAAGAGAGAACTGGATAAGCACCTCCAAAGGATACCTGATCAACCAGGCTGTGACTCATACGTCAGGCTGCGAGCAGCCGCGCCTAACAGCCTGGTTGATCAGTCCAGCAACCAGGAGGCCTGGTCGACGACCGGGCCGCGGGGACGCTAAGCCCGGAAGCACCTCAAGGTAACCTCAAGGTAAGGTAAGGAGTCCTACAGGAATCCTACAGAATTTCCTACATGAATCCTACAGAAATTCTACAGGACTCCTACGGACTTTCCAATGTGAATTCTGTAGATTTTCTTACAGGAATCCTACAGAATTTCTACAGAATTCCTACAGGAATCCTACAATTTATACAGGAATCCTACAGAATTTTAACCAATCCTACTGAATTTCTACAGGAATCCTACAGAATTTTAACCAATCCTACTGAATTTCTACAGGAATCCTACAGAATTCCTTCAGGAATCCTATAGAATTTACAGGAATCCTACAGAATTTTTACAGGAGTCCTACAGAATTTTTATAGGAGTCCTACCAAATTTCTACAGGAATCCTACAGAATTCTTTCAGGAATCCTACAGAAATCTTACAAAATTTCTATAGGAGTCATACGGGATTTTTAAAGGAGTCCTACAGGAATCCTATAGAATTTCCTACAGGAATCCTACAGAATTTCCTACAGGAATCCTACAAAATTTCCACAGGAATCCTACAGACTTTCCTATGTGAATCCTACAGATTTTCTTACAGGAATCCTACAGAATTTCTGCAGAATTCCTACAGGAATCCTACAATTTCTACAGGAATCCTACAATTTCTACATGAATCCTACAGAATTTCTACAGGATTCCTACAGAATGTCTACTGAAATCCTATGAAATTTCCACAGAAATCCTACAGGAAACCTATAGAATTTACAGGCATCCTACAAATTTTTTTACAGGAGTCCTACTGAATTTCTACAGGAATCCTACAGAATTTCCTACGGTAATTCTACAAAATTTCTACAAGAATCCTACAGATTTTCTTACAGGAATCCTACAATTTCTACAGGAATTCTACAACTTCTACAGGAATTCTACAGAATTTCTACTGGAATCCTACAGAATTTCTACTGGAATTCTACAGAATTCCTTCAGGAATCCTACTGAAATTACAGGAATCTTACAAAGTTTCTGTTTGCATCCTACAGAATTTTTAAAGAAGTCCTACTGGAATCCTACAGAATTTCCTACAGGAATTCTTCAGAATTTCCTACAGGAATTCTTCAGAATTTCCTACAGGAAAACTACAGAATTTTTACAGGAATACTACAGACTTTCCTATGTGAATCCTACAGATTTTCTTATAGGAATCCTACCGAATTTCTAAAGGAATCCTATAGAATTCCTTCAGGAATCCTACAGAAATAACATGAATCCTATAGAAATTACAGGAATCTTACAAAATTTATATAGGAGTCCTACAGAATTTTTAAAGGAGTCCTACAGAATTTTTAAAGGAGTCCTACAGGAATCCTATATAATTTCCTACAGGAATCCTACAGACTTTCCTAGGTGAATCCTACAGATTTTCTTATAGGAATCGTTCCGAATTTCTACAGGAATCCTATAGAATTCCTTCAGGAATCCTACAGAAATTACAGGAATCTCACAAAATTTCTATAGGAGTCCTATAGAATTTTTAAATGAGTCCTACAGGAATCTTGCAGAATTTCCTACTTGAATCTTACAGAATTTCTACAGGAATCATACAGACATTCCTATGTGAATCCTACAGATTTTCTTACAGGAATCCTACAGAATTTCTACAGGAATCCGACAATTTCTACAGGAATCCTACAATTTCTACAGGAATCCTATAGAAATTACAGGAATCTCACAAAATTTCTATAGGAGTCCTACAGAATTTTTAAACGAGTCCTACAGGAATCCTACAGGAAACCTACAGAATTTCTACAGGACTCCTACAAACTTTTCTATGTGAATTCTATAGATTTTCTTACAGGAATCATACAGAATTTCTATATTAATCCTACAGAATTCATACAGGAATCCTACAGAATTTTAACAAATCCTACAGAATTTTAACAAATCCTACAGAATTTTTACAGGAATCCTGCAGAATCCCTTCAGGAATCTGACAAAATTTTCTACAGGAATCCTACAGAGTTCCTAGAGAATATTCTAAAGGAATGCAACAGAATTTCCTTCAGGAATCCTACAAAATTTCCTTCATGAATCCTACAAAATTTCTACAAGAATTCTACAGAATTTCCCATCGGAATCCTACAAAATTTCTATATGAATCCTACAGAAATCCATCAATTACCTACAGTATTCCCTACAGGACTATTACAGAATTTCCTACAGAAATCCCACAATTTCTGCCAATTTTCTACAGGAATCCTACAGAATTTCTACAGATATCTGACAATTTTACAGAATTCCTACAGGGATCCTATAATTTTTTCAGAATTTCCTTCAGTAATCCTAAAAAATTTCTACAGAAATCTTAAAGCATTTCTACAGAAATCCTACAGAATTTCCCCTCAAATCCTACAGATTTTCCCCACAGAAATCCTACAGAATTTCCCCACAGAAATCCTACAGAATTTCCCCACAGAAATCTTACAAAATTTCCTCGCAGAAATCCTACAGAATTTCCCCACAGAAATCCTACAGAATTTCCTCACAAATCCTACAGATTTTCCCTACAGAAATCCTACAGAATTTCTCCACAGAAATCCTACAGAATTTCTCCACAGAAATCCTACAGAATTTCTCCACCAAAATCCTACAGAATTTCTCAACAAATATCCTACAGAATTTCCCTACAAATCCTACAGAATTTCTCTAGAAATCCTTCTGAATTTCCTCACAGAAATCCTACAGAAGTTCCCCACAGAAATCCTACAGAATTTCCCATAAATCCTACAGAATTTCCCACAAATCCTACAGGATTTCCCACAGAAACCCTACAGAATTTCCCACAGAAATCCAACACAATTTCCCACAGAAATCCTACAGAATTTCCCACAGAAATCCTACAGAATTTCCCACAAATCCTACAGAATTTTCCACAGAAATCCTACAGAATTTCCCACAGAAATCCTATAGAATTTCTAACAAATCCTACAGAATTCTTAGAGAATTTCCTAAGGGCATCCTACAGAATTTCCTACAGGAATCCACCAGAATTTCCTTCAGTAATCCTACAGGAATCAAACATTTTCCCCACGGAAATCCTACGGAATTTTCCAACAGAAATCCTACGGAATTTCCCCACGGAAATCATACGGAATTTCCCCACGGAAAACCTACGAAATTTCCCCACGGAAATCATACGGAATTTCCCCACAGAAATCCTACAGAATTTCCCATAGAAATCCAACAGAATTTCCCACATATCCTACAAAATTTCCCACAGAAATCCTACAGAATTTCCCCACAAAAATTCTACAGAATTTCCCCACAGAAATCCTACAGAATTTCCCCACAGAAATCTTACAGAATTTCCTCGCAGAAATCCTACAGAATTTCCCCGCAGAAATCCTACAGAATTTCCCTACAAATCCTACAGATTTTCCCTACAGAAATCCTACATAATTTCTCCACAGAAATCCTACAGAATTTCTCCACATAAATCCTACAGAATTTCTCCACCAAAATCCTACAGGATTTCCCACAGAAACCCTACAGAATTTCCCACAGAAATCCAACAGAATTTCCCACAGAAATCCTACAGAATTTCCCACAAATCCTACAGAATTTCCCATAGAAATCCTACAGAATTTCCCATAGAAATCCTACAGAATTTTCCATAGAAATCCTACAGAATTTCCCACAGAAATCCTATAGAATTTCTAACAAATCCTACAGAATTCTTAGAGAATTTCCTAAAGGCATCCAACAGAATTTCCTACAAGAATCCACCAGAATTTCCTTCGGTAATCCTACAGGAATCAAACAGAATTTCCCTACGGAAATCCTACAGAATTTCCCCACGGAAATCCTACATTATTTCCCCACGGAAATCCTACGGAATTTCCCCACGGAAATCCTACGGAATTTCCCCACGGAAATCCTATGGAATTTCCCCACGGAAATCCTACAGAATTTCCCACAGAAATCCTACAAAATTTCCCACATAAATTCTACAGAATTTCCCACATAAATTCTACAGAATTTCCCACAAAAATCCTATAGAATTTCTAACAAATACTACAAAAATTTCCTAAAAATCCTACAGAAACTTCAACAGAATTTCTACAGAAATCCTCTCAAAATTTCTTCTAAAAACTGCAGAATTTTTGTAGAAATTGTTGATTTTTTTGTAGAATTTCTTCAGAAATTTTGTTTATACAGAATCGTCAAAGGAAGGTAATAATTTCTACAGAAAATCTCCATAAATTCTACAATTTTTCTACAAAAATTCTACAGAACATCTACATAATTTCTACAGAAATTTCTTCTAAGAAATGCAGAATTTGTAATTTTAGAAATATTGTAGAATTTCTGTATAAATTATGTAGAATTTGTCAAAATTATGTAGAATTTCTGTAGAAATTATGTAGATTTTCTGTAGAAATTATGTAGATTTTCTGTAGAAATTATGTAGATTTTCTGTAGAAAGTATGTAGATTTTCTGTAGAAATTTTCTTGAGAAATTGTCTGTATAGAAGTAATTATCAAAAGAAGGCACCAAACCATGGGGGTACTATGAAGCAATAATTATCTACAGAAATCCTACAAATTCCTACAGAAATCCTACAAGATTCTTACAGAAATCCTACAAGATTCCTAAGAAATCCTACAAGATCTCTACAGGAAATCCTACAAGATTTCTACAGAAATTCAATAAAGTTTCTACAAATTTTTTTTCTAAAACCAGCAGAATTTTTAATTTATTGTAGATTTTCTGTAAAAATTATGAAGATTTTCTGTAGATATTATGTAGATGTTCTGTAAAAATTATATAGATTTTCTGTAGAAATTGAGTGGATTTTCTGTAGAAAATTAGAAATTGTGCAGAAATTTTGTTTCTACAGAAGTAATTCTCAAAACAAGGCACCAAGCCATGGGGGGGGGGGGGGAAAGAGTACTATGTAGCACCAACTTTCTACAGGAACTCTACAAAAATTTACATTCTGCAGTTTTTAGAAGAATTTTCTGTATAAATTATATTTTTCTGTGAAATAATGTAGAATTTATGTAGAAATTATGTAGGAATTATGTAGAAAATCTGTAGGGAATACATAGAATTTTTATAGATATTGTGTAGAAATTGTTTTTACAATTTAAAAACATAAATTGTTTTTACTTTCCACAAATTCTACAAAATTTCTACATTAGTAATTATCAAAAGAAGGCGCCAAGCCATGGAGGACTATGTAGCACAAAATTTATACAGAAATTCTATATAACTAGTACAAACTCACTAACAATTGCACAACTGAATAAATTTTGTAGGATTTCTACAGATGTAATCATCAAAAGGCGGCACCAAACCATGGGGAAAGTGCACCATGTAGCACAAAATTTCTACAAACTTTGTATGTAAATTCTAAAGAAAATCTATAAATTTAAAGTTTTTTTACAAGTTTGTAGGATATCTGTAGACTTTTTGTAGAAATTTTGTAGAAATTTTGAAGCTTTTACTGAGTTTCAGCAGAATTTCTGTACAAATTTTAGATTTTCAACATAAAAAAATGTAAAGATTTCTACAAAATTGATACATATTTTTGTAGAATTTGTACAACATTTCTACAGGAAAAACCTAATAATTTGTCATAGTGTATGTTCATTATTTCTCCTGGCATAGGTATAATGTTAAGGAATCTATTTGTTCCTCCATATATGCAAGAGCTCTTTGAATTGCTAGTCCTGAGGTTCTTGGATAGGGAGTGTGAAAATATTGATTCTATTAATTTCAAAATTTGCTATCTAGGAAGTTGTTTTTTGAAAGCTTGTAGTAGCAAGGTTCAACATACATACATACTATGACAATCAGCATTACCAAATTTTTTCTGGGTTTGAAAATATTGTCAAGACTTTTTGAAACTATGTTCATGAAAATAATATTGAAAAATTATTACAAAAACCTCTCGGTAATAGCTCTTCTACAAAATACCCTGTATAGCCTTCAGTACATTCTATATAGGTCATATATCGAAAGATTTGAGATTTTAACTTTTGCAGCACAAAATATTCTGTAAGAAGTGGTCTTTTATTAATGTTTTATTTGTTCACTTATCAGAAAATTCTCAGATTAAGAGAGGTGTTTAAGAACAAATTGTAAAACCATTTTCAATAGAAACATTATTGAAGCCTCTAATACATTAAAAAAAAAAATAATACCTGTAGAACAATTTTGTAATTGAATACAATATTAAAATGATCTGTACAACTTTGATCCTTTTTTATTGGATCGTTTAAAAGCAATCTTTAGTAAGATTGCTAATACACATACTCCCTTAGGGCTTCAAGGAAATCTTATGTATTAGGGATAATACTTCCAGAAACTCATATGTAATGGTCATCAGACTTCCTGCTGTTTCATCTTGCTCAAATGTTTAAAGACTTTTACACCTGACACCATCTTCCTGCTTATATATTCAAGAATTGTATTTCAGCCATTTTACTTCTGATGTGTGTTATCAGCACTAAAATGTGTTGATTAAGCGAATGGCAGGTCGTATTCCAAGTAAACTAGTGGGCAAGGTTCCTGTTTCCTGCTCCAGCACTCACAGTGGAAATGGCTGCTGTACCATGAGCATGATCCCACCTATGCAGAGCTAGACAAGGATTTTAAACATTATGCATTTTCTAAGCCTTAACAAAAGATATAAATAATAAAAATTGGTGATAGAAAAAGAAAAAATTAATGGAAACCCTTAAAGGCCTTTCTGAAGGCCAACATTCTCAAAACATTAAAACATTCTCAGTGTTTTATGCACCAAGTGCTTGGTGCATAAACACTGAGAATTTACTTTTGTCTTGAACAATGTTCAGAAAATACACTTGCTGGTTATTCAGTGAGGTGCGGTGGCCTTAATAACCCTCCCGTGATTGATACGCCTTAAGCCCATGACTAAACCTTCACCCTGTAGCTCCCTTCAGTGTTTTTAAAGCTTTATAAATTAGTAACTGACTTTCTACTAATTCCCTAATCATATAATACTTGCCCAGTGTACCAGAGGTTGAGGAAACCTTCAAGTTACTTTTCCAGAAAAACACCACAGTATTCTGATCAATAACTTTGTTCACAGGTCATTTCCTCATTTTATTGAAATACATATTTCAATATTTACAATAAAGTACAATGATTTATTTTTTTAAATTTGAATGTGGAAATGACACTCTTGAAGCCACTAATTGGCAATGCTGACAAGTTGCAGCCAACTCTCAGGTGATGTTATGGGTGGGCTCACCTCTCCTCAGACGCACAGGGACCTTGTATGTATCCCTGACCCCGTGGGCAGGTGTGGCCCCAGGGCTGCCACTGGTGTCCTGCTCGCTGTCCGACCCCCGACCTTCCTCCCCTGCCTTGTCCCGCCTGCACGTTCGCCCACGGACACCCGCCGAGGAGATAGGCAGGGTTTGTTGACTGGAAATGCAGGCGATCTCTGCAATTAGGGGGTACCTTGTTATACAAGGGCATTTTCTTAAAATCATGGAAAATGCACACGTTCCACCCAACATAATCTTCAATGTCAAGCAACACCTAGTAACACTGATCATGCATGTTAAGCCATTCCTGTGCCCTACACATTTCACATTCTACTTTATGAAATTAAACTTAAATGGCCATTCCAGCAATAACAACAATTAGCAATTAACATTTTAATAACAATTTAGTTAAAAATCAACACAGTGCAGTGTGTTATCTTATCAAGCAGTGCCATAAATTTTAACACTAGTCTTGTAACTAAAGCTGGAATGGTGGATTTTATAGGACTGCTGAGAAAATAGAGTGTGGGGAGGTTTATTGGGGACAATATTGGAATATGAGAGTGGGATGATAGAGGCAGTGTGTGGGGCTTACCGGCAGTGGGTCCAGTGCCTCCCACCCCACCACCACCACCCTCGCGCCTCTTTCCTCCCATAAAGGAGGAGGACCTTGGTGGCTGTGGCTGGCCTTCGTAACAGTCTTGATGGCCAAACGTCTGAAACTGCAACGTGTAGTCGAGGGCGCCGCCGCCGCTACCAGGCGGTAAGCTGAAGGTGGCGTATGGGCAGATCTCATATGGCTCGTCCACTGCCAGGGAGAAAACCCGCCATCAGGGAGACCAGGATGTCAGAGGATGTTAGACGAGGAAGGACAAGAAGCACAGGATAGGTCAGTGTGAAGGTAAGGAACTTAATAAGGATGTAATCCATTTAGAACTCAGCAGACATTGTCCGAGACATTCCATAAATGAGAGAAACAAAATATTCGTATTTAAACATCACTCACACAGAAAAAAACACTACAAAGATGATAAATCTACATACAATAAAGGCCACAAAATCTGGGAAATTCCTTTGGTGTTGATAAGATAAAACACAAAACAAGACAAGACAAGCTGCTGCTGCTGGAAGGACGAGCACAGACTGCAGTAATAACACCACACAAAGCCAACTAGATATGGCATAAGCTTGGAAAACATTTTAGATAAATAAAACTTAGAGAAATACAACCATACATTTATCATTTACATCATGATAGAATTTAATGCAAATTTGGAACCTTAGTATATTCAGCATTCTGCAGTGGCAATGAAATATTGAGAAACTGAAGTTCATGTATGAGTAATTACCTAAGTGTACCTGGTTGATACCTGGTTGATGGGGTTCTGGGAGTTCTTCTACTCCCCAAGCCCGGCCCGAGGCCAGGCTTGACTTGTGAGAGCTTGGTCTACTAGGCTGTTGCTTGGAGTGGCCCGCAGGCCAACATACCCACCACAGCCCGGTTGGTCCGGCACTCCTTGGAGGAATAAATCTAGTTTCCTCTTGAAAATGTCCACGGTTGTTCCGGCAATATTTCTTATGCTTGCTGGGAGGACGTTGAACAACCGCGGACCTCTGATGTTTATACAGTGTTCTCTGATTGTGCCTATGGCACCTCTGCTCTTCACTGGTTCTATTCTACATTTTCTTCCATATCGTTCACTCCAGTACGTTGTTATTTTACTGTGTAGATTTGGTACTTGGCCCTCCAGTATCTTCCAGGTGTATATTATTTAATATCTCTCTCGTCTTCTTTCTAGTGAGTACATTTGGAGGGCTTTGAGACGATCCCAATAATTTAGGGGCTTTATTGCGTCTATGCGTGCCGTATATGTTCTCTGTATTCCCTCTATTTCAGCAATCTCTCCTGCTCTGAAGGGGGAAGTGAGTACTGAGCAGTACTCAAGACGGGACAACACAAGTGACTTGAAGAGTACAACCATTGTGATGGGATCCCTGGATTTGAAAGTTCTCGTAATCCATCCTATCATTTTTCTGGCTGTCGCAATATTTGCTTGGTTATGCTCCTTAAACATTAGGTCGTCAGACATTATTATTCCCAAATCCTTTACATGCTGTTTTCCTACTATGGGTACATTTGATTGTGTTTTGTACTTTGTATTATGTTTAAGGTCCTCATTTTTACCGTACCTAAGTACCTGGAATTTATCACTGTTAAACATCATGTTATTTTCTGATGCCCAGTCGAAAACTTTATTAATATCAGCTTGAAGTTTTTCAATGTCTTCAGCCGAGGTAATTTTCATACTGATTTTTGTGTCATCTGCAAAGGATGATACGAAGCTGTGACTTGTATTTTTGTCTATATCTGATATGAGAATAAGGAAAAGCAGCGGTGCAAGGACTGTACCCTGAGGTACAGAGCTTTTTACTGCACTTGGACTAGATTTTATATGGTTGACCGTTACTCGCTGAGTCCTGTTTGACAGAAAACTGAGTATCCAGCGTCCTACTTTACTGGTTATTCCCATTGACTTCATTTTGTGTGCTATCACGCCATGGTCACATTTATCAAAAGCCTTTGCGAAGTCCGTGTATATCACATCAGCATTCTGTTTTTCTTCTAATGCCTCAGTGACTTTGTCGTAGTGCTCAAGTAGCTGTGAGAGGCACGATCTTCCCGCTCGAAATCCATGTTGGCCTGGGTTGTGAAGGTCATTGGTCTCCATGAAATTGGTGACCTGACTCCTAATCACTCTCTCAACTACTTTTATGATGTGCGATGTTAGTGCAACTGGTCTATAATTTTTTGCCAATGCTTTGCTCCCTCCCTTGTGTAGAGGGGCTATGTCTGCTACTTTAAGTGCATCTGGTATCTCCCCCGTGTCCAAGCTCTTCCTCCACACTATACTGAGTGCCTGTGCTACCGGCATTTTGCATTTCTTTATAAATATTGAATTCCATGAGTCTGGACCTGGGGACGAGTGCATGGGCATGTTTTCAATTTCTCTTTCAAAATTTAGTGCACTCGTGTTTATATCAGTTATATTTACAGGGGTTTGAATATCCCGCATAAAGAAATTGTCTGAATCTTCCACCTTCATGTTGTTTATTGGAGTGCTAAACATATCCTCATACTGCTTTTTTAGGATTTCACTAATTTCTTTGTCATCCTCCGTGTATGAACCTTCACTTGTACGAATAGGTCCAATACTGGCAGTGGTTTTTGCTTTTGATTTCGCATATGAGAAGAAATATTTTGGATTTTTCTTTATTTCCTGAATTGCTTTCTGTTCTAACTGCCTTTCTTCAGTTTCATATGAGTGTTTCAATTTCCGCTTGATTTCTTCAATCTCCCTATTTAAATTATTCCTTCTTTGATGGGAAATTCGTGTCTGCATAAGCAGTTCCGTTATTTTTTTCCTGCATTTATAGTGTCGTCTGCGTTCTCTTTCTACGTTAGATCTCTTTCTGGCTTTCCTCAAAGGAACATGTTTCAGACAGACTCGATACGCTTCTGAAGTCAGTTTTTCTATTCCTTCTGTAGGACTTGTATTACTTAGAACAGTTCCCCATGGAATGTTTGTAAGTTCCCTGTTTATTATCTCCCAGTCTATCCTTTTATTATTAAAATTGAATTTACTGAATATCCCCTCTCGCTTTATAAATGTTTTAGGTCTATTCTGAGTATTGATGGTCGTTTGCACTTCAATGAGCTTGTGATCTGAGTATGTGGTATCTGATATCGTAATGTCTCTGATAATGTCTTCATTGTTCATAAAGACCAGATCTAGAATATTTTCATTTCTCGTTGGCTCCGATATCTGCTGATTGAGTGAAAATTTGTCACAGAATCTAAGTAGTTCTCTAATCTGTGGTTGGTTAGGTCCTGATAGATTCTGTAGTTACAGGATGAGAACTACGCTTGTGATGTCCCATCTTCCCAGCACTCCTGTAACGCTTTTAAATTACTGACAGTTTTGGTGTCCACCATCTTCTCACCTAACTTGTTCCAACCGTCTACCACTCTGTTTGCGAAAGTGAATTTTCTTATATTTCTACAGCATCTTTGTTTAGTTAGTTTAAATCTATAACCTCTTGTTCTTGAAGTTCCAGGTCTCACGAAATCTTACCTATCAATTTTATCAATTCCTGTTACTATTTTGTTCGTAGTAATAATATCGCCTCTTTCTTCCATCTTCTAGTTTGGGCATATTTAATGCCTCTAACCTCTTCTCGTAGCTCTTGTCCTTCAGTTCTGGGAGCCTTTTAGTGGCATGTCTTTGCACCTTTTCCAGTTTGTTGATGTGCTTCTTAAGATACGGGTACCATACAATCACTGCATATTCCAACTTTGACCTAACAAAAGTCGTGAACAATGTCTTTAGTATTTTGCCATCCATGTATTTAAAAGCAATTCTGAAGTTAGAAAGTGTAGCATAGGCCTCTCACACAATGTTTTTTATGCGAGCCCCAGGTGATAGTTTTCTATTTAGAACCACCCCTAGATCTCTTTCTTTATCAGAATTCTTTAATGATTTCTCACATAATTTATAGGTTGTGGGGTGTATGTTCTATTCCACATTCCCTAACATGGCATTTATTTACATTAAATTCTATTTGCCAAGTAGTGCTCCATATACTTATTTTGTCCAAGTCTTCTTGAAGGGCATGACAATCATCTAAGCTACTTATCATCCCTATTTTCTTAGCATCATCAGCAAACATGTTCATATAATTCTGCATTCCATCTGGTAGATCATTTATGTAGACAATGAACATTACTGGTGCAAGAACTGAACCCTGTGGTACTCCACTTGTGACATTTCTCCAGTCCAATACACTTCTGATTACTGCCCTCATTTTTCTATCAGTTAGAAAATTTTTCATCCATGTTAGAAGCTTACCTGTCACCCCTCCAATATGTTCCAGTTTCCAGAACAACCTCTTATGTAGAACTCTGTTGAAAGCCTTTTTTGGGTCCAGATAGATGCAGTTAACGACAATCATCTCTTTCCTGTAAAATCTCTGTGGCTCTATCATAGAAATACAGTAGTAAATTCTGTAACAGGATCTTCCAGATCGAAAACTATACTAACGGCCTGTTATTGATATTGTTTTTCTCCAGATGTCCTACCCATTTAGTTTTAATTATTTTTCCAATATTTTGACTATTACACTTGTCAGCAAGACAGGTCAATAATTGAGGGGGGTCTTCCCTGCTGCCACTTTTTCAAATTGGGACTATGTTAGTTCCCCCCCCCCCACACACATCTGCTACAACTCCTGTACACAAAGATGTCTGAAAAATCAGTTGAAGTGGAATGCTGTGTTTGGGTGCACATTCTCTCAGAACCCATGGTGAAACTCCATCTGGGCCAACTGCTTTGTTCTTAGCTCCTTGAGCAGTTTTCTACTTTGTTTCTAGATACCTCTATGTGCTTTATGTTCTCTGCAATTCCTATTATGTCTGGTTCCCTGAAGATTTCATTCTGTATAAACACACTTTGGAACTTTTTGTTTAATGTTTCACACTTTCATTTCCGTGAATCTGTTTCCCATATTCAACCTATGAATATTATCCTTTACCTGCAATTTGTTGTTTATGAATGCATAGAAAAGGCCAGTTTCTGTTTTACATTTGTCCGCAATCCCTTTTTCAAAATCTCTTTCTGCCTCTCTCCTAACTGCCGAGTAGTTGTTTCTTGCATCTTTGTATTGCTGGTATGTTTGGGGGTTTGGCCTCTTCCTATATTGATTCCATTTTTGTGTCTTTTAGTCTCTGCCCCTCTCGCAATTTCTGTTGAACCAATACTGTTTAATAGGTCTACATCTCTGTTTTGGTATAAATGTTTGTGAGCCTTCATTGTATATTTCACAAATTTTTGCATACATCAATTACTTCCTTGCCTAGCAACAAGTCTGTCCAATTATACTCATTAAAAAAAATTCTAAGGTCCACAGTGTCCCCTCTTGAAATCGAGTAACAACTTTTTCTATGTCCCCATTTTCTTCTAGATTATATATCAAAGCATATGTAATGTCCAACAGGACATGATCACTCTTTCCCAAGGAAGGTACCTGATGTCAAATATCTCTTCTTTCCTGGTGAATATTAGATCCAGTACTGACCTCAACATTCCCTTCCATCATTCTTGTGGCTACTTGACGTGTTGATACATGAATGTCTCCAGAATGAGGTTTACAAATCTGCCTGTCCACATGTCTTCCATTCTTGCTTCGTAGGCCTCCCAATCTATTGCTTTAAAGTTAAAGTCCCCCAGTACGAACAATTGTAATTTATCTTTATCTGCATTTACTATAATCTCTCTTGTGACCATTATGAGGCCCTCTCGTTTGTCATCCAGTTCATTCCTTGTCCATGTGTTGCTTGCTGGTGGGCTGTAGACATTTACAATTATCAGTCTATCATCCTGATACCAGACCTGCTATGCCATTATGTCAACTTCTCTAGGGTTATCAAGTATTAACACCCTTACCTGCAGGCGTTCTTTCACCAGCACAGCCACTCCTCCCCCCTTCCTAGTTTTCCTGTCACGTCTCCAAACTGAATAGCCCCTTGGGAATATGACCTCATTTAAAATATTTTCTTCAAGTTTTGTCTGTTAATGCTACAATATCTAGGACCTTATGCTGAATTATATCTTTCAGCTCCAATATTTTTTTTTATCTCAAACCATCTATGTTGGTATATACTATTTTCAGGAACATGTTCCCCCTTCCCTTTGTTTTTCACTTTCCCTTCCTCTATTGATTTTGTTACTTTGTTTTTATGTACCATTTCACTATCTTTCCAGTCCCTAAAACTTTGTAGGAAAAAATCATTCATCTTCATTTCTATCCCCATTTAGACATTTCACCTCAATGAAGTTCATTTTCAGCTTTTCTCTGTCTTCCTTTGAGAGGTCTTGCCTTATCTTGAAGTTATCTTGAGATGATTTCGGGGCTTTAGTGTCCCCGCGGCCCGGTCCTCGACCAGGCCTCCACCCCCAGGAAGCAGCCCGTGACAGCTGACTAACACCCAGGTACCTATTTTACTGCTAGGTAACAGGGGCATAGGGTGAAAGAAACTCTGCCCATTGTTTCTCGCCGGCGCCCGGGATCGACCCCGGGACCACATGATCACAAGTCCAGCGTGCTGTCCGCTTGGCCGACCGACTCCCTCCCTCCCTTCCTTATTGACCAAAGTTTGCCATCCTCATCACATTTGCAATTTCCTGGCATTTCTAAGCACTTCCGTCATTTGTTTCACTCGATTAAAGGTCATCCTTAACATTTGGTTCTTGTCTCATTTTCCTATCCTCTTAAAATCACTAACCTGCTCCTTTGAATTTAGGCCCTCTTCTAATCCTACTATTTTCTTTGTGATTTTCATCTGCTGCTGCTCCGTCCACCCGAGGTGATATTTCCTTATCTTTAGAAAAGGAAATTAAGGACTTGCTTCTATCTGCAGTGTTTTTTTACCAGTTTACTGTTGGTTACCAGTTCTTTCCTAATTGCCTGCCTGATTTCCACTTCTTTGTTTGTCATTTCTGGCTTTGACTTCCAAACACTTCCTTGATTGTCTCTGTCTTTTGCACCTTGTACATACTTCTCTTATTTCTTCTTCATACTTTGCTAGTATTCATTAACTTCCTCTATGTGAGTTGTCAATGAAGTTTCTCCTTGCATATCCTTGCCTAACTCCATGTTAGCTCTCGGGATTCCATGGAGTTGTTCACCATATGAGTATTTTCTTGTTTATTTCTTCAAATTCACCACTCTTCACTTTCCATGCCTCATTATCTTTCACTAGTTCCTTGATGTGTGTCACCCGTATCCTTAACTTATCAGTCAAACTGGTTATTTCCTTACTTTGCAGGAAAATACTTCCTTTTAAATTACAAAATTCGATCTTGAGACCATTCTCTTCTTCTAATTTAATCACCTTTTCTTCATAATTCTTAGCATGTCCTCAATAATCACTAGCCTGCCAAGTAAACCACCTTTCATTAGATCTTGTGCTGAGAAACCTTCAAAACATTCATTTGTTGGTGTACTGTCCTCCCCTGTGGTGGTGGCCATCTTTGTTGTTGGCAATCTGCTGTTTGGGAAAATCAACGTTTCCAACCCAGATTTTTCAATCACTTGCATTTATTTCTTGACTCTTAGGTCCTTTTCAAAATCCCTACACCTTCATGTATTTTGGGATACCACTTACAGCCCTCACTTTGCTCCCAACACTTAGAGAATATGATTTATCCTGGAACCTGCAGCAGTGTGACTGGTGTGTGTATCCCTGGATTAGTGTAGAGTGTACTGTGCTTTGTACATGAACATACTGGACTCTGATAAATATATAATATTAACATATTACTCAACATTCTACAAGTTTTCTAACATATGCAGTTTAGTCATGAAGAATGTACACTAAAATTTAGATGCATTACTTGACATGTACACGAATAACTAGAGTTGTTATCTATATGTTGTCATCACTAATGACACTATTCATTGTTTGGTTTACTGTTTACCCTGGCCTCTAACTCTGGGAAAACTCATCCTAGTAAGCTTGGTTAATTTTGGAGCTGCTAATTTGGATGTGAAGGTTACTGGAGCCTAGAGTCATCAGCCATTTTCTCCATGCACACACATGGGAATAATAAAACTACATGAAAAATGTGTTCACAAATAAAAGATTGGGACAGAAGGTGAACAGAATAAATAAAATGGCACACTATATACTGATAAAAGAGTGGCATCTCAACTACAGAAGTAGTCTCCCATGCACTCTCAATATTTGTTCTCCCATGCACACTCAATATTTGCACTATGTAATCAGTATCTACACCATGTAAGTCGTGACCTAGATTCATCACGTGCCTTTTCTAATGGCCATCATAAACATTTTCAATAACTATGAACATCCCTCAGATCAAATTCAGGGATAAACAGAAAGGTGTTCATGCAAAGTTATTAGGGATTTTGTTTCAGTTCACTTGTGGCTTGACATAAAAAGGGTACTACTTTTCCTATCACCAATCAGAAGGAAGGTAGCATTGTTCATCTTTTATCATTTACCCAATCACTTTGCCTGCTCAGTTGGAGAACTGACCACTGGTATACATTTGTCTGCAGAGTGGCGATGTTATATTACTTATTATTACTTATTATTATTATTATTATTATTTATTATTATTAATTATTATTATTATTATTATTATTTACAGATTGAAATCACACTAACATGATATATATGAATGAGAAAAATGACTTGGGCTCTGAAGCGCCTCAAACCTGTGACTGATAATCCCGGATGCTGACGCTAACCTCTGGATCATGCTGACTTTGAAAAGTCCTACAGCTGGATTCCTACTGAAATCACAGGAAGTCTGGAGGCCTCTACTGAAGCCAGTCCAAATTATACATATGGCCCCAAGCACCCGGGCATAGGCAACATAGTTCATCCACTTTATGCTCCAACATCAGATACACAGAAATCTCACTAACATGATATATATGAGTGAGAAAATCAACTTGAGCTCAGAGGTGACTTTAACCTGCAACAGAGAATCCCGGCCACTGATACCAACGTCTGCACCACCCTGACTTGAAAAATCATACAAGTGGATTTCTACTCAATTTTCTCATCGATATACATCATGTTAGTGTGATTCCTGTGCATCTGATTTAGCATACAGTGGATGAACTATGTTGCCTACACCTGGGGGGCCATACGTAAAATTTGGACTGGCTTCAGTAGAGACCTCCAGACTTCCTGTCATTTCAGTAGGAATCCAGTTGTATGACTTTTCAAAGTCAGGGTGGTCCAGAGGCTAGCGTCAGCATCCGGGATTATCTGTCACAGGTTTGAGGCGCCTCAGAGCCCAAGTCGTTTTTCTCATTCATATATCACGTTAGTGAGATTTCTCTGTAAATAATATATTAATAATAATAATAATAATAATAAAAATATAAAGCTCAACGTGAAACAAAGACAGGAAAGATGCTTACCTGTGTAGGCCTCATCGTGCTTGGCCCTGGCTGTAGGGGAGAGCTGCTCCTGGCTGTCATTCCGATGGTTCTGCAGCTCGGCCAGTGAGCGGGAGTAGGTGGGGCCCCCGCTGGTTCTCTGCCCCTCTCCAGGGCCCTCAGTGTTATCCTTGATGAAGCGGGCACGACTGATGAAAATATTAAGAAAAGGAAAGGTAATTATCAGGTGAGAGCATCAAGTCTGTGTGAATATTGTATAGCACATGGAAGGGATACGAGACAGACTAAGAGCTGGGATACAAAACAGCCTCAAACTTAATTTAAATAATATGTAAATAAAGATATGAGTGTTGGTGAAACACGTTGGCTGCCCTTCACTTGCAGACCTTAATTGTCAGAGTTCAGTAAACTACCGGATATACTGATGATGAAGTCCATGGGACAGGGACATCGTTAATCAAGATATTGTACTTTTACTGTCATTGGGCAACTTTAGCCTAAGGAGCAAGGAAAAACAAATATTTTGATATTTGGACATTTAGATTTTTTCTTGCTAAAGTTTGTCCCAAGTACATAATTATGCATTATTAGTAAGTACTGGACAAAATTATAAGCCAGTTTAAGAGTGCAATATAAATTTACAAAACTATGACTTCTGTGTAAACTAGATTATCACAAGATCAAAGAATAACATGTAAACTAGGAGAAAACTTACCCTCTGGATACAAGGAGGCCCACACACAAGAGGAGAGCGAGGGTGCAGGCAATGCCAGACACCACCGGTGCCAGCACGTGAGGGTCCAGGAAGAGAGGTGCCCCGCTGCTCTGAACTACCTCTATCACAGACTCCGGTGCCAGGGTTGCTGTCACAAATGGTAATTAGGAGAAAGTGCTTAGCCAGAATGACTATACATAACTTGGAAGGGAAATGAGGACAAGGATCTAGATTATGAAGATGGGGTGAAGGAACAGTACCCAACCACTTGGTCCATCAGGGATTGAACACTAAACTACAAAAAAAAACAGCACTGAATGTATTGAAATGCCAATTTCTGGGCGAGTCCTGGTGGGGAGAAGAAACTACTGTAATACTAGTTTCATGAGATTTCTATCATTTGTTTACATTTTGGAGAAGTTCTTTTAGCAATTTTGAGGTCTTACTATTTTTTATAACAAGCAGTGTGTTTTGTTTCACTAACTTTATGGATGCTTTCCCAGTGGTGGCAGACATGATTAAAATTATCTGACAATTTTATCATAGTGCCACTGGTCTCTGCACCTCATTAGAGGGGGCCAGGTTCTAGCTTGTGGTCTCCAGTAGACCTAAAAGAACTCTGTGACTGGCAAATAGTAGTCTGGCACTATATCAGCACTGTAGCTTCAGGGAGCCCCTAGGGGCTCCCCCCAGAAAATGAGGCCATCACTATCCCAGTCAGTCAAAGTTTATGGGAGGGGTCACTGTAAGACACAAACAACTGGCAACAATATAACAAATAACCTCCATTACAATAACTGGTAGGTGACAAAGCTTTACTCTAAGACCCAACTGTATCCAAGACTCGGTAGCGGTGTTCAAAACATGTCAAACCAATTTGGATATCCTTTTCTATTTACCTTTCTTTCTCTTTCCTTTCTTTCTCTTTTCTCTCTTTTTTCTGTTCATTGTCTTCTCCTACGTTCCCTCGTTTTCCTCTAATCCTTATTTTCTCCTTCTCTTTCGGTGGTTATAATAGGAACTGCCTCGTATGTGCCAATAGGCCCTCTGCAGTTCCTACTACTAGCCCCTCTACTACACCTTACTTTGCTCCTCATCTCTCGTGCCTATTTATTGCCTGTCTCTACTTCCTCATCACAATCGACTTGAGAATGGTCCAGGACGGACCGAAACGTCGTCGTCCCTTCACATTCTAGTGTGTGGTCTGGTCATCATCCTTGTTTACCTTGAGACATTGAAATAATTAAGTAATAATATCTCGACAGCTCGGGCAGAGCTGACCGCCTCCGACGCTTGTTCTGTCATCGCCTCTTTTTGCCAGACTTCCCCATCCTATTGTGGCCAAAATATGCCACCTATGATTTTGTATTATTTTTCCCGTGATCAGGGAACACAAATGAAGACTTATCAGACAAAATAATCGTTTTAAATTTTTTTTTTATGCATCTGTGGGTGTTGAAGGCCAAATAGCCCAGAGCAGCTTAGGGGGTTAAACTGTAAGGCCTACTGCAGTAAGGCAGACATGTATTGAACGACAAAATTTATATCATGCTTACCTAAAAATTATACTTATTTGTTTTCAACTAATTTATTGGTTCCCAAGATACTTTATCTTTAACATTTTTAAATTTTAAACAGATATGTTAAGAAAATAAGACAAAACATGAAATCCAGTTCAGTGAATTTATCAACATTAATAAAAAAATGTAATTTCATTTCAATTTTGCAATATATAACATGTAATTTTTATTGCAGCAGACATGAAGCATTTTGAAACCAAAAATGATCAAAGTTAAATATGATGCTGAAAATTATAGGTGTAGAAAATTGTAGAAAATTAAATGGTGTTGGCTGGGTATTACAATTGTGCTTATGGTGTTGGCTGGGTATTACAATTGTGCCTATGGTGTTGGCTGGGTATTACAACACCCTAAATGCAGTGCTGTAGGGCCAGTGTTGGAAAGGCCAGTGATGAAATGCCAGGTAGGATAACAGCTCTTGCTTGCAGTTTCACCATGCGCTTCAAATGACAGCCCCAATGAACCCTAGTCCTAGTTAAAAAATAATGTCCAGTGTTGACACAACCAGTGGAGGATGACACAACTAGTGGAGGATGACAACCAGTGGAGGATGACATGTCAAGAGAGGCATCTGAAAACACATGGATACAAGCAGTAAATAGTTCAAGTTGTATACAACTTACCTCCGGTGAGCGAGGCTGTGGCCACATCATACATGGCCGTGGCCGACCCTGCAGCATTATGGGCTGTGACTCGAAGCTGGTACCAGGTGAGAGGCGCCAGCTCTGGCAGGGTGACGGCATCAGTATCCCCTGCCAAATGGGAAGCCACAGGTGTGAAGGTAGCTTCTGAGTGAGATCTGTAGTCCACAGCAAACCAGGTGATGGGGCAGCCTCCGGAGGGCCAGGTGTACAGGTGGAGGGTCACGGATGAGGAGTTGACACTAACCAGGTCCTGGTGGCGAGGCTGCCGGGGTGCTGTTCACCACCAACAATATCAAAACAAGTCCATACATACGGCACCTGTTATGCTTCATTCTCTCGCTATGAAAGTAAACAACTTAACCGAGACAGAGTCATTAAATAGTCATTGCTTTACAGTTTGGAAATGTTTACGTAAAATACCAAAAAATCTGTTTCCTTTATATGCTTGAAGATTATAATTCAGAGCAAGAAACTCAGTTGAAAACTATGAAGATCTGAAACATTGTAGTTTATATAGCTAATACTACTTTATTGTTATGAGATATTATTTGGAATGAGTGTAATCAACAAGAAAAAGGTAGAGGGATATAATAAGTAACAATTGCTAGCCCCGTGACACTATAGCATGCACGAGATGTGAATGATGGTTATGGAGGAATGTTGGGTGGGGATAGTTATGGAGGAATGTTGGGTGGGGATAGTTATGGAGGAATGTTGGGTGGGGATAGTTATGGAGGAATGTTGGGTGGGGTTAGTTATGGAGGAATGTTGGGTGGGGATAGTTATGGAGGAATGTTGGGTGGGGATAGTTATGGAGGAATGTTGGGTGGGGATAGTTATGGAGGAATGTTGGGTGGGGATAGTTATGGAGGAATGTTGGGTGGGGATAGTTATGGAGGAATGTTGGGTGGGGATAGTTATGGAGGAATGTTGGGTGGGGATAGTTATGGAGGAATGTTGGGTGGGGATAGTTATGGAGGAATGTTGGGTGGGGATAGTTATGGAGGAATGTTGGGTGGGGATAGTTATGGAGGAATGTTGGGTGGGGATAGTTATGGAAGAATGTTGGGTGGGGATAGTTATGGAGGAATGTTGGGTGGGGATAGTTATGGAGGAATGTTGGGTGGGGATAGTTATGGAAGAATGTTGGGTGGGGATAGTTATGGAGGAATGTTGGGTGGGGATAGTTATGGAAGAATGTTGGGTGGGGATAGTTATGGAGGAATGTTGGGTGGGGATAGTTATGGAGGAATGTTGGGTGGGGATAGTTATGGAAGAATGTTGGGTGGGGATAGTTATGGAGGAATGTTGGGTGGGGATAGTTATGGAGGAATGTTGGGTGGGGATAATTATGGAAGAATGTTGGGTGGGGATAGTTATGGAGGAATGTTGGGTGGGGATAGTTATGGAAGAATGTTGGGTGGGGATAGTTATGGAGGAATGTTGGGTGGGGATAGTTATGGAAGAATGTTGGGTGGGGATAATTATGGAAGAATGTTGGGTGGGGATAGCTATGGAGGAATGTTGGGTGGGGATAGTTATGGAAGAATGTTGGGTGGGGATAGTTATGGAGGAATGTTGGGTGGGGATAGTTATGGAAGAATGTTGGGTGGGGATAGTTATGGAGGAATGTTGGGTGGGGATAGTTATGGAGGAATGTTGGGTGGGGATAGTTATGGAGGAATGTTGGGTGGGGATAGTTATGGAGGAATGTTGGGTGGGGATAGTTATGGAGGAATGTTGGGTGGGGATAGTTATGGAAGAATGTTGGGTGGGGATAGTTATGGAGGGATGTTGGGTGGGGATAGCTATGGAGGAATGTTGGGTGGGGATAATTATGGAAGAATGTTGGGTGGGGATAGTTATGGAGGAATGTTGGGTGGGGATAGTTATGGAAGAATGTTGGGTGGGGATAGTTATGGAGGAATGTTGGGTGGGGATAGTTATGGAAGAATGTTGGGTGGGGATAATTATGGAAGAATGTTGGGTGGGGATAGCTATGGAGGAATGTTGGGTGGGGATAGTTATGGAAGAATGTTGGGTGGGGATAGTTATGGAGGAATGTTGGGTGGGGATAGTTATGGAAGAATGTTGGGTGGGGATAGTTATGGAGGAATGTTGGGTGGGGATAGTTATGGAGGAATGTTGGGTGGGGATAGTTATGGAAGAATGTTGGGTGGGGATAGTTATGGAAGAATGTTGGGTGGGGATAGTTATGGAATAATGTTGGGTGGGGATAGTTATGGAAGAATGTTGGGTGGGGATAGTTATGGAAGAATGTTGGGTGGGGATAGTTATGGAGGAGTGTGGATTGGGGAGGGGGGGTAATTATAGGAGTGTGGACTGGGGTGATTATGTACGAGTGCATAGATATGTGGTTGGTGTACATCAAAGGGAAAATTACCATTAATGATTTATAGGTAGCTGAATACAATTTCTGGTGTAACAGGATGACACAGGGATACTTAGTGATATGAAAGTTGGATATAATAATGGAAACTGATACATGAGCTGTTTCCATTATTCCTGAATGATTTTCAATGAGCGCATTCTGATTTCAAGAATGCGCTCTTGAAATCAGGAGCGCATTAAAGATTTTGGAATATTTTTCTATTAAAATGCATATGAAAACCATTTCAATATAACTAATGAAAATCAATGTCTTTTGATAAGATAACGATAATTTTGTTAATTAAATGTAAATGGTAATGAAAATGAGCTCTGATGCACAGTAATCGACACCCCTGGATCAACCTAGGAACCTGGGTTCATTCCCCTGGCCAAGACAGTGAAAGTTGGGCAAGTTTCCTATAACCAATGCCTCTGTTTATCTAGCAGTCAATAGGTGCCTGGGAGTTAGGCAACTGCTGTGGGTTACATCCTGGGGAGGGTCAGTAGCTGACCTACGGGTATCTCAATCAGTCTAGTACAGGCTTACAGTCATCGACAACAGGAACTGAAATACAAGTAGGCATAAAGCACCAACCAGCGCCTCGGGTCCTGGTGTTGACGGTGCGGGAGGCTTCTCCGCGCCCCACCAGGTTGATGGCTGCCACCTGCAGGCGGTAGGTGGAGCCACATCGCAGCTGCTGCAGGCTGTAGGTCGCCTCTCCTGGCTCCACCACCTCCTCCACCCATGCCGCCTCCTCCTCCAGGCTGTACCGTATGACGTAACCTGCAGATAGGCATAAAGGACGTTACACTACTGTACTTCTCATTAACATATATAATTATGTACCGATTCCTCAATTATACGTTTTAGCATTTCCTTTACAGTACTTTATCAATATACTGTACATACTTCCATAAAAAAAATCACAATTTTAATTTTAGAACTAAGATATTAAATGAACACAAACTATATCCATCTTTTAACATGTAATGACTTTTGTTTTCACACATCTAGATTACTGTTTGTAAACTAAATATATAACTCAATACAGTACCAGGCATGTCAAACCGAGGGTCGCCCGAGGGCCATATGGGTCACATCTGTGTTGTCATTAGGGCTACACACAACAACGAATTGAAGTCTTTAATAAAAATTTAAATTATAAAAAACTGCAATTTTGGTTGTTTAATGACCAAATTACAGTATACTTTGTGTGGCCCGCAGGTGTGCTTGCAAATGGCCGCATGTCTGACATGCTTGCCCTACACACTGCATCTAGTATACCATGTTATAATTCAATATATTTATTTGAACTCCCTAACCCAACTCTCCCAACTGATCCCCATGGCACAGTGGTAAAGCACTCGCCCAGCACTTCACGAGCGCTTTGGCCTGGGTTCGTATCCTGGCCGAGGAGGATTGACCAGGCACCAAGACTTAACTGTAGCCTCTGTTCACCCAGCAGTGAATGGGTACCTGGTTGTTAAATGATTTGGCATTGTCATATTCCAGGGAAAAAATTAGAATTAAGGATCTGCCCCAAATGCTGTGAGTGCTAGTGGCTTTACAAGAACATAAGAACTCTTGAATTTATAAATAAATAAATATAAAATAATCCCTGGCTTGGAAGTTGTTCCTTGTTGGATTTATCTAGTTAGTTACCATAAGTGGAACACTACCCACAAATGCCTCATGTGTTGTACAAACCACAACAGTCTTCTACATGTTAAGAGCTAAATACTAAATATTGTGATAAAAGGCAAATATCACCTAGACAAGATTGCAGTACCTAACTTAGCCTATGTCAATTTCCTAAACCATTTTTGTTGAAACTTTTTATCAAATACAACATTACTAGTCACATAGGTGAGACCAGTGAATTATGCTACATATTGACTCCTGTATATAATTATATATTCAAACATGTATTGGTTGACATTGTACTGACAGACATTATCCATCAATATAAGTAATGAAGTTGCCCACATTTTAACCAAAATAACAGTAATATGAAGCTGAATTACAACTAGTGGTCATTCACCTGTAATGGCCTTGCCACCATCCGCAGGTGGATCCCAGGACAGGTGTATGGCTGTCTCCGTGGCATACTGGACTCTCAGTGTGGGCGGAGGCGGAGTCTGAATCACCTGCACCACCCAGGTGGCCTCGTCACGCCCACTAGGATTGTGGGTGTGACAAGTGTAGTTGCCAGCAGCATCTGCCCCCACCACCGACATGTGCAGGGAGTTGTCTGGCAGTGTCTGTCACAAGGAAATGACAGTGTTCCCAATACACCTCCAACTTTGCCAATTATCACAGGCACTCATGGAGATTAAATTATTTTATGAAGAAGAGGTTTTATGATGTGGAGTTTTATTATGAATAGATTCATTATGGATAGACTTTTATGGTGTCATGATTTTTTTATGAAAAGGCTAATTCATATATAAATATGCTTATATGATGAATAGGCTCTGAAGTAATTAAAAGTATCAAAAGAGGGGACACCAAGCCAGGGAGACTGAAGCACCATACATAGGTTCTTATAATGAGGAAGTTCATATTAAAGTGGCCCTAATAATGACTTTTGATATTATAAATAGGCTATCAGCGAATAAGCTTCTTTGATGAATCTGCAATTGATTATGATAAGTGTTCTTTGATCAGGAACGAGATGTTATATGAAACAGGATAATATGTGATGTGGACTTACAGGGTCATCAGATACACATATAAATATATAAATGCTATACACACAGTTGTGACATCAGACACCATATTGTTTATACACGGATGTTCAAAGAGATCCGCTAGCTCTTGCCTGGAGAGTAATGATATAAGACAGACATTATGTTGTCTAACAGGTAGATCCTGTGTAATATATCTACTTAGTTTTTATGACAGAGCTACAGACATTCTACAGGAAAGAGGTGGTTGGGTCAACTATCTGGACCTAAAAAAAATATCTTGACAGAATCCCACACAAAAGACTGTTTCAGAAACTGTTTTGTGACACCAGTTCCTCTGGTGACAATCTGTTTTTCAGATTGTCACCAGAGGAACACAAAGGACATTGTGCGAGAAGCATATGCTACACTTCCTACCTTCAGAATCACCTAGTTACATGGATGGTGAAATACTAAAGAAACTGTTCATGACTTGTGAGTCCAAAACCAGTATATGCAGCAGTTGTAAGGTACCCATGAATCAAGAAGCACATCAGTAAACTGGAAAAGGTGCAAAGGAATGCTACAAAATGGCCTCCAAAACTGAAAAACTATAAAGAGAGGTTAAAGGCATTAAATATGCCAAAGCTGGAAGATAAAAGAAAAACAGGCGATAGGATCACCACTTGCAAAATAACTGGATGTTACAAAACTGGCAAAGGAATTCCTGAAAGCGGCAACCTCAAGAACAAGAGGTCACAGATTTAAGCTAAGGAAACAAAGTTGCTCCAAAAAATGTCAGTATTCTTTGGCAAACAGAGTGGTAGACAGTTGGAACAATTTAAGTGAGGTGGTGGTGGAGGCCAAAACATTCAGTAGTTACAAAGCTTTATACGACAGTGCTGGGAAAATGGGACATCATGAGCATAGCTCTCATTCTGTAACTACACTTAGGTAACCACACAAACACGTACCTGTGCCTGGGGAATGTTGTCACGTCCTCGGTGAGTCCAGGTGACAGCTGGCGGTGGAGTGCCTACCACAGCACAAGGCAGTGTCAAAGACGACCCTGCCTGCACCTCCACCACCTGCCCGAATGACCTGATCCTGGCTGCCACTAGACAAAACATATTAGGGTTATTAAAGTCAACACACTAGGTTACTGACCAGTCTGCAATTTTATTTGACTGTTGCTGCCAGCTGCTGTTACTTGTGTATCCCAGAATGCTTTAGTTCTGAACTAAAATAAACTGTGTATATCCCTTTTATTAAAATTATTTAATTATGAAGGTCTATCATTATTATAGCCGAGACACTCGTTTACTAAACAACTAGAAAATACGTTTTTTGCCTTCAATATATATAAAATGAGAGCATGGTACACCTCTTTGTACAAACAGTATATATCCCTGTGGGTTTAATGTACCCTTAGTTGTATGACTACAGCAGATGCAGGGATATAATATTATACTATAATATACACTTCTATATAATATTTGTTTAAGTTTTGCAGTTTTTCCATTTCTTCAAAAGCAGATGATACATTTCCCTAAAATGCAAACCAAATATAATATTTTTTGAAGAATCTGAAGCACCTTAACCCTTAGACTGCACAATTCATACAAACATAGGCAATTGGGCATATTACCAAGTTTCTGAAACTTGCACAAATGCTTTCAAATTTTGTGTGCATCATCTACTAGCAAATGCTTCAACTTTTGTCAAAATGATCACCAATGTAACTTCAAAAACAAGAAAATCTAAAATAATTCTAAAATGGAATATTGAAAACTTTAGATTTTGAAATCAGCTGAAAAAATATAAAATACGTATAACCAATTGTTTATTTGGTGTTATGCTCTCAGAATAACATGTGATCTTCATTTTCATAAATTTAGAATATAGGTTTTCAGTACAGTTTATTGTAAACAAAATCGTCAATATGGCATTTGAAAATAGGCGCCAAATTTAGAAAAAATAATGTACAACTCCAAATGTTTAGGATTTATGAATAATCCATTCTAGAGGGATTGTAGAACAGACAGCTGTGCACACTATGTAAATATGGTGAGAATCGATCAGAAACTGGATTTTTTTTTATGCTGATTAGCTGCAATGAAGTGTAATGAATGTAATGATGTCTAACCTACCAGAGGACCCCACAAACAGAAAACTGGACATTATGTCAATTTCACAAGCCACTACCATTTTCTTGTACATCAGTTTCTGGCCTTAGGTAAAGGGTATTTCAAAATTTGAAGTGCTATAATGAGAATAGGTTGTGCAGTTAGCCTCTCAACTTTCAATTGTGAATTGTGATTATATGGCGAGTGCCATAGAGTGGTTGGGATTGACCTCCATGCCTCATTAAGTAGGACTGGCTCAGTGATATCTGATGACTCCTATTAATGTACAGGCTGATGCCACCCAAGCCCATGAGAATGAGCAGTCATGACTAGGTATGCATGCATGTTTCCTAGTACAAAAAACACCCACATCTGGTGAGGTTGTCTGCTTTAAAAGAAATAAGTAATCATAATGAATTCATTTTCACTTCCTCATAGTTCCACATTTTCTCACAAGTTAGCAATAAAGCTGCTGTCAGAGAACTTTGTTTACATCTATTATCTACATATACAATTTACTAGTACAGTATTCACAATTATGTGTCAAATATTTTATATTCCCATTTCAATAATAAAACTTCAAGAAAAATTATTAGTCTTAATTGTAATGTAAAAATGATTATATACCAGGCTTGAAGGACACTGATTGTCACCATGTTGTCATCCTCTGATATATGCAGTTTGCACTAAGGGTTTATCCTTCTGATGACTGCACTACCATGTCCTACATGCCTGGCTGTGTGTATTTCAGTGGTCCTAACTATATAAACACAATACTGTGTGTTGTACAGTGATCCTAACCATGTAAGCACACTGCTGAATGTGCTACTGTGGTCCTGGTCATATAAACTCTGCTGTAAGTGTTGCAGGGGTCCTGCAATGGAAACAAAGTGAATTTGGCACTCGACTCTTAAAAATAACTTGGCTCTGGTGATGATAAAAGTACATTACCTGTAGAGGAAGGGGTCTTGGATATGATGGCGGAGGAGGCACCTTCACCCACCCGGGTGGAGGCGGTGACCCAGAACTCATAGCGGGCGTGAGCGTCCAGGGCCCCCACCTCCCTGCTTAATTCCGCCCATAGCGCAGCACCATTATCAGCCGCCACTACCATACTCCTTGTGGCCTGTGGACGCGGCAGGTGTTACAAGCCTTTGTAAATCTTACAAACAAGATAGAGTCTACACGCACACGTGTGCACACAGTCAACAAATACAGAAAAAGGGAGGGAATTTCATGAAGGTTAAAGAGGCAACTATCAACAGAGTATACCCATACAAGGTTTATACCTGTAAATGTAAATACCTAACAAAATATGCTCATTTGTATTTCTGGTTAAAACCTATATTGGAATATTAATTAATGTAATGAATCATGAAAATGTTTCTTTATATAAATAATACCTTGTTACCATGGTTACATGATAACAAGGTAATACCAGGTCGGGACATGCCCAACATGTCATAAACCCACAAATTAAAGCTCTTACGAAATATAAATACTCTTAATAATAAAATTTCACGAGTACAGAAATAGTTATAATGAAAGCTGTTTTAGTATTATTATAGAAAGAGTAACCATGTAACCTGTCTTCAAGGCATTATAAATAAAATACTGTTCTTAAGAGACTGACCAAAACTCTTCTTACACCTTCATTATAAAAGTGAACTTTATTTTTAAATTAAGGAGTTTACTCATGTTTCTCAGTCTGTGTGCTGTTTATACTCAAGAAATAATAGAAACTATGAAACTGCAATTTTTCTAATAAGAAACCATTTCATTCCAAATATGTTTAATTTCTAAATAATTATTTTTGTCCAGTTTTACATTTAATATATACAGGACAGGTTATAATATGCTCTACCGTTAACTGGAGGTCACTCGAGAGGGTTACAGTATGGCTTCCCATTAACTGGAGGTCATATGAGATGCGATGAGTGGGGCTTACCTGAGGGGCATTAAGTGGACGGTAGTAGAGTGTATAGTGTGTTAGGACACCATTAGGGCGGGCTGGAGGGAGCCAGGATACCATGACTGTTTCTCGACCAGTGGGAAGGGCCTGGATTGCTGGTGGTGCCCCAGGAACTGCAAAGACGATACAAGAATAACAATCAGGAATTCAAGTACCAGGTTTAAGAAGTGTTGTTGGAGAGAGGAGCGCCATGTGAACAGAGGACGGTAGGTATAGTAATACAAATTGAAACAGTGCATGTACAGCTGTGGAAGTTAAACAAAGTGTGCATGTGGAACCCGAGGACAAATGTGAAGCCAGTACCCGGACCAAGCACGCAGAGCTCTCCTTACCTCTCATGTTTTAATCCTTCATGACTCTGGAAAAGCATGATTACTAATGTATTCCATACGTATTTATGCTAAAATTAAAATATACACCGGTTGGTCGAGCGGACAGCACACTGGACTTGTGATCCTGGGTTCGATCCCGGGCGCCGGCGAAAAACAATGGGCAGTTTCTTTCACCCTATGCCCCTGTTACCTAGCAGTAAAATAGGTACCTGGGTGTTAGTCAGCTGTCACGGGCTGCTTCCTGGGGGTGGAGGCATGGTCGAGGACCGGGCCGCGGGGACACTAAAGCCCCGAAATCTTCTCAAGATAACCTACACAACACAAAATATAAAGATGGTAAACACCCAGTCTTTCTCAGTAGTATGGAAGCCCTAACTGGTGAGAAGCCTCCTGGTGAAGAAACCAGTTGGTGGTTTCTTCACCTCTGAAAAAAGTTTCAAAGCATTATATGACAGTACTGGGAAGACAGGACACCACGAGTATAGCTCTCATCCTGTACCTAAACTTAGGTAATTAGAAGTCAGTATTTACTGAGGCACAAATCTTCAGTGAAAGCAGAGGTGTGCTTACCATCCTGCAGAGTGGAACAGAGTACTGGCATGGACACAACTCCATCGCCCGCCGCTGTGAAGGCCAACACCCTCACGCTGTAGTTAGTGAAGCGCCCCAGGCCCTGCAGATTGGTCTCCAAGTTGGTCGTTCGCTTTATCTCCACTGCATTAGATCCTATAGTTGAAGTCAAGAGGTTAGTTAGATGGGAGGTGTGTGTATCTCTGATGCTTTGTTCAGAAACACTGGCATTCTTTGCTAATGGTTTAATTTGATGTTGGACTTAATGGAGTTGGGGGGGGAAGGGGGGCCTTATCTTCATAATCAGCCAATTATACCAGTGTCACATTGTCACATTTTCAAGGTATCAAATATACAACATATACAGTAAATTAAAAATTTGTGTTCCATGCCAACAGTAGAAACAACTGAGACACTCTGCTCACTGTTGTACCATTCTCTAGGCCTGGACACATGTTTGCAATATATGAGGCAGTAAATGACTCGCTGGTACCTGGGTCGACCTAGTACTTCCCATGACATCCGTCAATATTTATGGCATTACAATGGGCAAAACACCCAAGGAAAGTGAACAAAATGTTCAGAGGTGCTACGATGCTCGTCCCAAAATTTAGAGGGATGGGATATGGAAAGACTGAAGGAACTAAACCTGATAATAGAAAAAAAAAAAGGATTTGGGGAGACAGACAAAATATTTAAGGGGAATTTATTAACATTTTGCCGAGATTGGTGAATAATGTTTTACGATATACAGAAGTAAGAAAAAGTAATTTTATTATTTTTAGAGGTTTTGAGCCAGTTCAACTCACCAACTTTGTGGGGTTTGACACAGAAGATAGTCACATTTAAATTGGAGTAATGGGGGCCAACCCAAACCCAGTCCTTTTGTGCCTCCAGCTGTTTAATTAATGCATTCAACAGTTTTATGGCAATGTTTAATACCATCTAATATGTTATACAGTAAATGTTTTCTATGTTTTACAGTAAATAATTTTTATTTTTAAGTTTTATGATGCATTACACGCCTGCACCTACAAACAAAAGTTAATACTGTACAGTATTTTGAAACTGAAAAGGACATGCATTATCTACATTCAAGACTCTTAACCATAGGAGACGAACCAGGAGACATCTTCCCCCACTACCTTCAATGTTTGAGGTCCTCTTGTAGAAGACCTTGTAGCCCTGAACGGGACCATTGGAGAGGTTGAGGGGGAGGGGGTTCCAGCGGACCCTGACAGCCTGAGAGGACAAAGGGTCACACTTGACGTTCTCCGGGGGCACTGACGGTACTGGGACACACAGGAAAAAAAATATACCAAGATGCTTTAAAGTGGTAGATCAAGTGGATTAAGTTTGACAAGTTATTAGTTACATAATTATTAAAATCAATTTAGAAACAATGACTGCCTGAAAGATGTCAGAATTATGTATATAACATGATACACAATACATAGGCTTTCAAGTGTAAGTCTAGTATCTGTAATGAAGAAACAAAATAATATTTAAATGCTTGAATATACAAATTCTAATAAAATTAGGTTCCATTAAACTTCATCATTAAAATCATTAAAATTAGAGTCCTTAATATACGAGAAACATTATGAAGAAAATAATCAAGATTTATCACATTCATAGATTACTCCCTTTTGTGAAGACCACTGAGTTCTACATTGAGATTACAAAATCAACTAGAAATAGAAAACGTAATGTCAATATTACGATCAGTAGTTAGGAAAGTAAGCAAAAGCATAAAATGATCAGATCATCATCTGTACTTGCAGAAGCATCTGAAACCAATGTAGAATTCATGTATACAGCATACACCCAACACTGTTTACACAACGTATAATGATTAACAAACCTACAAATTATTTTTTAATGTGATACACAACTGGGACTCTAAGGTGCAATCAGACATCATTTGTCTAAACTTTAAGAAAGGCCTTTGATAAAACTCCACAAACGTATTGCCTAAAGTACAGAAACACGGCATTGGTAATCTGTTGACTTAAGCAACAGAAATTCTTTGAAAACAGGACCAAAAGTTGAATTTGATGGATAAAGGTCAGAACAGACCACTGTTACACTGTCTCACTAGGATCAGCGTGCACTTGTGAGGCGCATGCACTTGTGAGGTGCGTGCACTTGTGAGGCACGTGCACTTGTGAGGCACGTGCACTTGTGAGGCGTGTGCACTTGTGAGGCGCGTGCACTTGTGAGGCACGTGCACTTGTGAGGCGCGTGCACTTGTGAGGCGCATGCACTTGTGAGGCGCATGCACTTGTGAGGCGCGTGCACTTGTGAGGCGCGTGCACTTGTGAGGCACGTGCACTTGTGAGGTGCATGCACTTGTGAGGCGCGTGCACTTGTGAGGTGCGTGCACTTGTGAGGCACGTGCACTTGTGAGGCACGTGCACTTGTGAGGTGCGTGCACTTGTGAGGCATGTGCACTTGTGAGGCGTGTGCACTTGTGAGGCGCATGCACTTGTGAGGCGCGTGCACTTGTGAGGCGCATGCACTTGTGAGGCGCGTGCACTTGTGAGGCGCGTGCACTTGTGAGGCGCGTGCACTTGTGAGGCGCGTGCACTTGTGAGGCGCGTGCACTTGTGAGGCGCGTGCACTTGTGGGGAGCATGTGTTAAGTTTTGTGAAGTGTGTGTACTGTGATAAGCATGTGTAATGAAGTGTGTTGTGAAGAGCTTTTTATTAACATTGCTTGATGCAAAGACTGATAAAGAGCATAAAAGTAGTGATATAAGCTGTTAGTGACGATTTGTTTTAAGATGTAATCTATGACAGTCATTCTCTGGGGTTTCACAAGGGGCAGTGGAGGGCTGGCCCCATGTTCATTACCTGAGCAACACTATGTAACACTGCTAGAATGAACAAACCCAGAAAGTGATTGTGGCATGCTAGTATGCAGCATTAACACTGTGCAAACCGCCTTTGAAGTGTAAGTGAAAATCTAATGAGGCATGAGTAGAAATTGACACTGTAGGCCAGCTGAGCTACAGGAAGCAGAGAGGACTCGGCAGCATTGTAAACTAGAGTCCAGTGACTAAGAGGTAATGAAGTATGAATTTTATTGTCTTCATAACATTTTACGGCATAATACACGCGATGGTTCCGTATAATTTCCATTTTCCTCTGCCCATTTTAAGTCACTTCTTTAAGTCCTCAATGTTCTCAGCCTAGTGCATGTAACTTGGGCATTTAACAATATGTATGTTGTGGAAAACAGCAGTCTTTAACAGAACAATGCATGACAGAAAAGGTGTGACTAACCTCCCTGACTAGTGGTAACAATGACAGGTTGTGCAGGAGGGCCCGCGCCCACCTGGTTGACAGCCCTGACGGTGACTCTGTAGGCCGTGTAGTGTTTAAGAGCCATGATTTCTGCTGTCATGGCTCCACCTCGGGCACTCCTCCAGCGGTACTCCCCCTCCTCGCCAAGCTCCACTTCCTGGTAGCCAACCTGATATCCGGTCACCTCGCCTGGACTCAAGTGCGCTGCTGGAGCCTTGGCGAGGAAGAGTTAGTTGTGCAGACCCAATACGTCAATGTGGACAGAAACAAAATAACATCAAGAACTGAGAAAAACATACAGCTATTTATACTAACTAAACTCTTATACATATCTAAACTACATTTGAGATAATTCATAAACTCTTAAGTAAAAATATTCTATATTTCTTCATAAACTCTTAAGTAAAAATATTCTATATTTCTATATGAGTAATGAACACTATTCTTATAGACTTGACAACCCCATCTAGACTTGTGGCCCATGCTCTTACTGAGAAAGCATGCAAATTCATAGTTTAAAATTCCAGAACATCTCACCCCAATTCAGTTGAATTGGCTAGACTTACTGTCAAACTTTACCACTCCTAGATCATATCATACAGATTAAACAGTTATAACTGTGCTAAGTGGAATTATCTTTGTGTGGTACACCCAGTTGCTGGGGCATGATAATAGTTACCTGCCAGGTGAGGGTGATAGTAGCCTGCTGACGGGCGTGGGCTCGGAGGCGTGTAGGTGGGGCTGTGGGCGGCTCCTGTAGCGTGGTGATGCTAAGGGTGGGCGAAGGGGGTGACGACCCCCTGGCATTCACAGCCAACACCTGCACATGGTAGGCACGTCCTGGAGACAAACCCTACAAGATAGAAATATATTTGTCAAGCTCCTTTTACACTTCATAAAATTTATGCTAATATTGTAGGTTCACTGTCTGCTAAAGTACTAATATCTGCTACAACCTGGAGCACAGGAGCCTAACATTTAAGGTGAGGTAAGGCAATTTATAGGAGAAAATACTAAACCAGCATGACTACATAGGTAATTACATCCCTTTAACATGCTAAGTGTTATTACCCCAAGTGTAGTTACAGGATGAGAACAATGCTTGTGGTGTCCCGTCTTCCCAGTACTATCACACATCCCTCTGAAACTACTGAAGGTTTTGGCCTCCACCACTACTTCACTTTACCCGTTCCAACCGTCTACCACCGTTTGTGAAGGGGAATTTTCTTATATTTCTTCAGCAGCTTTGTTTAGTTAGCTTAAATCTATTACCTTTTTCATGAAGTTCCAAGTCTCAGGAATTCTCCCTTATCAATTTTGTTAATTCATGTTACTATTTTGTAAGCAGTCAGTGACATCGCCTCTTTCTTCTACCTTCTAGTTTTGGCATATATAATGTCTCTAACCTCTCCTTGTAGCTCCTGTCTTTCAGTTCTGGAAGCCATTTAGTTGCATGACTTTGCACCTTTTCCAGTTTGTTTATGTGCTTCAAGTAATTCTGAAATTGAAAAGCATAGCATAGGCTCCTCGCACAATTTTCTTTAGGTTGTCCTCGGGTGACAGTTTCCTATTTAAAACCATCTCTAGATTTGTATTTATCATAATTTTTCTTTTCAGTGTTTTTACTTAATTTGTGGGTTGTGTGTGGTCTGTTTTCTCCTATTCTACATTCCATTACATGGCATTTATTCACATTAAATTCCATTTGCCAAGTGGTGCTCCAAGCACTTATTTTATCCAGTTCTTCTTGAAGGCCTGGATTGATGTGATGACAGGAGGAAACTAGAATAGCAGGAAGGATTTAAGGAACTGTGCCCAATCACTTTGACCATTGAAATTGAGCCCCTGACTGCTGGAAACCAGGCCATCACTCCCTGACCAGTCCAAGTGGATGGACTAGCGAGAGAAGGTAATTATCATGAGAAAGTGCTTGGTATGATTATGTGGCACCTGGAAGGAATGAGGATTGAGGAGAGGAATGGTACCCAACCACTCGGACCATCGGGTATTGAATGTTAGCCGTATGGAAAGTGTTGCTGTACAGATCATTTTAAGTACAGTATAGAGGTATTAATAACTATCATCACTTTAGACTAGCCAATAGTTATTTAAATACTTTCATATTGCTTAAGCACCAGCTCATTTTGTATAGTAATATAACAAAGCAGCAAAGAAAACCTTTCCTTGTTGGAAAGATTACTAGTACATACAAACCAGGTTCCATAACATACAAACCTTCCACTAAACACACACCTGACCATCGTTGTAGAGCTGTTGGCATTACAGAGCATATTTGTTGTGTGTGTTTCAGTCAATACATTTGAGACACCAGTTACAGTTACGAGTTACAGATTGTTAAGGTCACCGGGAAGCAGTATGAGGTCTGGAGAAAAAAAAATTAGTACCAGGTTGTCAAAGGTCCAGTGAAATGGTATGGGCATTGCATGTCTCTATGGCATTCTAGATTTGAAGTGTATACAACTGTACAGGCGATCAGACACAGTAACGTGGCTGAAGAATGTTGAACAGACCACACACTAGAAGGTGAAGGGATGACGATGTTTCGGTCCGTCCTGGACCATTCTTAAGTCGATAGGTTTGAATCGACTTGAGAATGGTCCAGGACGGACCGAAACATCGTCATCCCTTCACCTTCTAGTGTGTGGTTTGTTCAACATTGTGTACAACTGTACTGTGTTTTTCGTGACAGTGATGTTAAAATTGGGATAGAAACTGTATCATTGGGAATAGGATGTTTATGTAGCAATTATAAAATGACAATAAAAGTGGCAATGATAAGTGGTATTTTAACTGGAAAATGGGTAATAAATTACGTTAAGTAGCTGCCAGTGACACGTGAAAAAGGAGACCAACATAACAGATCCATCTGGACATTTGAACACTGCTACACATAGGTACATCGACAAGTATAACCCATTTATTTGCAAAAAATACAGAGCACTTACGTTAGGCCTGGACTATGTGTCTGGATTGAAGTTTAGTTGCTGGTTGGTTAGTAAGCACTTGAGTGGCCTTAATAATGCTTCAGAGAATGACAGGTCTATAGCCCAATGACAAACCATTCTTCCACTCCCATCCTTCCCTCCCACACCTCTTTGTTTAACTCTTTGGTTGTGCATCGCCTATGATGGGCTGAGTAATTATGCTATGACTGCACATCATATGATGAAGTAGTGTACAGCCTGAGATTTTAAAACTCCCACAGGTACATGGGGCTCCCATTGAACTACACTGAGCAATTTTGTAAAAGAAATATTACGAGACTAGCTTGGTGATTCTGCAAGGATACACAATCCTGCCTTCATTGAATTTTTCCAATCAGTGGGATGCTCTTGCCACCCCCAACACCCAGATCAGACCCAGCAAACATCAAACAGGCCAGCTGGGACAGCCCTGTGGAGAAAAAAGCATAAGACGTGCTCCATGCTTCACTATCACAATAGGGAAAGCTTGCCTTAGATCCCCCATGTAGTGGGGATCCCTATTATTAGTGTCCCCATGCAGAGGACATTTTAGCAGTACCTGTGTCTACAACAAGCACATGTCTAGATCCAGAGACCCTCTGTATTGCAGTAGCCCCCTGTCTTTGTGCCCCAATTTACACTGAGTACAAGTGTATTTGCAAGAAGTTGAAAGCTGATAGATATGGTTTGCATGGTACACATTCCATAAGCTTCAAGGATTGGCAAGCAAGATACAATGATGTCAATGACATCAAGACATCTCTGCCTTGCTGCAGCCCAGTGCCCGGCAGAGAGAGAACCTTGTTAATGGGCCAGAACCCTGGTGATCCTGTTCTTTGCCCAGATGGTATCACCATATATCTCTGGACGAATGGCAAACAGCCTGTGTGGGATTGCATGTGTGTATCCACCCTGGCTCTCCCCTATGTATCCTATGGTGTTGGTCAGGCATGGGGGCAGCAAACCATACGGGAAGCAGTAAAATCACACTAGTACAGGCAACTGCAACATCTGTTCCCATAGCTTTTGAGACATTTGGTCCCTGGGTAAAGGTGCCATGAGCTTTCTCAAGGAATTAGGCTGAAGGGTCAATGACACTACCAGAGACCATAGAGCTGCCCGTTTTATTTAACAGCACCTCTGTGTGGTGATCCGGAGGGGAAATGCCTGCCGAGTCCTCTGATCCTGTTGAGATGCTGAGGAGATACAAGTGATTCACAACCTTTAACCTTTCGTTGTATTTGCCACCTTGCAACTTTCAGCAATATCTAATTCATTATAACTTGAATCAGGTACAATGTACTTCCCTGCCTTCATCATGGCTACTGTTAGTTCCCATGTACCTACCTTCAGGGTGGCTTGAGTCAGGTCCCGCGGTAGGGTGGTGTTAATAGGTGATGGGTTTGCATCATGGGCAGACCAGTGTTGCAGAAGGTAGTGAGTGAGGGGAGAGTTTCCATCAAAGGGTGGCGCCCAAGCCAAGGAGACGTGGCGGCTTGTCACTTCCCTTACGTGTACGTGACCCGGAGGATCCGGCCGCTCTGCAGAGGGAGAAACATCCTGCAGTTGCTGACATGGTCAGTGGAATGCAACATGAACAGGGAGTATGCAACATGATCAACAATGCTGCATTTATTTAACATAGGCCAGCATTGAGCACCAGTGAAATCATACACACTGCTAGTGAGATCATACACAGTAATAACATACTGAAACTATTTACAGTGATTAGGGTACTAAGGTTACTTAGGTGAGGTAGTCAAGTTATCATTTACATGTTAGTAGTTTGGAGTGGCGCGCTAGTCAGGTAGTTTGTAGTGGCGAGCTAGTCAGGTAGTTTGTAGTGGCGCGTTAAAGATATGCAGTGATGTTCTTAGGGAAAATTTGTCTGTGTGAGTTGGTAATGTATCTCACTCTTCCCTTTCACAGTATATAATCAAATGCTCTAATCTTTCTAACAAACGTGACCTAACATAAGCTTACCCTTCCATTTATCTTTCTTTCTCTTTCCTTTTCTTTCTCTCTTCTCTCGTTTTTGTTCTTTGTTTTCTCTTACGTTCCCTTGCTATCCTCTTCTTATTCCTATTACTATCTTCTTCTCATTCGGTGGTTATAATAGGAGCTGCCTCGTATGAGCCAATAGGCCCTCTGCCGTTCTTATTCCTACTACTATTCCCTCTACTACACCTTACCTTGCTCCTCACCTCTCTCTTGCCTATTTATTGTCTGCATCTACTTCCTCATCACACACAGAGGTCACGACCTTTCCGTAGGGTGCAGTCGCACCTCCACAGATCTCCAGTATCAGCTATTGATACTGGTAATGACTCCAAAGGGCCACCACTTATGGGCTATTCATGCCCGTGCCACCTTTTGACTGGCTTAATCTTCATCAATCAATCAATCTGCGGGCCCATGGGGGAGACATCTCCCGTCACGCAGGGTGCAGTCGCACCTCCACAGATCTCTAGTATCATCTAATGATACTGGTAATGGCTGAAAAGGGCCACCACTTACGGGCTATTCATGCCCGTGCCACCTTTTGGGTGGCTTAATCTTCATCAATCAATTTTCCTCATCACAATCGACTTGAGAATGGTCCAGGACGGACCGAAACGTCATCGTCCTTTCACCTTCTAGTGTGCGGTCTGGTCAACATATCATTCAGATTAATCCTGATATATTATATTCTATATAAGAGTTGAAGAGTGAATTATCATATTAAATAAAATTTTAAAAACCATTTTATATTAAACTTAATTTCTACAGTGAAATAAACTAATCAATATTACATGTTATCTCTTGTGGTCACTACATTCCATTTATCTATACATAATTCGGTTCCATTTCAGTACAGCTATCATACATTTCTAAATGCATCTTCTTTCCCCCTACCCAGAAAAGAAAATGTGAACTTAACATCTCAAATATATTCTAATTGAACTACCCAACAGAGCCATAAATATTATTTTAAAATATTGACAATTTGTCCTTTATTAATTCCTGCTTAGCAATCTAATGAAGAAATTTATTAGATCTGAAATTTTCGAGCAGGCAAATGAGCGCATCGAGTCTTGACTTACCAACAACATTGACGAAGAAAGTTCTTGAGTCGGCACCATAGCGGTTGGAGGCCTGGCAGGTGTAGACAGCAGCATGGGCCCGTGTGGTGGAGGCGATCACCAGCACCGACACCCTCCCACCCTCCTCAAGGCGCACCTCCGCCTCTGACGACAGTCCTCCTGTACCACCACACAAGTTTATAATAAATAAATATATAAATATGTTTATTCAGGTAAGGTACATACATACAAGTGATGTTACATTAATGGATCAATATATAGATAGAGCTAGTACATACAATGCCTAAAGCCACTATTACGCAATGCGTTTCGGGCAGGAAAAACATTAATATCTAGAACTTAATACTAATTGAGCATAAAGAATAAAATGTGTTGAGAACAAATACAAATAAAGATAAAAAAAAAGGGGGAACATGACTGAAAAGCAGCACAAATACAATAGGTTGACAGTGTTCATTAAAAAAAAATAACAGACATGGGTTGACAATAGAGGGGTAAGGTAGGTTACAGGGAATTTATTAGGTAGTGTTTAGTTTTTATCTTAAACTGGTTGAGAGAGGTACAGTCTTTAACATGGTTGGGAAGGTCATTCCACATTCTGGGCCCCTTGATTTGTAGAGCATTTCTAGTTTGATTAAGTCGTACTCTAGGAGGGAGGTGAGTTCCTTATACTGATCACTGTGGATGTTTTGTACCTTACACTCACCAGTGTAGGTACTGGGCAAGGTGTAGGTACTGTACTGGGCAAGAGGTGGGTACTAGCCATAATAAGGGAACCAAGTACAGAATAACCATAATAACTGATGAACTTGTACAGATGGTATAATGTAAATGCAAACCAAATATGCTGGAGGAATACTCACCGGGTAGGGGCAGGCCATCACGTGCCCAAGTGAAGTCAAGAGGCAGGTCACCCCTGGCAGGGCACCGCAGGGCAAGACTGTCTCCCACAGCAGCAGATTCGTTCAGCACCCGCTCTTCCATTCGGGCGCCCTCTGCCACAAACACAGCACACACTCAGTGGCAAGATATACAAGGCTCTCAGCCACAAACACAGCATACACCTGGTGGCAGGATATACAAAGCTCTTTGCCACAAACACAGCATACACCTGGTGGCAGGATATACAAAGCTCTTTGCCACAAACACAGCATACACCCAGTGGCAGGATATACAAGGTTCTGCCACAAACACAGCATACACCCAGTGGCAGGATATACAAGGTTCTGCCACAAACACAGCATATACCCAGTTGCAGGATATACAAGGTTCTGCCACAAACACAGCATATACCCAGTGACAAGATATACAAGGTTCTGCCACAAACACAGCACATTGAAAGAAAATGCAGAATAGAACCAGTGAAGTGCAGGGGTGTCATAGACACAATCTGAGAACACAGTGTAAACATCAAGAGGTCTACAGTTGTTCAACATCCTCCCAGCGAGCATGTGGTGGGTATGTGGGCCTGTGGGCCGCTCCAATCAACAGCCTGGTGGACTAAACTCTCAAATCAAGCCTGGCCTCGGGCCAAGCTTGGGAAGTGGAACTCCCAGAACCCCATCAAGCAGGTATCAAGCAGGTAAACACCCAGTGGCAGGATATGTAATCCTCTGTTATGGTTTGCACTGATAGTCTGAGAACATTTTTTATTACCTTCTATAAACACAACAAGAGAAATATATAGATTATTGCATCTAGTACTACAGTAATTCAAAAAACATTTTGTTGGAACCAAGAATGTCATAGGAGAAGAATAATTAAGACACCAACAGATACAGTATTGGTTTAAGCCTAGTTTTTCTGAATATTGTATAACTTTTTAATGTTTCGGAATTCAGACTAAAAATGTGGAACAAAATCTAGCGATGGAGCACAGTACAACTAGCAGACTCACCAAGGACTGAGAGCGAGATCATCTTGGTGATGGGTGGGCTGACGTCATTCTGGGCATGGCAGAGGTAGCGCCCACTGTCCTCAGCCCGAGAATCCCTGATCCTGAGGGAGCCCGCCCGTGGTGTTCTGATGTGCCACCCATCATCCACCACCACCGATCCCTCCTCCATGCCCACATCATCTGTTGGAATACCTTGAGTAATTAGTGACAAACACCATCTGCAGTTAAGTAATTATTGATATAAAAAAGAAGGCGTCAAGCTGGGAAGACTATGTATCAGTCACCATCTGTAGCTAGCATCATGGTGATGGGGGCTTAACACCAGGGTGAGGGCCGTAGCATCTGTGTCTGCCTTTGCCTGTCTGTGTTGTTGTCAGCCAATTCCCCCCCCCCCCCTCTCAAAAATAACATGATAGTCAACTATTGACTTGTGGGTGGTCCACCGGTGGGAGGCACCTAGTACTCTGAAATATTCATGAAATATAATCATTATCCATTTGCTTTTGTCAAATGGGAGGGGATTGAGAAAGTCCCAAGCTGTAAGAGGATCATCTGTTTTCTTCAACTACAGCCAAAGTAGGAATTCCTGAAAATTTATGCAAATTTTTTCCCAAGATCAATGGCATGTATTATTATAAAAGTTATTGAAATTTTTGTTTTCAAAATATTTAGCTGGGTACTGCCAGTGGACAGTGCTAAAAACAGTAGTCAAAATGAGACCCTGGCACGTTGCTCTCGAATTCTGGTGCTCCTGACCAGCCTATATCCATCCAATACCCCAGACCATTTCCCCTGCAATGTTAGGCAAAGACAGCCCCAATCATCTGGCATCAAACCTTGGACAGACAGGCAAACAGAAAATCAGATTGAAGTGTTAAACTACTACTTCTACACTACTGTTACTTTTACACTACTGCTACACTTATATTGACCTGCCAAAGCCATTAGGGAACAGAGGCAATATATGAAATGATAATGCCAAGTTGAGGATTCATTTGATTAATGCAAATGTCAACTTTTCACAATTGATGTACCTAAACCTTGGCTCTGCCTCTTAAATGTAAACACAAATACTCTTAGATTTGTCTCAAGAGTGATTGAGAACTGCAACTTGGGCTCTGGAGGACATAACATAGCTCATCTGTTCAGGGAAACTAGAAGCCTTTCCAAGGCTGATCTGTTAATTAGGATAAGAAGATTAGGTTTCTTGTACAGCCACTAGCACGTGTAGCATTTCGGGCAAGTTTTTAATCCTATGGTCCCTGGAATACGACTCCCCACGAAGAATCGTTTTTACAACCATGTACCCATTTTACTGTTGAGTTAAACAGAGGCTACAGTTAAAGATTTGCGCCCAGTAAATCCTTCCAGCCAGGTTACGAACCCATGACAAAGTGCTCGTGGAACGCAAGGGGAGTGTCTTACCACTAAACCACGGAGACTGGATCCTTTGAGTCGGAGACTTTGTTCTTTTGTGTAACATATATTCCAGGCAAGTTTCACAATTTTTAAGCATTACCAAAATTCCTTCTCCAAGTTCATCAATTCTTTAATATATTAATTCAACTGTCCTAACACAAACATCCCCATGAGGAATATAATTTGGGTTGAATGTGTCAGGGGATGTCCCTGCCCACCTCTTTCATTACAACCACTTGTCATCTCCTGTCCTTCCTCACCCCTATGCATTCCTCACTCAGTGGTCCATTCTGAAATGTCTATTTTAAGCGTTCCGCTATAAGTAATTTTATTTGTTGTGAATTAATCTCTAGATTCCTTCAGTTGGTTGTACGCTCCAGGTTTTCAGTAAGAATGTCATGTCTTAGTTAGATAAAGCATAAGTTTTGAGATATTATAAAATTATAATAAAGAACTAGGAAGATGCTTTTATGCCTCAACAATTATTGTTGTAGGGCAGGGCTGTATGTACCTTGTTATTCTCGTGAGCCAGGAAAAATACTTTAGCCAAGTGGCTAGCCAATAAGAAAAGAAAAAACTGCTATGCCTTACAGCAGATAAACGCACTGCACAGCAGGTGCTTGGTGACACACAGGGAAGGCAAGAGCCATCATCCACCCCAAACACAGCCAACTGGAAGACTTTATCGATATCCAGTGACCCCAGATGACAATTCATCAGGCGTCCAGTGGGTGACCGAATCAAGTCAAAGCAAAATGGCTAAAGCACGAATGCCCCCAAAACTGAAATTGTCAAAATTCATTTAAGACTTCCAGCAACCCTTCAGTCGAGCAGGAGCCAGCTGCCCACCACACCCTGTGGGCATGCCCGGAGCCCACCCAGCCTGTCCTCCTAAGGTTCGTCCTCCTAAGGTTTGACGCAGTCATGAAAACGGTCATTTTAAAATGTCCTCTCCTATCCTACCAGAGTACCCAAAACAGAAAATGGGACAGTACGTCACTTTCATGAGCCACTTCCATTTTATAGTACAACAATTTTTGGTCTTGTGCAACACATACGATCGAAAAGCGACGGTCTTTGAAGGAGGTCAGGTTGGCCCACCACGGGTCCATCTAATTACCACAAGCTACAACAAGCTACACAAGCTTCACAAAGCTTCCTGGCAATACGTTAGTAATGAATAAATATGATATATTAGGTTAGGTTGACATAACCTAACCTAACCAAACCTAACCTAACCGACGCTTGGATCGTCGACTTGATTTGGCGTCACTAGTTCTTTATTTTCGTCTAATTTCTTTATAAAAAAAATACTCTTTTAGATTAAAATTAAGTTTTTTCGTGTTGTACATTCAGCACCAACATTATAATGAGTAAATATATCATATTTATTCATTACTAACATATTGCCAGGAAACTTTGTGAAGCCTGTGTAGCTTGTGGTAGCTTGCGGTAATTAGACGGACCGCCCACCACACCTCGGGCCCGGACACCAACTCCAACCCCCCTTCTAGGACAAACCAGAAAAAGGGAAAAACAAAAAACTATCAACTTCCCTGTGACCCCAGGCGACAAGGGTGTCAAAAGCGGGCTGTTTAAGAAAGATGCCAGGTGGAAATATCGGGACTCACAGAGCAATAAGTGCGCTTCGTTAGCTGGCGGTTTACCAGGTAGAACAGGTATCCTCCTTGTTTATAGTAGGTGTAGTTTGCATGAAGGGGAGCAGGTATCCAGACGTTCAGCTGTCGTCAAGGTTGAACAAAACAATCCCGAGGTTCTGTTCAAGTTCAAGTATGTTTATTGAGACAAGAAAAAATTACATCTCAAAGGGATAGAGTAGCTTAGGTTATTTCTTTCTTCTTCTTCTTGATAGTAGGTGCAGTTTGCATGAAGGGTTTGTCCTCCCGATGACTGCACCAGTACAGATGTTGGTAGAGGCGTTTATGTTGAAGATGATAAGAGTTTCAAAAGTGCTTGTTTCGTTGTGGTGTAGACAGAAAAGCAGCAACTAAAACAGAGTAGGTTATTTCTGCCCCTGTTTTGTTTACCTAATGGTCGGTTGTAATCCAAGGTTGCCCATGCAGGTTTAAGAGAAAACGAAATTTGTTTTTATATATACAACAGTTCTTACAATCTTGTAAATATAATCTTTATTCCAAAGTTATTTTAACGAATTATATATCTATCTAGTTAACACCCTTTTTTGGGTTGTCTTTATTTGGTTTGCTAGTGATTATTTTTTTAAATAAAAGAAATGGATAAACCCATTATTTGTTGGTTAGATAGTACCCAAACATTTTTGAGGTCTTCTGACGCCATGAACTGCTGTGTTTGCAAGATCATTGTTATAGTAAATTAACATTAGATACGCTTTTATCTTCAAGGTAGAAATGGTCAGGTGTGTCACTAAGGGTATATTTCAAAAGAAAGGATGTTTCAGTTAGGTACCCCTCAAGGGGGAGTTTAAAGACCCACTTTATTCAATGTATTAATAAATATATCATCAGAGATGTATCCTCCAGGGATCACGACCACCATATATGCTGATGACAAGGCACTTCTGATAACAAAATCCAAACTGCCCTTAACATACTTGGAGCAGCCTGTCATAAGGTAGGCTTATAGTTGTTAGTGCAGAAAAAGCCAAATATTAAGGTAAGAAACGATAAGAAATTTACATGAAATAATAAATATAGTACTTTAAATGACAAGGAACAACTAAGTCCACTACGAGCTCACCATAGCCCGTGCTACTTGAAACTTTTGTTCCGAGTTCAAGTTCAAGTATGTTTATTGAGATAAGCAATAAATACATCTCAAAGGGATAGAGTAGCTTAGGCTATTTCTACCCCCCTTTGTTCCGAGTAGCTGAATTTAAAACAACAGCACAAGGAACTGAGCCGTGTTCACAGGTACAAGTACCTGGACATGTATATAGGATACACAGCTCATCACTGTATGTACTTTTACCGGAATAACAATTTGAATTTGAATGCGAGAGTAAAAGTGCTGAAATAAATTGTAACATATATTTACGTGTACATGTTTGGTTGACTAGACACAACGAGTTTAGTGGTTTTGTATATTTATTTAGTATAGTCTTGGTTACAGCAGTTGGTTTGTTGGCATGTACTGAAGTGTAGTAGTAGTTGAGACGAAACGAAGCCTGGAGCAGGGAAGAAAGCTGAGTGAGGTCGAGGTTAGAGAGCTCGGATGCGGCGTGAGAGTCGAAGAACGTGGTGCTCTGAATGCGGGCGGAGTCGAAGAGCTCAAGTGCGAGACGAGAGCATAGAAGCTGGATGCGGCCTGAGTCTGGCTGTCTGCTGTGTGTCGAGGCTGAAGCGTCTTGTGAGGGTAGGAACTGAACCCGTCGAGTGTTACATTGTTGTTGGTGAATGTTAAAGATGTCAGGTATCTCTGAAGCGTCTGTACTGAACCACTCTTGGAGTTATACTGATGATATTGATGAAGATTAAGCCACCCAAGAGATGGCACGGACATGAATAGTAGTAGACCTTTTGGAGTGAATGTGATCTTTGGTGTGAAACTATGTGCTGAGGTCGTAATTAAATCGTCAGTCCTTACTATCGCGGGGACGGATACTGCTTGACAGTATTTATGAGGATCTCCAGCTGCTGGACACCTTTTTGACCAGAAGAGTGGCAGTGTTGATGGCTTCAGGGTGGTTACTGCAAGACTCAGGGATTCTTAAAGCTCTTCAAAGGTCGTTGGTTGCTTCACATCCAGGAGATAGTGAAGTAGTGGCTTTTCTGTGATTGTTTGGCAGAAGATGCATTCCCAATATCTGGGTTCACCAATTTCACAGTTGCATCTGTAACCTACTGTGTCAGACCGAAAGATCTAGCGAGACACAGGTACCCTAGCTAGTACTGTGTCACACCGTAGGATCTAGCGAGACACAGGTACCCTAGTACTGCGTCACACCGTATAGGATCTAGCGACACAGGTACCCTAGTACTGTGTCACACCGTAGGATCTAGCGAGACACAGGTACCCTAGTACTGCGTCACACCGTAGGATCTAGCGAGACACAGGTACCCTAGTACTGCGTCACACCATAGGATCTAGCGAGACACAGGTACCCTAGTACTGCGTCACACCGTAGGATCTAGCGAGACACAGGTACCCTAGTACTGTGTCAGACATACACATATTGCATCAGTCAGCGAACGAGGCAAGCAACATGAGCTTCTGGTGCCGGCAGGTCCTCCCCTGGACCCCCACTCCCACTAAGTGCTCAGTAAACATGGGTCCAGCTGCTGGACACATTTCTTGGCGGGCAGACCCTTTACCTCATGCACACTGTCAACACGGCCGCATGGTGGCGGTGAAGTGAACAGGTAAATTGCTCTCATGCCTCATGTATCTGAAGTTTGTGTAGCGCCGCTCACCACCAGCGCTCCGCGCTTGTCTCGCGCTAGCTGCTAAATATTAAAATATATGACGCAGTAATACATCAACTTTTGTTTGTCCATCCACGTTGCGGTAGTCTGCGATGGCGGAGAAAATGACCATGTATATATACCTAGCATAACGGAAACTCTTGAGAGTGTACCGTAAATTATTATTATTATTTATTTTATTTTTATTTATATATACACGAGTTCTTACATTTTTGTACAGCCGTAGCGTTTCGGGCAAGTCCTTAATCCTATGTTCCCCGGAATACGACCCGCCAAATCGTTTAACAACCAGGTACCCATTTTACTGTTGGGTAAACAGAGGCTACAGGTAAGGATTGGCGCCCATTAAATCCTCCCCGGCCAGGATACGAACCCAGGACAAGGCGTTTGCTATTTTTGTTTATGCTAGGATGTAAAGCAGGATACAGAGCAGGATACTTTGAGAATGGAGTTACAGAGAACGAAAACAACAGATATCAGGAATGCAGTGAATGAGATATCGATCTCATTCGATGAAAAACAGCGCCATTTGTTGCATGTAAGAGCAACACACATGCTATACTAAATATGTTACAATTCCATTTATAAATTGAATTTTCATAAATTTTAATTTATTTTCATTTAATTATTTTGTGTGAATTGCGTTGGAATTGAGCTGTGTTGTTTACCATACCATTCATTTCGTAAGTATAGTTTATTTTTTTTATTTTTTCATATTTTCATTTCATTTTTTAACTGTTTTTCTTATATTTCAGTGATGGAACATCAGATCACTTGATGTTCCTAATTTTCTGATGGGAACATCAGACCATTTGGGAAGGCATCGGACGAGGGAGTGGGGAATGGTGGGGATGACGAGGGGACGGAAGTGAGAGATGGTGGGGATGACGAGGGGACAAGGGAGGGGGGTTAAAGGTGGGGAAGGAAGGGGGCCCGGTGGAGTGGGGAATTGTTGGGAGGCCGAGGAGACGGGTGAGGGAGGGAATGGTTATCTTGAGATGATTTCGGGGTTTTTTAGTGTCCCCGCGGCCCGGTCCTTGACCAGGCCCCCACCCCCTGTCACCCCGTGACAGGTGACTAATAGCCAGGTACCTATTTTACTGCTAGGTAACAGGGGCATAGGGTGAAAGAAACTCTGCCCATTGTTTCTCGCCGGCGCCTGGGATCGAACCCAGGACCACAGGATCAGAAGACTAGCGTGCTGTCCGCTCGGCCGACCGGCTCCCTTGGTGGGGAGGACTGGGGGGCAGGGAAGGTTGCTGAGCCACAGCAACACGTGGCCGGGAACTGCTAGTGTATATATATATATATAATAGAGAGAGAGAGGTATTTATACCTCAATAAACTAATCACAATACCAATGCAACACTATGAACAACACCACCAACAATAACAACCAGAGCCTCAACAGGCCGCCAGCTCCCCCTCCAGACAAGAGCACATGAACGGTCTGTAATTGCCACGAATAACGGCACATTAATGAACAAACTTGGGAATAGTTTTCTCCCGCCCTGAAAGACTTCCCCAAGCCGAGGATCAAGATTAATTAAACTTGGGGAGTCGGAGCTAAAGAAAAGAGGATCGGAAACTGCCGGCCGAGGTATTTTTACCCCTCACTCGTCTCGGGTCAACCCTCTTACTCTCCATCTATTGCCGAAAATGGCAAGCTTGATTTGCTGCCCGTGATATTGACTAGTTTTCTCACTTCTGGATTTCAAAGAACTCTGGACAATACTGCTGATTTTGGTTTTATATAATGGAAGGTATGGGTAAATAAATAAGGAAAGAGTGAAGTGAAGATTGACCAAAACATTTATCAAAAAACATTTATCAAATGTTTTCTCAAAACATGTATTGTACTAAGACATTTTCGAATTGTAAAGGTGATAAATATTTGATGGAATTCCAAATATTACATCGGACGGATATTTCTCACGCAGCCCATTAACGTGTAGGGAAACCAGACGAGAGGTCCTGGTATACACAAGTGTGCTTGAGTTTACACACCAGACGTGAGGCTCTGTATACACACATGCACGGTAACCAGTCATGTGGACTTTTGTACACACATGTAAGGTCACCAAGCTTGTGTTCCTGTGTGCACACACATCTGGACCTTATTCTAGACCTTTCTGGCTTGTGGAAATGTTCCCGATTTGTCCCAACACCCTAAGATTAATTCTCAACACCCACAAGCACAATGTGTTCTGACCAGCAACATGTGCAACTCTCGTCTCCGCAACCAGAGCGGATCCTATTTCAACTTGCCGGAAGCCCAACCAACTTGAGTTTCAATATTAACTTCCTGTTAGGCAACGGAAGGTAAGTTAGTTATTGGGACTCACTGGTGCATCAGCTATTGTGGTTAAACTGTGGTGGAGTCGCCTACCACAAACATGTTGAAACTGAATGTATAATATATTTCCAGTAAAAAGCAAGTCTAGCATACATAAGACCCTGTTATTCATGATATATCTAAATGTGTATCGAGACATACACTTCTGGACCATCAGGATGTAAGCAGACATCAGCTGATCAGGTACTTACCAGGATGTAAACAGACATCAGTTGATCAGGTACTTACCAGGATGTAAACAGACATCAGCTGATTAGGTACTTACCAGGATGTAAACAGACATCAGCTGATCATGTCTTTAGCTCCTACGTGCCTTCAGGATGTAAACACACATCAGCTGACCAATCTAAATGCCTAAAATCCTGAAGGTGCTTCTAGGCACCTACAGGATTTCGACACAATTCAACTGATCAACGATTTAGCTTCTACGCCCATTCAGTATGTAAACAGACACGGGCTAATCAGATGGCCGGCCCTTACTGCCCTTCAGGATGTAGAGAGATATCCCCTGAGCAGCAGCCGCCCCTCTATACACTAATGGACACTAACCTGTGCTTTTCTTCCAGGTGACTGTGGGTGGGGGAGTGCCCTGGGCGTGACACTCGAGGGCCACCTCCTCCCCGCCCACCACCGCCACGTCGTGCGGCTCCACCACCCACGACGGAGGCACTGAAACAGTTTGGCGCGAGCTGTTACTTGACGTACGCACACCACAAGAGGGTTTAAAGCCTGGATACACGTACACATATGTATTGCGCACACTGAAAATGACTCAATTAATATAAGGTGATACCATAATCAGAAACGTGGCACGGATAGATGTTCTTAGAGCCAAAATAACGTCCAACGTTTCGTGCCAAAGAACAAGCATGTGTGCCCCTGTCAAATACCCTGCGAATCTATTAGGTGGTAATCATGTCTCCCCTAACTCTTCTCTTCTACTGACGTGAGGTTTAATTACAATAGTCACTCCTAGTAGCTCATACCTCTCAGCTCGGGTACTAGTGTGGTGGCAAACCTCGGAACTTTCTCCAACTTTATCTTGTGCTTGACTAGGTATGGATTCTACGCAGGAGCTGCATACTTCAAAATTGGTCTGACATATGTTGTATACAAGATCCTGAATGATTCATTGCATAAGTTACTAAAGGCAGTTCTTATGTTGGCCAACCTAGGATGTATGTGTGTGTATGTGTGTGTGTGTACTCACCTAGTTGTACTCACCTAGTTGTGTTTGCGGGGGTTGAGCTCTGGCTTTTTGGTCCCGCCTCTCAACCGTCAATCAACAGGTGTACAGATTCCTGAGCCTATTGGGCTCTGTCATATCTACATTTGAAACTGTGTATGGAGTCAGCCTCCACCACATGTGTGTGTGTGTGTGTGTGTGTGTGTGTGTGTGTGTGTGTGTGTGTGTGTGTGTGTGTGTGTGTGTGTGTGTGTGTGTGTGTGTGTGTGTGTGTGCGCGCGCGCGCACAAGCCACCATAGTGACTGGGGAGCGGCTCTCACCAGATAGTGAACTCTTTAAGTGGTAGGACGGGCCCCATTATTCACAGCCCTCACTGTTATTATGGGACCAGGCAGCGAATGGCCGAATGAAGCAAGAGAAGGAAGAAAGGAAGGAAGGAAGGAAGGAAGGAAGGAAGGAAGGAAGGAAGGAAGGAAGGAAGAAAGGAAGGAAGGAAGGAAGGAAGGAAGGAAGGAAGGAAGGAAGGAAGGAAGGAAGGAAGGAGACATAGTAAATGAAGCAGCGAAGGAAACAACGAAAGAGGAAGAGATCGGACTGTTCCAAGGGTGGCACAGTCAGGAGCCAAGGGTGGCACAGTCAGGAGCCAAGGGTGGCACAGTCAGGAGCCAAGGATGGCACAGTCAAGAGCCAAGGGTGGCACAGTCAGGAGCCAAGGGTGACACAGTCAGGAGCCAAGGGTGGCACAGTCAGGAGCCAAGGGTGGTACAGTCAGGAGCCAAGGGTGGCACAGTCAGGAGCCAAGGGTGGCACAGTCAGGAGCCAAGGGTGGCACAGTCAGGAGCCAAGGGTGGCACAGTCAGGAGCCAAGGATGGCACAGTCAAGAGCCAAGGGTGGCACAGTCAGGAGCCAAGGGTGGCACAGTCAGGAGCCAGGGATGGCACAGCCAGGAGCCAAGGGTGGCACAGTCAGGAGCCAGGGATGGCACAGTCAGGAGCCAAGGGTGGCACAGTCAGGAGCCAAGGATGGCACAGTCAGGAGCCAAGGGTGGCACAGTCAAGAGCCAGGGATGGCACAGCCAGGAGCCAGGGATGGCACAGCCAGGAGCCAGGGGTGGCACAGTCAGGAGCCAGGGATGGCACAGTCAGGAGCCAGGGGTGGCACAGCCAGGAGCCAGGGGTGGCACAGTCAGGAGCCAGGGATGGCACAGTCAGGAGCCAGGGGTGGCACAGTCAGGAGCCAGGGGTGGCACAATCAGGAGCCAGGGATGGCACAGTCAGGAGCCAGGGGTGGCACAGTCAGGAGCCAGGGGTGGCACAATCAGGAGCCAGGGGTGGCACAGTCAGGAGCCAGGGGTGGCACAGCCAGGAGCCAAGGGTGGCACAGTCAGGAGCCAGGGGTGGCACAGCCAGGAGGCAAGGGTAGCACAGTCAGGAGCCAAGGGTGGCACAGTCAGGAGCCAGGGGTGGCACAGCCAGGAGCCAAGGGTGGCACAGTCAGGAGCCAAGGATGGCACAGTCAGGAGCCAAGGGTGGCACAGTCAGGAGCCAAAAATGGCACAGTCAGGAGCCAAGGGTGGCACAGTCAGGAGCCAAGGGTGGCACAGTCAGGAGCCAGGGGTGGCACAGCCAGGAGCCAAGGGTGGCACAGTCAGGAGCCAAGGATGGCACAGTCAGGAGCCAAGGGTGGCACAGTCAGGAGCCAAGGATGGCACAGTCAGGAGCCAAGGGTGGCACAGTCAGGAGCCAAGGGTGGCACAGCCAGGAGCCAGGAGTGGCACAGCCAGGAGCCAAGGGTGGCACAGTCAGGAGCCAAGGATGGCACAGTCAGGAGCCAAGGATGGCACAGTCAGGAGCCAAGGGTGGCACAGTCAGGAGCCAAGGGTGGCACAGCCAGGAGCCAAGGGTGGCACAGTCAGGAGCCAAGGGTGGCACAGCCAGGAGCCAAGGATGGCACAGCCAGGAGCCAGGGGTGGCACAGTCAGGAGCCAAGGGTGGCACAGTCAGGAGCCAAGGATGGCACAGTCAGGAGCCAAGGGTGGCACAGTCAGGAGCCAAGGGTGGCACAGCCAGGAGCCAGGGGTGGCACAGCCAGGAGCCAGGGGTGGCACAGCCAGGAACCAGGGGTGGCACAGTCAGGAGCCAGGGGTGGCACAGTCAGGAGCCAGGGGTGGCACAACCAGGAGCCAGGGGTGGCACAGCCAGGAGCCAGGGGTGGCACAGCCAGGAGCCAGGGGTGGCACAGTCAGGAGCCAGGGGTGGCACAGTCAGGAGCCAGGGGTGGCACAGTCAGGAGCCAGGGGTGGCACAGTCAGGAGCCAGGGGTGGCACAGTCAGGAGCCAGGGGTGGCACAGTCAGGAGCCAGGGGTGGCATAGACAAGCACAAGAAGCAATCTGTACTCGCCTATAAACTTATGTCTTCAACCCTCAATATATATGGAAATCGCACCACTCTATTCAAGAGAAACCAGCAGGCTGGAGGCAATTCTCTGTCCGCGCTCTCTCTCTCTCTATCTCTGTCTCTGTCTGTCTGTCTGTCTGTCTGTCTGTCTCTTTCTCTTGTTATTAACCTTTCACTTATTTACTTTTTTCCTATTCACTCATATATAGAAACTTATACAATCGTAAAATACTGATAAAAACGGCTCTCTTGCTTTCAAAGTCAACATTCAAAACAGGAAACGTGTTGGGGAGAGTTACCTTGAAGTGGGTATTAACTCTGACATTGTAAACGACTTACTGGGCTCAAAGACACACTTCAACCCATGAAGACATTTACTAGTTGTAATATTGATATCAATGCTTAATATGCCAGATTATTTGACACTGTGTGTTAGTTCCTTAGTCCAATAATATGTACTGCTTTTAATTAACTTTTAAATCACTACATTGAACAGAGTAGAAGAAACTGTTCCTGGGTTATTCAAGATGTATAATAATCATTAACACGTTTGAAGAACTAAAGCTTCTGGCAAATCTTGAGAGAATGAGACAAGCAATCATGCCTTGGTTGCTCTGAGATCAATTATTTTGTGCCCCTTAGTATGTCAGTGATTATTGTTAATACACTAATTCACTCTCTGCATGCTTGCTGCTTGAGTAAAAATGTCTGCAACATCATCATATTGAGCTTTGAAAATGGAGCTTATTTGTCAGTTACATCCCCAGTTATCAATATGTCGTGTCATATCAATGTGTCCTGTCAAACAGGCACAATACACACCCACCTGCAAGAAGGGCGATAAAAATATACAAACAAATCACACTATATATATCACACTGTGATACATATCAACCAAAAATCAATTGGAGCAATGAGATGACACCCAGCCGCGCACCTTACCCCCTGCACCATGACATGCTGTAAGTTATACCACCTGGTAATCCACTGGAACCACAGGAAGTGTGGAGGCGTCACTGAAGCCAGTTCAAGTGTTTACGTGTGACCCACAAGCACTGTGGGGAAGGTCAAGTAGGGCCTTAACCCCCACCCTGCAGCTTCAGAGACACAAGCCGGAGTGTAGGGTTGATCACCTACTATACCTACACCACAGTTCATAAGGGTTATATGTAAAGCTTAGACTGGCTTAGACTGGCTTCGGTGAAGCCTCCAGACTTCCTGTGGATGCAGTGGAATCCCAGATTGTATAACTTATACCAATTCACAACGGGTAGAGTTAAGGTCACCTTACCCCTGAAAACAACCTTATAAGGGTAAGGTTAAGGGGTCACCTTTCCCCTGTAACTCACCTTACAGGGGTAAGGTTAAGGTCACTTTACCCCTATAACTCACCTTACAGGGGTAAGGAGCGCGACTGAGAGTATCCTGGTCGCTGGGTCGAGCCACCTTAGTGTTACAATTGATTTTCTCGGTAATGAGAATCTTGCTCGTCTAAAAGCGGCCACACTTCAAACAATTGTCTCTTTGTTAACAAGGTCTTAAGTGTATTATCTTGACACTAATGGCTTGTTACAATCGTCAACACAACACACTGACGCTGTCTGTAATTTGTATAGACACTATATTTGCACACAGCCTAAAAAGTCAGGTTAAACAACTCAATAAACTTTACACAAATAGAACTAGTTACACTACAACTAGTGTAACTAGTTGGAGCCTGGGGTGACACAGTCAGTCAACACACCCTACCATTCAGTCATTCAGTGGGAAACAGACCCTACCATTCAGTGGGAAACAGACCCTACCATTCAGTGGGAACCAGACCTGACCATTCAGTGGGAAACAGCCCCACAATAACATCAACACAGAGGCCCTCCAGCGCCATGAGCCACCCAGACCCCGTAAGAGAAGGGCGTTCAACTCACCCATGACGTGCATGGTGGCCGAGGCGGTGGAGGAGGCGGCGGAATTGGAGGCAGTACAGGTGTACTCGCCGGCGTGCCTGCCGCGGATGTCCGAGAACACCAGGTTGGAGAAGAACTGTGAGTGGGTCTCTGTGAGCACGGGGTCCCTGGGCAGCGGGCGGCCGTCCCTCGACCACCTCAGACTGATGGGCAGGTCACCACTCAGCAGGGAACACGCCACAGACAGCCTCATCCCCTCCACCAGACCCTCGGGGAACTTGAGTTCTGCCAACACCGGCGGCTCTGACGGTAAGAAGCACACACGATGAGTTTGTGCACACATATATATATATATATATTATCAAGTGTTATATAATACAATGAAGCTCAACAGGAGCGCACTGGAGACTTTTCACAGGACTTGACAGCAAACATTTACCTGCAAACAATGTCAAGCTTAACATCCAGCTATTATATAATTCTGGAAGAAATGGTAAGGTGATTATCAGGAGAGAGCGCTAAGTTTTTACGACTATAAAGCACTGGGAAGGGGTCAGGATAAGGATTTGGGATGGGACGGGGCAAAGGAATGGTGCCCAACCATTCAGGTTGGGGGATTGAACGCCGACCTGCTAGATGCGAGGTCGTGGCTATTCCGACCAGTCCAAGTGGTTGGGTTTCTGGAAGAAAAACATATTCCGAGGATATTTTGTCTATACATGAGGCAAAGCAGTTTTCTCACTACAGTAATATTATAAGTTAAGTACAGAGTTAAGATAAGGTTCAATTTATAGTTAATTGATGAAAGATGCAAATTAGAATAATTTTTATTATAAAAAATGAGAGGAATAACTTCTGACAGAATATACAGATCAAGAGAGAGTCATGGAACACGTAATGTGCGGCAGGTGGAAGCCAGATGTGTGAGAGGTTCACAGGTGACTGACTTGGGTCAGGCGCTCTCTAACTCCTCTGCAGTCTCCCCACTCACCCCCCCTCCACCCCCAACCCCTCCTCCTCCCCTCTACATGTATGAATAACAAATGAAAGAATCCTCGACGACTCCCGCTCTGCCGGCATTATGTTCGGCTCAGAATTTGCACAAGTTTGAGAAAGAAAGTTTGAGATGTGAAGGTTGAGGTGTCAGGAGGTTAGACAAACACCTGGAGCACGAGCAGGTCTTAGAGTCTCCTGGCACTACCGGCCTTCTCCCTCCTGCTGCGTGATGGTTCACCTTCCTTACCCCAAGTCTTAAGGTACTCAACCATTAGCAAAACTGAGTTGTGAAGCATTTATTCAACTATGTTTTCCAACAAGTAGACGGATGCAGTTGGCAATTGTCGATTCAAACAATTTTCCCGCAACGGGCGTTTTAAGCTAATTCGCCGATAGTTTTATCTCCTTTTTTAAAAGTTGGTACCACATTAGCATCCCTCCACGACTCATGTACTCTGCCTGACTAGTGATTTATTGCACAAACAAGACTGTGGCTCGTAGAGCTCTTCCTTACATTCTTTAAGTACTCTGGCAAACACCTCGTTTGGCCCTGGCGACTTATTTGCCTCTAATTGTTCTATTTGTTTAATAACTTCCTCCCCGGAAACCACTAACCTGGTCAACCTGTCCTCTTAACTACCACTATACAGTTGATAGGCTGAAGACATAATGATAAGTGCTTCTTTACAACAGAAACTAAATATCTATTTAACTACTCATCTCTTTGTCATTATCAGTTATCTGACCCATCACAGTGTTACTGAACCTGTCCTTTACTTAGGCTTTGTTTTCCGCCCGTCCTCCTGTTTAGGCAGTACTTATAGTAACCATGTGGACCAACCTACATATATCGACGTAAAAGGCAATTAGAAAGTAGAAATAGGAACTACTGAATGTGGACAAACCGGAAAAGTTGTTGTACTGATGTTGCAAAAAATCTAACCTTCCTAGGCCTGATACACACTATTTGAGGCCTAATATAGTACAAATGTGTGCTATACTAGGCTTAGGAATACTTAAGTTTGGTGTTTAGCTGTATTTTTCGGATTCTATAAAGTGAATAAAACACAATTTTACAATTTGTCTATTACGTGTATGTACGATGGTCCACATAGTTCCAAAATGTACTATCTAAACTCAGTCCTGCTACTTAGTACTACAAAGGCTGGGTTGCACTTTTATATAACTGAAAAAATCCTTTAGGATTTGTCTCTGCCCTGGTACACACACCTCCTTCTTTTGGCTTTTCTAATTTCTTCGTTAACATTTCAAACTAGTTTGATAAATTGTTGTTCTAGACTGACCCTCCTTCTTAATCCTTCTATACAAAGCTTTCTTTTACATATAGGGAATTAAATTCCAGAATTAAATTACATGTAATTTAATTCATATTAATTTACACTACTTTTTAGAATTTGATTAACATATGTGGCATTTTCTTATGCATATGTGGCATCTTCCTTGACATATGTGAAGCACTGTTCAGTAAACGATCAGGTGTACTCAGTCCTTTGTAATGAGCTTTTCATTCACACACACGAGGTTGGTGGATATATTAACGAACGTTTGGTCAACGTCTAAGACGTTCAGACACAGGTAAACGTTTCCTCGAATCTCGACTGTTGCCAAGATGGCGACGACTCTCGTCACCATCATGGCAATCTGGTCACCTGACCAGATTGACAGACAGACGGACGGGTTGGCAAACCAAAAGACAGACGGGACAGTTGGACAGAGAGGAGGAGCTCTTATGACCTTCGCTACTCCACGACTGTCCATAAGCATTAAAAAAAAAAGACAGGAGCTGACGTGGATGCTGCTGACGGCTGACAGGAGCAACAGGCTCCCTCCTGACGCCCTGATATTTAAAATTATGAAAATGAGTTAACAAGCCGCACAGACACGCCAGTCACTTGTCTGACGGACCAAAAACTTACCACTACGATATTTTAACTTTCCAGAAAGTTTGGTCATTTTGCAACAGTAATGAGGTCAGCCCTGTAACTGACTTGTTGTTCAGTAATACATCCGCTGCTAGCTGGCTACTGTACTTGTTTGGCAACAGTGCATGTCTGGCTCCAACACCTGTGTGGCTCCAGCACGTGTGTGGCTCCAGCACGTGTGTGGCTCCAGCACGTGTGTGGCTCCAGCACGTGTGTGGCTCCAGCACGTGTGTGGCTCCAGCACGTGTGTGGCTCCAGCACGTGTGTGGCTCCAGCACGTGTGTGGCTCCAGCACGTGTCTGGCTCCAGCACGTGTCTGGCTCCAGCACGTGTGTGGGTCTAGCACGTGTGTGGGTCTAGCACGTGTGTGGCTCCAGCACGTGTGTGGGTCTAGCACGTGTGTGGCTCCAGCACGTGTCTGGCTCCAGCACGTGTGTGGCTCCAGCACGTGTGTGGGTCTAGCACGTGTGTGGCTCCAGCACGTGTCTGGCTCCAGCACGTGTGTGGCTCCAGCAAGTGTGTGGGTCTAGCACGTGTGTGGCTCCAGCACGTGTGTGGCTCCAGCACGTGTGTGGGTCTAGCACGTGTGTGGCTCCAGCACGTGTCTGGCTCCAGCACGTGTGTGGCTCCAGCAAGTGTGTGGGTCTAGCACGTGTGTGGCTCCAGCACGTGTGTGGCTCCAGCACGTGTGTGGCTCCAGCACGTGTGTGGCTCCAGCACGTGTGTGGGTCTAGCACGTGTGTGGCTCCAGCACGTGTGTGGGTCTAGCACGTGTGTGGCTCCAGCACGTGTGTGGCTCCAGCACGTGTGTGGGTCTAGTACGTGTGTGGTTCCAGCACGTGTGTGGCTCCAGCACGTGTGTGGCTCCAGCACGTGTGTGGCTCCAGCACGTGTGTGGCTCCAGCACGTGTGTGGGTCTAGCACGTGTGTGGCTCCAGCACGTGTGTGGGTCTAGCACGTGTGTGGCTCCAGCACGTGTGTGGGTCTAGCACGTGTGTGGCTCCAGCACGTGTGTGGGTCTAGCACGTGTGTGGCTCCAGCACGTGTGTGGCTCCAGCACGTGTGTGGGTCTAGCACGTGTGTGGCTCCAGCACGTGTGTGGCTCCAGCACGTGTGTGGCTCCAGCACGTGTGTGGCTCCAGCACGTGTGTGGGTCTAGCACGTGTGTGGCTCCAGCACGTGTGTGGGTCTAGCACGTGTGTGGCTCCAGCACGTGTGTGGCTCCAGTACGTGTGTGGGTCTAGCACGTGTGTGGCTCCAGCACGTGTGTGGCTCCAGCACGTGTGTGGCTCCAGCACGTGTGTACCTCCAGCACGTGTGTTGCTCCAGCACGTGTGTGGCTCCAGCACGTGTGTGGCTCCAGCACGTGTGTTGCTCCAGCACGTGTGTGGGTCTAGCACGTGTGTGGCTCCAGCACGTGTGTTGCTCCAGCACGTGTGTGGGTCTAGCACGTGTGTGGCTCCAGCACGTGTGTGGCTCCAGCACGTGTGTGGCTCCAGCACGTGTTTGGCTCCAGCACGTGTGTTGCTCCAGCACGTGTGTGGCTCCAGCACGTGTGTGTGTCCAGCACGTGTGTGGGTCTAACACGTGTGTGGGGTCCAGCACGTGTGTGGCTCCAGCAGGTGTGTGGGTCCAGCCATTACAACAACACGTGCCCACACAACCCTCCCCAGCAGGAGGCGGCATCGCAGCTCTAACTTACTGACGACAGCGAGGAAAAAGGTGGCAGTGGCTGAGCGTCCCTGAGCGTCGGTGGCTGTGCAGGAGTAGTGGCCTACGTCGTGCTCAGCCTCCACGCTCTGGATCACCAGCGTCCCGTCGCCCCGGGGCGTCCTACGCGACGTGGAGGTGAGCGGACGACCGTGCAGCGTCCACGACACCGTCGCCAGCGGGTATCCAGCGACGGGACAGACGAGGGACGCCTCGGTGCCCTCCACGGCGCTGACGTTACCAGGGGTCCGCGTCGTGGGTGGACCTGTGTGAGGGGGCGGAGGTGGTCAGACGCTGATTCATAGGTCAGCATGGGCAGTACAAGCACAGGAGAGTGCTTTAAGGCAGTATAAGCACAAAATAACATCCATTCCCTTGGTTTAATGCTTAATATCAAGCTTCATAACATTTTTTCAGGAATGCAGAACACATATATCACCATGAAGACACAACCGTCACGTTCTGATCACCGTAGATCACCATGATGACAGTGACGTCACGTGGTGATCTCACCAGCATCACTATGAGGAGAGTGGCAACTTGTGCTGATGTCACTAACCCACCTGACCAGAGTAAAAGTATTAAAAAGGCGCGTATAACCGACCCGACAAGAATGTGGCGTCATTTGTATACAAAACTGCCCCACACGTCGGCTTCCCCACTACTATCATGAAGCCAGTGACGTCATGTACTATCCTGGCTAATATAACCCGCCAGTCTACTATCCTTCACAGTAATCACCTCTCATAACAACAACTTTGTGTCTCACTATCAACAAATGTTTCCTTTAGTTTAGAAGAAAGTTTACCTTTGTGTCTCACTGTTTTGTCAGGTGTTTTTGACTCCTTTTCCTTAGTCAAATGTTGCTGAAAGTTTAATTAACTGTAATATTAATTTAAAAGATTTAATAACTGTGATGAAAACATCAACTTGGTGACTGATCCAAGTCGACAAAATTCTGCTATGAATTAAAGTTAAAAAAAAATGTCAAAGTGAGCTTGAGCCCATTACCTATGGCTTCTTTTCAGTGAACTTTGTTTCATTTAGCAGCAAAATGTCCAATACACACATACACAACAGACGTCCCTGTCCGTTATTTTTCCTTTCTTAATATATTAATATCCGGAACCTCCTCTGACACACCTTTAACCTAAATTTATTCCTAAGGATGTCATGTCATTACATCTTTGGCAGCATCTGTTTAATTCTGTCTTAGAATAACAGTTATTTGGTCAGTGTTTGGCAGGTGTTTAACACCAGCACCTTCTCTCACGTCCCGCTCTTTACCTCTTGTGATGCTGCTGGACTTTAACTTTCCGTGGCCTATGAGTTCCCTGATTTCGCATCACTGAGAATGTTGAGTGGCTGAGTCTCCCATCACGGCCAAGAATACGAGCCGTCCGTAGACAGAGGAGAACATGGGAGACAGAGGACAGCACACCATCCTGGTACACTGAAAGACCTCTTAATACTGTCACCTGACCCCATGTACGACTGCAAGATTAACATGTTTTATACGTGAAGATTTCGACCTACCGTACACGTTGAGTCTGGCTGAGTGGTGAACTTTGCCAGCCGTGTTGATAGCTGTGCAGGTGTACGTGCCTCCGTCCAGGTGATCCACGCTGCTAATGTTCACCTGACTCACCACCTGCCCGCCCACGTCCACCCAGGCGCCTACGCCCACTCGCTGACCGCCGTAGTGGGCGCCAGAGGGCGTGAGTGGGCGTGCGTCCAGCATCCAGGTGACGACGGGGGCGGGGTGGCCCAGCGCCGTGCACTTTAGGGATACGGGCGGCCCGGGCTGCAGGGTTTGCTCAATGAAAGTGTGGCGGAGGATGGGCGGCGAGTCTGTGGAGGGCGGGTGGTGGGTGTTAATGTGGGTGGTTGGTGTGAGCGTGGGCGGTGGGTGTTAGCGTGGGTGTAGGTCATTAATATACGTGTTGGTGTGGGGGGGGGGGCGAAAAAGATATGACCATTAACTAGGGGGATCTAAACACAAACCCGCTAACATGATACCTTCAAACATCACGCCACTATAATACAATATTCCTGTTGAATGATCTCATGTACCGGAACCAACTGACTGAACTGCTGGCAGGAAATAATCTTAGCTTGAGTCACAGTATGAAACAAGGAGGCCGTATACGTCTAGTCACACAACAGTATTACTTTTATATCTTTTACAGCCCAAGTCACCACAAACCCAAGGTCAATCGCGCCCAATATTATCCCAATCAGCCGCTAGAAATTGCAAAATTAATAAATACTTTTTAGCAAACCAAAAAATCCTAACCTCTGATGGAGAGCTGGATGGTCGCCTGGGCCTCCCCCAGGCTGTTGGCTGCCACACATTGGTACATTCCAGAGTCCCTTTCTGCCACACCAGCGATGGCCAGACTGTCCCGCCCCTGCAGGACCATGTGGGAGTGAGTGTGGGGGTGCAGGGCTGTACCGTCCCTGTACCAGCGGACCTCGGACACCGGCGTACCTTGTACCTGACAGCCAAGCGTCACGCGACTGCCGGCGGGCACCATCTGGGGAAGAGGTATGCAAAGGCGGTTAAAAGCAGGAATGTAAAGTTACCTGTAAGAGGGCTAACAGTGACTGGTTGGCGGTCATGGTGTGTCGCATCTGGGACAGTCAGTCCCTGCCGTCGTGTCTGGGACAGTCAGTCCCTGCCGTCGTGTCTGGGACAGTCAGTCCCTGCCGTCGTGTCTGGGACAGTCAGTCCCTGCCGTCGTGTATGGGACAGTCAGTCCCTGCCGTCGTGTCTGGGACAGTCAGTCCCTGCCGTCGTGTCTGGGACAGTCAGTCCCTGCCGTCGTGTCTGGGACAGTCAGTCCCTGCCGTCGTGTCTGGGACAGTCAGTCCCTGCCGTCGTGTCTGGGACAGTCAGTCCCTGCCGTCGTGTCTGGGACAGTCAGTCCCTGCCGTCGTGTCTGGGACAGTCAGTCCCTGCCGTCGTGTCTGGGACAGTCAGTCCCTGCCGTCGTGTCTGGGACAGTCAGTCCCTGCCGTCGTGTATGGGACAGTCAGTCCCTGCCGTCGTGTCTGGGACAGTCAGCCCCTGCCGTCGTGTCTGGGACAGTCAGCCCCTGCCGTCGTGTCTGGGACAGTCAGTCCCTGCCGTCGTGTCTGGGACAGTCAGTCCCTGCCGTCGTGTCTGGGACAGTCAGCCCCTGCCGTCGTGTCTGGGACAGTCAGCCCCTGCCGTCGTGTCTGGGACAGTCAGCCCCTGCCGTCGTGTCTGGGACAGTCAGTCCCTGCCGTCGTGTCTGGGACAGTCAGTCCCTGCCGTCGTGTCTGGGACAGTCAGTCCCTGCCGTCGTGTATGGGACAGTCAGTCCCTGCCGTCGTGTCTGGGACAGTCAGCCCCTGCCGTCGTGTCTGGGACAGTCAGTCCCTGCCGTCCCACAGTCAATATTGACGCCCTGGCTAATCTCATCCCTGGCCAGGAAAAAACCCACTCAGCAGTCTCGTAATTAAACCTAATAAAAACAAAGAGGAAAAAATCGGCTGAGCTCCAGAGGGAGGAAGAGGTAATGGTTGGAGAGTAATTGGTAATACAAGACCTGCCTCAGCTCGTGCCACAGCGGCCCCACCTGCCTCACCACGTGCCACAGCGGCCCCACCTGCCTCACCACGTGCCACAGCGGCCCCACCTGCCTCAGCCCGTGCCACAGCGGCCCCACCTGCCTCACCACGTGCCACAGCGGCCCCACCTGCCTCACCACGTGCCACAGCGGCCGCACCTGTCTCAGCTCGTGCCACAGCGGCCCCACCTGTCTCAGCTCGTGCCACAGCAGCCCCACCTGTCTCAGCTCGTGCCACAGCGGCCCCACCTGCCTCAGCCCGCGCCACAGCGGCCCCACCTGTCTCAGCTCGTGCCACAGCGGCCCCACCTGTCTCAGCTCGTGCCACAGCGGCCCCACCTGTCTCAGCTCGTGCCACAGCGGCCCCACCTGCCTCAGCTCGTGCCACAGCGGCCCCACCTGTCTCAGCTCGTGCCACAGCGGCCCCACCTGTCTCAGCTCGTGCCACAGCGGCCCCACCTGCCTCAGCCCGTGCCACAGCGGCCCCACCTGTCTCAGCTCGTGCCACAGCGGCCCCACCTGTCTCACCACGTGCCACAGCGGCCCCACCTGTCTCAGCTCGTGCCACAGCGGCCCCACCTGTCTCAGCTCGTGCCACAGCGGCCCCACCTGTCTCAGCTCGTGCCACAGCGGCCCCACCTGTCTCAGCTCGTGCCACAGCGGCCCCACCTGTCTCAGCTCGTGCCACAGCGGCCCCACCTGTCTCAGCTCGTGCCACAGCGGCCCCACCTGTCTCAGCTCGTGCTACAGCGGCCCCACCTGCCTCAGCCCGTGCTACAGCGGCCCCACCTGCCTCAGCCCGTGCTACAGCGGCCCCACCTGCCTCAGCCCGTGCTACAGCGGCCCCACCTGCCTCAGCCCGTGCTACAGCGGCCCCACCTGCCTCAGCCCGTGCTACAGCGGCCCCACCTGCCTCAGCCCGTGCTACAGCGGCCCCACCTGCCTCAGCCCGTGCTACAGCGGCCCCACCTGCCTCAGCCCGTGCTACAGCGGCCCCACCTGCCTCAGCCCGTGCTACAGCGGCCCCACCTGCCTCAGCACGTGCTACAGCGGCCCCACCTGCCTCACCACGTGCCACAGCGGCCCCACCTGCCTCAGCCCGTGCTACAGCGGCCCCACCTGCCTCAGCACGTGCCTCAGCGGCCCTACTGAGAGTGAGAGCTAGAGAGGAGTGAGAGGAGGGAGTAGACTGACCTGGAGCGGGGGGTGGGCGGTGACCTGGAGCTCCTGGAGAACGGTGAGGGTGAAGTGGGCGGTGTCGGTGCCCGCCCCGTTGGCCGCCACGCAGGTGTAGCCGCCCGCGTCGGCTGGCCCCGCCCGCGCCCCGCCCGCCACTGCACCCCGCACCCACACCCGCCCACCGCTCACGCCCATGCTGGCACCCACAGTGCCCAGCTCCCCGCTCACACCGTCACGTGACCAACTGTTGGAGGAAATGACTGTTGCATTACACAAAGTTTGGTATATGATGGTACTAATTAAATATTATTTTTTTAACACAATCATATATAAACATTAAAATGAAAAATATAACAAATTAATAATAATACATGAATTTAAAAAAATAAAACTAATTTTTTTATTAATTTTGTTACTTTTTTATATTTTAACTTTTATATAACATTGTGTTAATAAAATAATATTATGGTTAAGTAATATTAGGGCCAACCTAATATTTCTGAAAGACTGTCTGTATGTCAGTGTTTGAGCAACGATGCGGGCCAGGCGCTTGGACTTAACTTTACCAAAATTGGCAGAGGGAATGGTCTGGGGTTCGGGGTGAACATAGGCTGGTCAGGGTCGCCGGAATTCAAAAGGGAACACCATGCCAGGGTCACATTTACACCCCCACAACGATTTTTAGCCCTGTCCCGCCGGCCACAGTTAAATTATGTCAACACAAACATTACAAAACTATTTCTTTTCTTATAGTAATATGCGCCATTATTAACTAATTTTCGAAAATTAACATAAATTTCTTGCTGTGCATAATTTGCCCGTATTGGCATAATACAGAGGCTCATTATCAAAGTCAGAGGGAACTATTATTTGTTTAGTATTTCACACCACTGAGCTCCTCTCAGTGGCCACCACCCACACATTACACTATTGTTTATAAGAGTGTGACAGAGACCGAGACAGACAGACAGCCACAGAGAGACGCACAGAGACGCAAACACAAGGAGAGAAAAATAGACATAAAGACAGAGAGCAGATAAATGAATGGATAGATGCATGAAAAGCTGGATGGAGGTATGGTCTGACTAATAGATGGATACATATATGAACAGGTAGATGGATAAATGGATAGATGGACGGGGTAGATGAGTAGAAGGTGGGATAGATGAATAGATGGATGGATAGATGGGTACATGGATGTTAGGGAGAATACGAGGGAGGGGGAGAATGGGGAAATGGGAAGGACAGCCAAACAGAGAGACCCGGGCACCGCCGGCCACGTCCATCGAGTCTATATAAATGAGAAAATATTTATGTGTCCGTCTGTACAAGGTTAGAGACCAGCTGACTAGGACTAGCCTCACCCAACTTTGACGGGTGAATGATCTGGGGTACGGGACGGACATAGGCTTTTTCATTATCCACCCCCATTAGGCTAGGGGGGGGGGAGGGGAGAGGCTGACTATCCTGGGTACCACCGGGTACCCCCTTCTATAGAGTATATAAGAAAATGTCTGTCTGTCAGTCCACAGAGGCCAGATGCTAGGAGCTAGCCTAAACCAACTCACTAATAGATATAACAGCTGTTAAATCTATCGGTAACACTCTATCAACAATCATCCCCACATGATAGGTTTCAAAGGTGTCAATGGTTGTTGCAATATAGCCCAACCGTACTTAAAGATATGCTTGGGGTTCGAACCTTACCACGCTACCATACTCTCCATACTCACAAGTCACCATGGAAAGTCGCTTGAGGCTAACCGAAACCTTTTGACGTGCACCCTCGAACGCGCACACAAAGATATTCTCTCTTATACACATTGATTCTTGCTTTTGTTTTCGTTTTATCGGGGACAGAAAGCCTGTGTATATGATATAAACAATTATGGTCCCCCCCCCCGAGGTACCTATTATAGGTACCGTAAATAGGTAACGCCCGGGTACCTGTTGACTGCTGGACGAGCAAAGGCATAAAGAGAAAGGAAATGTGCCCAACCATTTGTCCTACCTGAGAAACGAACCATGATCACTGATGATAGGTGGAGAACGAAGCCCGCTGTACTATGACACCCATGGCAGTACAATGAAACAATTAACATTGTAAGTTACTTCACACATATAAACATGACAAAATGGAAAAAATGTAGTAATTGCTTTTATTGAGTTTTGTTTAAATTCTTAAACAACCATTCAATTAATACAACTTTTATTTCTAGTTGAATTAGCTTTACAGCAAAATACTGCAACAATTAACACTGGTATTTATTGCCGCATCATTTGTACAACTTTATACATTTATTATACATTTATTATACATTTATGGGAGACTAATACATAACAATATTGCAACGTAAACATAATTAACGTATTATCATACATTCACGTCTTGCAGTGTTGATGTGTATCATTAACCACCCTTAGCCTTACATGACACTCTCATACGGACACATTGTGAGTAATATGGACACATTGTGAGTAATATGGACACATTGTGAGTAATATGGACACATTGTGAGTAATATGGACACATTGTGAGTAATATAGACACATTGTGAGTAATATGGACACATTGTGAGTAATATGGACACATTGTGAGTAATATAGACTTATTGTGAGTAATATAGACACATTGTGAGTAATATAGACACATTGTGAGTAATATGGACACATTGTGAGTAATATGGACACATTGTGAGTAATATGGACACATTGTGAGTAATATGGACACATTGTGAGTAATATAGACACATTGTGAGTAATATAGACACATTGTGAGTAATATAGACACATTGTGAGTAATATGGACACATTGTGAGTAATATGGACACATTGTGAGTAATATGGACACATTGTGAGTAATATAGACACATTGTGAGTAATATACACACATTGTGAGTAATATGGACACATTGTGAGTAATATGGACACATTGTGAGTAATATGGACACATTGTGAGTAATATAGACACATTGTGAGTAATATGGACACATTGTGAGTAATATGGACACATTGTGAGTAATATGGACACATTGTGAGTAATATGGACACATTGTGAGTAATATGGACACATTGTGAGTAATATGGACACATTGTGAGTAATATGGACACATTGTGAGTAATATAGACACATTGTGAGTAATTTGGACACATTGTGAGTAATATGGACACATTGTGAGTAATATGGACACATTGTGAGTAATATAGACACATTGTGAGTAATATACACACATTGTGAGTAATATAGACACATTGTGAGTAATATGGACACATTGTGAGTAATATGGACACATTGTGAGTAATATGGACACATTGTGAGTAATATGGACACATTGTGAGTAATATAGACTTATTGTGAGTAATATGGTCACATTGTGAGTAATATAGACTTATTGTGAGTAATATGGACACGCAGCATCGAATCTAGATATGACATATCACAAAAGACTGGCAACCCTGTAAAGAGGTCGAATGAAGGTTGAGAAGCGGGACCCTAGAACCGAAGCTCAACCCTTTCTTAAGCATTACAAAGAGAATATAACCTTCTCACATCACTTCCTGTTACCTCCTCCTTCTCCTACACTCACCCCTCCCTCCCTCCCCCCCTCTTCCACACAGCATCTCTACCTATTCCATCCCCACTCATCTCCCGGCCCCAGCATCCCTGAAGGTGATGCTGGGATATTGACGAATTGATATTAGCGTCAAGTCATCCAATATATCTTGGTGGGGCGAGGAGGCCCCACGAGCAGCGAAGGCGCTGCATCTTTTCGCTCTTATTATAATGGTAAATACACTGTCTCACAGGCTAATGGATGGTATTGTGGCTATCGGCAGCAGTAGGATATATTTGACTAGGTTTTGCTTGTTTTGGCTCACTCGGTGCTCCATACCTGGTGCTCCACACCTGGTGCTCCATACCTGGTGCTCCACACCTGGTGCTCCATACCTGGTGCTCCATACCTGGTGCTCCATACCCGGTGCTCCATACCTGGTGCTCCATACCTGGTGCTCCATACCCGGTGCTTCACACCTGGTGCTCCATACCTGGTGCTCCATACCTGGTGCTCCATACCTGGTGCTCCACACCTGGTGCTCCATACCCGGTGCTCCATACCTGGTGCTCCATACCTGGTGCTCCATACCCGGTGCTCCATACCTGGTGCTCCATACCTGGTGCTCCATACCCGGTGCTCCATGCCTGGTGCTCCATACCTGGTGCTCCATACCTGGTGCTCCACACCTGGTGCTCCATACCTGGTGCTCCATACCTGGTGCTCCATACCTGGTGCTCCATACCTGGTGCTCCATACCCTGTGCTCTATACCTGTTGCTCCACACCCGGTGCTCAAAACTAGGGTCTAGATTCACGAAGTAGTTACGCAAGCACTTACGAACCTGTCCATCTTTCCTCAATCTTTGGCGACTTTGTTTACAATTACTAACAGTTAATGAGCTCCGAAGCACCTGGAGGCTGTTTATAACAATAACAACAGTTGATTGGCAAGTTTTCATGCTTGTAAACTGTTTAATAAATGTAACCAAAGCCGTCAAAGATTGAGGAAAAATTTACCCGTTCGTAAGAGCTTGCGTAACTGCTTCGTGAATCTGGCCCCAGGAACTTGCATATTAGGACTTACCTATCAGCGTGTAAGATTAAGTGACGGCAAACTCTTTATGCCTGGTCCAGTAGGCTTTATGTACCTGTGGCTTTATAATACAACTTTTCTGACGTTTGAATTTGTTGGAGTTGTGTCTGGAGGAGGCTTCCACAACTTCCTTCAGTGCGTCTCACCTGTTGACAACCTGTTCAGGCTACAAGTGTTTCCTTACATGTCTCTGACTCATCTTAAAGAGGCTGTTTTTGTCCATCTGGCCTATTCCCCTCAGTATCTTGAATGTTGTGATCATATCCCTTTGTCCTAATAGCTTATCTCAATAGCTCTGTGCTTTTTTTTAATTTAATTTTATGCTTGATAAGGTGCAAATTGTATGCCGGTGTTATATTGTAGTGTTAGTCTGACAAATGTTGTGTAGATAGCCCTGAAAGAGCCCTAATTTATTTGTCTTAACGGTGTAGTTATCACCTAGTCTCCTCTCATCCTCATTACCTTACACGTGTTGGGATTTAATTCCAGCAACCATTTGTTTACCTACTCCTGGTGTTTAATCAAGGTTCTCGAGTAACTTTCAGCAGTCGTCCTCTATTTTTACATTCATTATCAGTTGTGCATCTTCAGGTGTTCATCATTCTTAAGCTGATTACTTTCTCCAACACATTACACGGAATACTTGCCGGTGACACTAGACTGTAACCAGGTGATCAGGTCATTGATTGATGAAGATTATGCCACCCAAGAGGTGGCACGGGCATGAATAACCCGTAATATTCCAGGTAATTTTCTTACCACATCTATAGTGACTACAAAATATTTCTCCGGGCCATTCATCTCACACAGGGAGAGTTAGCAGCCCTGAACTTGCGAGGAGCTCGTGTTTCAGCAGCGTCATTCACTCTCTTGTGCTCGTTGGCTGTTACACTATCATGAGCTTGCAACAAGATTAGTGTCAAGGCTCAGAGGGTTCGGCTATGAGAATAAGTTAAGGGAACGCATCTTACAACCATAGAAAATAAAGCTGGGACGAGCTAGACAGGTAAGGGAATTAAAGAAATACAAGGAAATACCCTGTAAGGGAGGTCAACAAGTGTAATATAGAAAAAAAGAATTGTTACAATTATATCACAAGTACAATAAGGGCGGTAGACGAGGCATAGAGAGGCGTCACTCCCCGTGGGCAGTGACAGACAGACACTGACAGGTAAGCATTCAGTGTTACACAAACACAAAAAAAAAATCAATTTATCATTTAAATATTTTCAAACAACGCATGATTACAATACAGGAATTTGGCCGCGGCCGAGTGCTGGTGGTCCTCGTGCGTGACAAGAAAATTAAGGTTCGGTATTAACTATTTTTTTGTACAAACAACAATTTCCTTTGTAGTATTTTGTCTGCTGGCCTAACATGCGAGTCACACGCGCCCCGCACACATACACGCCCGCACACATACACGCCCGCACACATACACGCCCGCACACATACACGCCCGCACACATACACGCCCGCACACATACACGCCCGCACACATACACGCCCGCACACATACACGCCCGCACACATACACGCATACAAGAGCATACATATGTATCCAAATGCAGCGAACTTAACACCAACATAATAATGGATCTACAGAAGGAACACTGGACCATGTATGACAGTACCCATGTGTTAAGTTTGCAATCATAAAACAATTTGGCTGCATTTCCTTTCATCTCATGCATCTGTTGAGAGAGAGAGAGAGAGAGAGAGAGAGAGAGAGAGAGAGAGAGAGAGAGAGAGAGAGAGAGAGAGAGAGAGAGAGAGAGAGAGAGAGACAGACAGACAGACAGACAGACAGAGACAAAGACAGACAGAGACAAAGACAGACAAAGACAGAGACAAAGACAGAGACAAAGACAAAGACAAAGACAAAGACAGAGACAGAGACAGAGACAGAGAGAGAGAGAGAGAGAGAGAGAGAGAGAGAGAGAGAGAGAGAGAGAGAGAGAGAGAGAGAGACTGAGAGACTGAGAGACTGAGAGACTGAGACTACATAGCACAGGCACACACCACACACCTGCACCGTGGGTGTGTGGTGTGACCACATGTGCAGCGTGAGGGATTAAGGTGTGCCACACCTGCTAGGGCCACCACCAGCGGGGCCACACATACAGCGGACCTCTCCACCCTCCGGATAACCCACTTCTGGCAATCCTGATAAATTCTCCCCAGTTGTCAATACAGGTGACAGGGGGGGGGGGACGGGGAGCCCCCGGGGTGTCGGCCCAAGTTTATATTCATCGACACACATGACTGTAAAGTGTCGACGTGTGGGGGTGTATTCATGTGCGTGTGGGGGTGTACTCATGTGCGTGTGGGAGTGTACTCATGTGCGTGTGGGAGTGTACTCATGTGCATGTGCGTGTGTACTCATGTGCGTGTGGGGGTGTACTCATGTGCGTGTGGGGGTGTACTCATGTGCGTGTGGGGGTGTACTCATGTGCGTGTGGGAGTGTACTCATGTGCGTGTGGGAGTGTACTCATGTGCATGTGCGTGTGTACTCATGTGCGTGTGGGGGTGTACTCATGTGCGTGTGGGGGTGTACTCATGTGCGTGTGGGGGTGTACTCATGTGCGTGTGGGGGTGTACTCATGTGCGTGTGGGGGTGTACTCATGTGCGTGTGGGGGTGTACTCATGTGCGTGTGGGGGTGTACTCATGTGCGTGTGGGGGTGTACTCATGTGCGTGTGGGGGTGTACTCATGTGCGTGTGGGGGTGTACTCATGTGCGTGTGGGGGTGTACTCATGTGCGTGTGGGGGTGTACTCATGTGCGTGTGGGGGTGTACTCATGTGCGTGTACTCACGTAGTTGTATTCACCTGACAAAGCACCTGACAGCTGAGTAGACAGCGCTTCGGATTCGTAGTCCTGAGGTTCCGGGTTCGATCCCCGGTGGAGGCGGAGACAAATGGGCAAAATGTTTCTTTCACCCTGATGACCCCTGTACACCTAGCCGTAAATAGGTACCTAGGAGCTAAGACAGCTGCTACGGGCTGCTTCCTGGGGATGTGTAACAAAAAGGACGCCTAGTCGAGGACCGGGCCGCGGGGACGCTAAGCCCCGAAATCATTTCAAGATAACCTAGTTGTGCTTGCGGGGGTTGAGCTCTGGCTCTTTCGGTCCGCTTCTCAACTGTCAATCAATCAACTGATTCCCCCCCCCCCACACACACACACATACCCAGGAAGCAGCCCGTAGCAGCTGTCTAACTCCCAGGTACCTATTTACTACTAGGTGAAGAGCTGCATCAGTGCAATAGAAACTGCCCATTTGTTTCCGCCATCGCCGGGGATCGATCCCTGAACCCTAGGATTACGAATCCCGAGAGCTGTCCACTCAGCCGTCACAACCCCCCCCCCACACACACACACCTGTGTGTATGTGTATTGTATTGTGTGTGGCACATTTGAGTAACTCATTTCTGGTAATCAGTGGGTCGTAAGCAGCTTGTAAGTGTTTACAAGGCACTGGTTGCTATTGTCGTAGTAAACATATATATATATATATATATATATATATATATATATATATATATATATATATATATATATATGTATATATATATATATATATATATATATATATATATATATATATATTAATATGTAATGCACATAAAGAGTGAAGCATGCCAAGTTATAAGTTATGTCAATAAAAAGCAAGCAATACTGTTATGCAGAATCTCACCAACAGTTGAGAGTGTTGCTCATGACAAACACTTGCAACACTTGTCTTCACTATAACAGATGTGAGGAGCATAATGACTGTACAAGGGTCAACACCACTCGCAGCAGCTGCGTGTTGATCTGGCAGCAATAATATTTACACACAGGCTATCACTGTCAGGATAAACAAATGACTCGACGCTTCACAAACAGAATTAGCGGCACTATAATTAGCTACCAATACACTTCACAACAAAGGAGTAGATTTATGTGATTCAAAGTCTGTTATACAAGTACTTAAACACGTGTAAAAGACAGAACAGGTCTCATATTAGCAATTATATATAGCGAATTCCCTGTACAAAGTAAAGGATTTGTAATCTCTTTCGTATGTATTATGTCTCACACAAATATAACTCACTACGATGACACAGACATAGCAGCTAAATTAGCACATAACAAGGATGAAGATGAACCAGAACAAGGTATTCCCACCCTTGCTGTTAAGACTATATTGCTCCAAATATTATAAGCCTAATAGGAGAGAAATCACAAACCCTCAAAGGTGTGAAAGCATTAAAATATAAAGATTTGATTTGTTTAGATCTGACACCTATTGCACACAATAGGAGCACAAACTATGACATAGTAAAGAGTCGGGATCAGGTGAGGTGATTGTCACCTGTGGCAGGTGGCTACAGGTGACGGATCTCACGATGGTAAACACTCCAGGTGTAAACTCTGTCAGCACCAACTGGCACACTTATCTCACACACTAAACTGTTGAATATCCAGTCATTAGTGCCTTAACTCCTACCGGTAAGAGGTGCCAGGAGCTTTCTAATCCACTCCTGTGTTCTTATGGATATCCCAGTAATGCATCAGACAGACAGACAGACACACATACAGACAGACAGACAAACAGACAGACAGACAGACAGACAGACAGACAGACAGACAGACAGACAGACAGACAGACAGACAGACAGACAGACAAAAATTGTATTTTATAGATATAAATAGACACATTCTGCAGATTATAACCAACATATATATTTGAATAGATTAAGAAAAAAACACCCAAAATATATTTATCAGGAGATAGCCCTATGCCATTACTATACAGCACTTATAAGGGATATGAGGATAAGGATTTGGGATAGGACAGAGGGAAGGAGTAGTACATAACCCCTAAGACGGTCGGGGATTGAACCCCGACCTGCAAGAAGCGAGCCCGTCGCTCTACCGTCCAGCCCAAGTGCTTGGGTGAAAAGTGACTCATTATCTATCCTTGTTATATACAAAATAGTAATACAAATAAAATGTTTATACATAAAAGTGGAGCGGGAAGTATTGGGCGGTTGAGCAGTAATGGCGGGTGCATGAATAACCAATGGAGCACTTACAGTAAGTGGACAACGGTGTCTCGCGGTCCACTGTGTTCATATTGCGACCACCACAAATATGATGCAATTAAGAATAAAGTTAATGTAAGTCCACAACACGCGCCGCGAGGGTATACCATTAGGGGGGGGGGGTGAGCCCCCCTCCTCCACCTGTGAAGGTTTACCGAGTGCCGGACCAACCGGGCTGTGGTGGGTATATGGGCCTGCGGGCCGCTCCAAGCAACAGCCTGGTGGACCAAACTCTCACAAGTCAAGCCTGGCCTCGGGCCGGGCTTGGGGAGTAGAAGAACTCCCAGAACCCCATCAACCAGGTATCAGCCAGGTACCTTACAGTAGGTAAACTCAACGATACGATGCCTGAAGCTTGTCTCATATGAAGGAGTAAAATAATTCCAAACATTCAAGACACTATACACTAACATGGACACTTACACATCATCATAGACACACTGGAGGAAAGGAAAGATAGAGGGGACATGATAACAACATATAAGATTCTAAGGGAAATTGACAAAGTGGACAAAGCAGCGTTGTTCATCGCTAGGAACAGGAGAACGAGGGGTCATAGATGGGAACTGGAGACGCAAATGAGTCATAGAGACACCAGGAAGAAGTGTCTGAGTGTCAGAGCTGTCAGTAAGGGGAACAGGTTAGATGCAAGAGTCGTTGAAGCTAATTTGATTCAAAATATTAAATGTAAATATGATAAAAGTGTGAAAAATGAGTCATTGTATTAATTAATCTAAGAACTTTCGGAAGGCGGGGCCTGGAGCCTAGCTCGACCCTGTATATACGCGCACGTGCGCGCGCACACACACACACACACACACACACACACACACACACACACACACACACACATGATCACCACATTCAAGATTCTCAAGGGAATTGATAGGGTAGATAAAGACAGGCTATTTAACACAAGGGGTACACGCACTAGGGGACACAGGTGGAAACTGAGTGCCCAAATGAGCCACAGAGACGTTAGAAAGGACTTTTTTTTAGTGTCAGAGTGGTTGACAAATGGAATGCATTAGGAAGTGATGTGGTGGAGGCTGACTCCATACACAGTTTCAAGTGTAGATATGATAGAGCCCAGTAGGCTCAGGAACCTGTACACCTGTTGATTGACAGTTGAGAGGCGGGACTAAATAGCCAGAGCTCAACCCCCGCAAGCACAATTAGGTGAGTACAATTAAGTGAGTACACACACACACACACAAATAATTTAATGACTTATAAACACAACGAAGCTATTTAATCATATATAACAAAAACAAAAATACACATGAACAAAATAAATAAAGTCAATACAATTCGTCCAGTTAAAATGTTTCAACTTCGTTTGTCACTAATTATAACGAGAACTTCGTCCATATATATATATATATCACTGTATCCAGCACACACAAATACTCGAGCTTCAGCTATTGGGCCCGGACTCTGCAGCCTGAGCAGCTGATTCTGATCCTTTAGGTTCTTGTGTCTTGCACACCAATATTACACTCAGGCGCTGTTTACTTGTGTCCTCTTGTTCTGTTGCTGGTAAACTATGTCCTGTTGCTGTTAAATGTAAACCTCTGGCTCGTATCCACCTTGTCGATCAACCTGTAAATCTTGAAGGTCTGGATCATGTCACCCTGCACCCTTCTCTTCCTCTCCTGGTGTCATGGGGTCGAGGCTCTCTTCATCTCTCCATTGTTTAGTTTCCTCAGGTGAGAGACCACGTGTCCCTCACCTATGAAGTCATTGTTTCACCTTGTAGAGCTCCTAGTTAATGCTCTCATTATAGCACTAGTTTAATATATAAGATCCATCAAACAAGAGCAGACCAATAGAGTCCAACTGGTGACCACAAGTGCACCAGCAGGCGACCTGATCACGGACTAACAACCAGGTGATATAGAACATCAACAGCTCTCACAGCTCCACGTGAGGAACAAAATATGCCAATCAATAACTTTGAATAATTATTCCCAAAATGTGATGAACACGAGAACAATAGCAAAAAGTTCTCACAGGATTTACGAGAGATGTGTGTGAGAGAGTGAAGAATGTGAAAAAAGTGAGAGTGAAAAAATGTAATAATATAAATATAATTAGAAATGTAAAAATATATATATATAATTAGGCTTTCAAGGAAAGAAAGTCGATTCCACAAAAGAGTTCTTCCAGATCCAGAACGCCTGGCGTTCCGCGAGCGCTTTGTCATGGGTTCGTATCCTGACCGGGGAGGATTTACTGGGCGCAAAACCTTAACTGTAGCCTCTGTTTAACTCAACAGTAAAATGTGTACTTGGTTGTAACAACGATTCTTCGCGGCGGGGATCGTATTCCAGGGACCTGCCCGAAACGCTACGCGTACTAGTGGCTGTACAAGAATGTAACAACTCTTGTTTATATCTCAAAAAAGATGGATGACGTCTGGGCTCTACAGAAAACTGCCCCATTTAAAGTCAGATCGAACAAAAAAACGTGGAAGAAATGGGCAGTTTTTAAATAGTTATCTTGGACAGTCATCGAGAAAAATTTACAATTGGGCCGCAATTTATACAATTTAAACAAATTAAGGCGGCCAAGTAATCAAACTAATGCACACACTGAAAAATTATTGCCCAATAAATCCCGAGGCTTTGACGAGATATTGCCTCGTAAACATTATAAGGACTTGACCCTCATCCAGTATATTGAGCAAAACATTAACTGAACAATGTTCCTGAACTGTGATGGAACACTAAGGATCAGAGACATACAAATATCTTGGACACACGTATCTTGTACCTCTATAGATATATCTATAGAGATAAATTATAGATATATCAAGATAATGTGATTTATCCACGCTTGTCCAAGATGTCTACGGTTGTTCCGGCAATATTTCTTATGCTCGCTGGGAGGACGTTGAACAACCGCGGACCTCTGATGTTTATACAGTGTTCTCTGATTGTGCCTATGGCACCTCTGCTCTTCACTGGTTCTATTCTGCATTTTCTTCCATATCGTTCACTCCAGTACGTTATTATTTTACTGTGTAGAGTAGGAACTTGGCCTTCCGGTATTTTCCATGTGTATATTATTTGGGATCTCTCTCGTCTCCTTTCTAGTGAGTACATTTGGAGAGCTTTGAGACGATCTCAATAATTTAGGTGCTTTATTGCGTCTATGCGTGCCGTATATGTTCTCTGTATTCCCTCTATTTCAGCAATCTCTCCTGCTCTGAAAGGGGACGTGAGTACTGAGCAGTACTCAAGACGGGACAACACAAGTGACTTGAAGAGTACAACCAATGTGATGGGATCCCAGGATTTGAAAATTCTCGTAATCCATCCAATCATTTTTCTGGCTGATGCAATATTTGCTTGGTTATGCTCCCTAAACGTTAGGTCGTCAGACATCATTATTCCCAAATCCTTGACATGCTGTTTTCCTACTATGGGCAGATTCGATTGTATTTTGTACCCTGTATTATGTTTCAGATCCTCGTTTTTGCCGTACCTGAGTACCTGAAATTTATCACTGTTAAACATCATGTTATTTTCTGCTGCCCAATCGAAAACTTTGTTGATATTTGCTTGTAGTTTTTAATGTCTTCCGCTGAGGTAATTTTCATGCTGATTTTTGTGTCATCTGCAAATCTCAGCCCCTAATACAGGGGCGGAGATTTATGTATGGGGGAGTCCCTCCTCCATACAACCCCCCCCCATAATCCAACCGCTTGGCTGCACACCACCTAAGCGCAGTCAAGTCTATGCAGACAGCACGGAGGCGAAACTCACCCTTAAAACCATGCTCCCATAAGGCTTATATTCCCACTCTCTCCCTCTCAAGCTTCCATGATTGGTCCGTGTTTGCTCCTCTGATTAAAAGACAGACAAATATCGAAGAGTTTAAGTACCAGATTAGTTTTTTTGGGGTGGGGGGGGGGGGGGGGGAAGACGCTTAGAGCGGTGAGGGTGGGTCCACTGGGGTGGGCCAGGTGCGTCACTTTTCATCTGGGGTGTGGAGGGAAGTCACCTGGGGTGGAAAGTACGGATTGTACTTGTTGGTGCTTAATGACGATTCCTTCATTATTCCTTCACTCCACGAAGACTCCTCCAATGTTCCTTCACTCCACGAAGACTCCTCCAATGTTCCTTCACTCCATGAAGACTCCTCCAATGTTCCTTCACGCCATGAAGACCCCTCCATTGTTCCTTGTAATAATATATTGCAGTCCTCTTCAATTGTGATTCGCTTCCTTATCTTAGCCTCGTCACCAAACACGAGTAAGAGTGGACTTACGTCCTTTATTAATCCATTAGAAAGAGGATGGGGTCCAGTACTGACCCCTGAGGCACTCCACTCGTTACCTCTCACCATGTTGGGACCTCTCCTCTTACTTTTTGTCTCCCTCCTGAGAGGTACCCCATCACCCACTTTATTACTCTTCCAGATTTATTGCAATAAAGGAAAATGCAGTCTGCAGTGACCTCTATGTCCTGTTTGAGTGTTTATCTTGTCGTAAAACTGTAATAAGTTGGCCAGACTGGATTTCTTTTGTTGACGGTTGGAAACAAGATTTGTAAGTTGTGAATGATCGCTGAGTCTACTTTTGTCTTGCCTCTCTGATATCTTAGAGGGAATACTTGGTAGTGATGCCTGTCTCAAGTGGAATGTTTCTGGTCTTCCTCCTTGTATACAGGTACCATATTGTGCAGCCTAAAGTATAAGTGGACTGTCCATTTTGGGGGCAACAGTCCTATTTTCTCTTATTTTCTTACTTCCCTCCATCTTTCCCCTCTCCCTCCCCTCCCTCACTATACTATACTCTCTCACTATACTATATATACTCTCTCTCTCTCCGTCTCTCTCTCTCTCCCTCTCTCTCTCTCCCTCTCTCTCCCTCTCTCTCTCCCTCTCTCTCTCTCCCTCTCTCTCTCTCCCTCTCTCTCTCTCCCTCTCCCTCTCTCTCTCTCTCTAGGAATAACCCACTCACTCGTCCCTATATACAACTATCCCCCACAACGACAACAATCAACAGAAATCCAACTATCCATTCCAATTTTCAGGAACCTTTGAAATCAATTCTCTTGCCATAGAGAATGGGACTTGAAGCGGTGAGGCAGGATTCGCTTCCCCCCACTCCCTGCCTTTGATAGAGGATCCAGCCCCTCCATCAGTGGGGTTTAGAGTGGTGAGGGTGCAGGGGGCGGGAACATGCAGCGGATCTGATCCTTTTGGTCAATATCGAGGCGCGATCTCGCCCAACGGACTCCTCTTGATGTAAACACGTCTGGTGTAGTGAGTGTGTTGTGTGGTGAGGCACTCAGGGCGTTCGTCCCTCTGCCTCACTGTCTTGTCTCCTGGTCTGATTGGCTCTCCCTCACTATGTTTCTGCCTCGTTCCTTACTCTCTCTTTTCCTTCCCTCTCACTTCCCCTCACCAGCCAATAGCGACACCCCATCACTGTCACCAGCCAATAACGCCACCTAATCACTCTCACCAGCCAATAGCGACACCCCATCACTCTCACCAGCCAATAGCCGACTGACTCCTATCAGCCAAAAAGCCCACCTTGCCCGGGTCACTGCCAGATATCAAGTGTTTACCTCTCCCTCGTTAAAATAACACTTCCAGTCCAATTCATTCCTCGGCCCAACTTGTCAATTTTAATCCCGCCTACCATTAGGGCAAGCTGGCTGCACATAGCACTTGGCGGACTATCTCCCTGGCTCACCATAGTCCCTGGAGCCCCGGTGTGCCCGACACTCGCTCGCTGGAGTCATGTAGCCAATAAGCTGATAATGACTCGATCCCACACACAAAATTTCACATGTGGATAACCTGAGAACCGATAACGGGCTCCAGTGGTTGCTGTATGCAAGAGTAACGTCGCTTCGACGTTGATTCAATGTCATCAACGTTAATTCAGCGTTGGTGACGTCGAATTGGTGTTGCTTTTGGATATTGTGGTCTGTGAGGCTCTCTGTCTCGGTAGTGTTGTAATTGTGCTGTGTTTGACTATATTGTGGTGACACGCACGCGCTTTCCCTGTCTCGCCTCATCACTGTAACCACCTCACAACACACAGGTCATCACAGTTAACACCGTCACAACATGGTTAACATGTTAACACTGTCACAAGCCCCCTTAGCTTGTGTCCACAGCATAAATCTATCATCTGAACATTCGTTTTGCATGTCAATATCAGCATTCAATAATATTTATACACATGCTAAACTCTACGGATATTTGATTGCACATTTCATATCTACCGACTCGGTGCAGGGGATGTGAAGGGTGGTTCCCCCTTTAGGGAGGGCTTAAGGGCTGTTAACATGACCACCTTATGTGAGGTTTCATACAAATCACCACTGGCCATGTACACTTGCACGAGACTAGCCGTAAACATCTGGTTTCCAGTCTTAGACAGATAAACATTCTCATTTATAACTATATGGATTGGGCATTCGGCTATGACTGGCTTATTGTATTTGTTTGGGTTTGTTTGTTTCTATCTTCCTCTTTCCCTCTCATTTCTCTTTCCTTCTCATTCTCTCTTCCATTGTCTCTCCATCCTGTTCTCTCTCTCTCTCTCTCTCTCTCTCTCTCTCTCTCTCTCTCTCTCTCTCTCTCTCTCTCTCTCTCTCTCTCTCTCTCTCTCTCTCTCTCTCTCACTCTCTCTCTCTCTCTCTTTTCCCCATTTTTTCTCCCTCCCGTTCTCTGTACCTCCCTCCCTCCCCCCAATTCTCTCTACCTCGACCACACGTGGTCTCTACCAGGTCACACACGTGGCGACGCTAAGTGCCACGTGAAGTGTACACGTTGATGAACATAACGTGAACATGACCAAGGATCGATCCCTGATACTTTTATAGGTACTTTGTTGCGTCACCGTTCAACACTGCGTACTCTACTATAATGACATCCCGGGAGTCTCATATTTTGTCTACATCACCTCACTTCAAAGCATTTATAATGAACTTGGTCAACGCCCTTATATGTAATCTTTGTAATCTAAATTGTTTAGGTAATGGAACAATTAAAACTGATTCCTTAGTTATGATGATATACGATATATTGAGATATTAAGGTATATATATATATATATATATATATATATATATATATATATATATATGCAAACAAGCCTGAATGGTCCCCAGGACTATATACAACTGAAAACTCACACCCCAGAAGTGACTCGAACCCATACTCCCACAACTGGTATGTACAGGGACGCCTTAATCCGCTTGACCATCACGACCGGACATAAGGAAGTGATAGCCGAGGCTATTTGAACCACTTCCCCGCCGGCACTCGGATGGTAATCTTGGGCATAGCATTTTATCAAATCACCTCATTCTTTGGGGCACACGTGAGGAACACAAATGCAAACAAGCCTGAATGGTCCCCAGGACTATATACAACTGAAAACTCACACCCCAGAAGTGACTCGAACCCATACTCCCACAACTGGTATGTACAGGGACGCCTTAATCCGCTTGACCATCACGACCGGACATAAGGAAGTGATAGCCGAGGCTATTTGAACCACTTCCCCGCCGGCACTCGGATGGTAATCTTGGGCATAGCATTTTATCAAATCACCTCATTCTTTGGGGCACACGTGAGGAACACAAATGCAAACAAGCCTGAATGGTCCCCAGGACTATATACAACTGAAAACTCACACCCCAGAAGTGACTCGAACCCATACTCCCACAACTGGTATGTACAGGGACGCCTTAATCCGCTTGACCATCACGACCGGACATAAGGAAGTGATAGCCGAGGCTATTTGAACCACTTCCCCGCCGGCACTCGGATGGTAATCTTGGGCATAGCATTTTATCAAATCACCTCATTCTTTGGGGCACACGTGAGGAACACAAATGCAAACAAGCCTGAATGGTCCCCAGGACTATATACAACTGAAAACTCACACCCCAGAAGTGACTCGAACCCATACTCCCACAACTGGTATGTACAGGGACGCCTTAATCCGCTTGACCATCACGACCGGACATAAGGAAGTGATAGCCGAGGCTATTTGAACCACTTCCCCGCCGGCACTCGGATGGTAATCTTGGGCATAGCATTTTATCAAATCACCTCATTCTTTGGGGCACACGTGAGGAACACAAATGCAAACAAGCCTGAATGGTCCCCAGGACTATATACAACTGAAAACTCACACCCCAGAAGTGACTCGAACCCATACTCCCACAACTGGTATGTACAGGGACGCCTTAATCCGCTTGACCATCACGACCGGACATAAGGAAGTGATAGCCGAGGCTATTTGAACCACTTCCCCGCCGGCACTCGGATGGTAATCTTGGGCATAGCATTTTATCAAATCACCTCATTCTTTGGGGCACACGTGAGGAACACAAATGCAAGTGTTCCTCACGTGTGCCCCAAAGAATGAGGTGATTTGATAAAATGCTATGCCCAAGATTACCATCCGAGTGCCGGCGGGGAAGTGGTTCAAATAGCCTCGGCTATCACTTCCTTATGTCCGGTCGTGATGGTCAAGCGGATTAAGGCGTCCCTGTACATACCAGTTGTGGGAGTATGGGTTCGAGTCACTTCTGGGGTGTGAGTTTTCAGTTGTATATAGTCCTGGGGACCATTCAGGCTTGTTTGCATTTGTGTTCCTCACGTGTGCCCCAAAGAATGAGGTGATTTGATAAAATGCTATGCCCAAGATTACCATCCGAGTGCCGGCGGGGAAGTGGTTCAAATAGCCTCGGCTATCACTTCCTTATGTCCGGTCGTGATGGTCAAGCGGATTAAGGCGTCCCTGTACATACCAGTTGTGGGAGTATGGGTTCGAGTCACTTCTGGGGTGTGAGTTTTCAGTTGTATATAGTCCTGGGGACCATTCAGGCTTGTTTGCATTTGTGTTCCTCACGTGTGCCCCAAAGAATGAGGTGATTTGATAAAATGCTATGCCCAAGATTACCATCCGAGTGCCGGCGGGGAAGTGGTTCAAATAGCCTCGGCTATCACTTCCTTATGTCCGGTCGTGATGGTCAAGCGGATTAAGGCGTCCCTGTACATACCAGTTGTGGGAGTATGGGTTCGAGTCACTTCTGGGGTGTGAGTTTTCAGTTGTATATAGTCCTGGGGACCATTCAGGCTTGTTTGCATTTGTGTTCCTCACGTGTGCCCCAAAGAATGAGGTGATTTGATAAAATGCTATGCCCAAGATTACCATCCGAGTGCCGGCGGGGAAGTGGTTCAAATAGCCTCGGCTATCACTTCCTTATGTCCGGTCGTGATGGTCAAGCGGATTAAGGCGTCCCTGTACATACCAGTTGTGGGAGTATGGGTTCGAGTCACTTCTGGGGTGTGAGTTTTCAGTTGTATATAGTCCTGGGGACCATTCAGGCTTGTTTGCATTTGTGTTCCTCACGTGTGCCCCAAAGAATGAGGTGATTTGATAAAATGCTATGCCCAAGATTACCATCCGAGTGCCGGCGGGGAAGTGGTTCAAATAGCCTCGGCTATCACTTCCTTATGTCCGGTCGTGATGGTCAAGCGGATTAAGGCGTCCCTGTACATACCAGTTGTGGGAGTATGGGTTCGAGTCACTTCTGGGGTGTGAGTTTTCAGTTATATATATATATATATATATATATATATATATATATATATATATATATATATATATATATATATAATATACTGTATATATCAAAGAGAGGAGAGAGAGAGAGAGAGAGAGAGAGAGAGAGAGAGAGAGAGAGAGAGAGAGAGAGAGAGAGAGAGAGAGAGAGAGAGAGAGAGAGAGAGAGAGAGAGAGAGAGAGAGAAGTGGGATAGCTGCAGATCCTCTTGTCTCCAACTAATGGAAATCTAACCCCCAGAAGATAGCCTTGTCCGGACAGGTAGGACGATCTATCCTCCCCGAAGCCACCTCCACCATTCCCCGGGCTCACCCAATCAATTATATCTCAACTCCAAAAGACGACCCGGAAGCCAAGGTCTTGCAAATCACATTCATTTTCCCCCTCGTGTGATCGGTAAATATTTGCCGGGTGTTAAGACCCGTGGCGGCTCTTCCCGCCAAACACACGACGGAAATACGACGTTCCTACAACGTTTCACAAGTTTTAACACCTCCTTTAACAACAAAGCAAGTTGTAACAACGTTCTAATACGTCATAAAAACGTTATAACAAGATGTAACAGCTTTATTACAAGTTGTAACAAGCGGATAACAGGGATAGTTTTTGTGTTTGTATTGTTGGTGACACATGTTATAGATCCGCTATCTTTTTCAGCGTGACGTGACGAGATAACAGATATTCGTCTCCTCCAGCTCACATATACGCCCGGGGGGACTGGGTATATATACTGCTCAAACGCGGAATGGTTAATTGAATTAGAGTGCTGGAAGTCAAGAATGGTGAATGTGCTGGTGTGCTGGGAATGGAGTAGCTCCCCCTGGCCTAAGACTGCTGGCTTATGGAACGGTGATTACGAGTGACTGGGAGAGATATAACGACTGAACCAGCTGGTGGTGGGAGAGGCAGCGCCACAATGCCATGCCTCACGCTGTGAAAGATGCGGATAATTAAACCATCTGCGGATTTACGCTGAAGGAGATTACTTGAGAGAATGATCCGGCGGCTGAGGAAGAGAAGCGCTTATGTTGAATGCAAACTGGTGAGAGAATGGTTCCTGAACCAGGCTCCTGATTGGTGAAGGCGCGAGCGTGCGCCACAGGCAGAAGAAGAATGAACTGATTGATTTCAAGATGAATGATGATTGATTTGAACGAGGGAGGTGGAGCAGGCCAGATACAGTGTGTAGACCAGGAGGCCAGACATACTGGGCCAGGGGGGGCCAGACATACCTGTAGTGTGGGGGAGGGTGACCGTGGGCCAGGCAGGGGATGGTGAAGGGCTGGCCCTCCACCACCTGCACCATCCTGTTCATCTCGGGGTCCATCCTGGGAGAGGTGTCCGTCAGGGGCGCAGCTGGGAATCAAACGGCCGTAAGTCATTACTCATTCACGTCTCCCTTAACACTGACCAAAAGATACACAACCCTTTAATGGACAATACAGTGTTAATCTGGCTAAATTCTACCTCACAGCTTCGTGTAGTGTGTGAATCTTGAAGGTCTGAAACTGTTTTAAATAATGTTAGGGAGTATTTACTAAATTAAACCGAATATATAATACAGTCTATAGTTAACTACAGTGGTTATGGAGTCTTAATGTTTTGAATACAAACTCTAATCTCTGTTTAATGTTCTTGAAATACATTTGACTGTTTTGTTAGGTGAGATTAGAGAATAGTTCAGGACGGAGAGTAAGGTTAACACTGCCTATATCTCCAGGTGTGTGGGCTGGGTGGACGGCAGGTGTGTGGGCTGGGTGGACGGCAGGTGTGTGGGCTGGGTGGAAGGCAGGTGTGTGGGCTGGGTGGAAGGCAGGTGTGTGGGCTGGGTGGAAGGCAGGTGTGTGGGCTGGGTGGAAGGCAGGTGTGTGGGCTGGGTGGAAGGCAGGTGTGTGGGCTGGGTGGGAGGCAGGTGTGTGGGCTGGGTGGAAGGCAGGTGTGTGGGCTGGGTGGAAGGCAGGTGTGTGGGCTGGGTGGAAGGCAGGTGTGTGGGCTGGGTGGAAGGCAGGTGTGTGGGCTGGGTGGAAGGCAGGTGTGTGGGCTGGGTGGGAGGCAGGTGTGTGGGCTGGGTGGAAGGCAGGTGTGTGGGCTGGGTGGAAGGCAGGTGTGTGGGCTGGGTGGAAGGCAGGTGTGTGGGCTGGGTGGAAGGCAGGTGTGTGGGCTGGGTGGGAGGCAGGTGTGTGGGCTGGGTGGAAGGCAGGTGTGTGGGCTGGGTGGAAGGCAGGTGTGTGGGCTGGGTGGAAGGCAGGTGTGTGGGCTGGGTGGAAGGCAGGTGTGTGGGCTGGGTGGGAGGCAGGTGTGTGGTAATATTTGGATATGTAAGGTGAGATTAACTAGGCCAGGTAAGCTTACCTTAGCGTAGTTATGGAAAAGTTATGCTATGTTAGCTAAAGAAACTCGCCCCTCCCCTAATCTAACCTTACCTAAATGTGCACATTTCCGACTTAATCCGGCCTAATAATACACCAAATTATGTACTTGTGTATGTGTGTTAGCTCCGTCATATGTGACTATGCAGTTGTTTGTTGTTTCTCTACTTTAAAATCAATATCATTTTCATACTTTCTAACCTATTTTTTATTGTTAAAAGGCGGTTAGTTAATTGCGCACCCAATACTTATCCTGTGAGCGGTAGCGCAAAAAGGATTAGAGAGCACAAAAGGTGTTTATCAGACGTCAACGTAGAATAATTACTTTAGCAAATACAACAATTCTACACACCTTATAATCACAATGTCAGCTCGTTACAGCGATATTTTTAATTTCAATATCTGTGTATTAACAATTAATAATTATACATTCATGATAAGTCCTTTCGCTAATACATAACTATTTTAGTTATGCGGGTGTTGCATGGTCACAGACAAGCTGCAGGTTATTATTATTAGTCTTCACTACACTGATTGTTCATTAATCTCATGTCATGTATCTACTGGAAGCATTTCAGATATTTTATCATTTGTTGTAAGATAGTTTGCAGGTCTTATTACAAATAATTAAGTCTAAACTCACGCTGCATGAAAACTGTCTATTAAACCATGGCGTAACTTCTCTCTACTTTTTGATCGTATTGTTAGAATGGAACTCTGTTCTGTCTCTTTGTATTTCCATTTGACTTGCAGACGAGGAGTCACAATAACGTGGCTGAAATATGTTGACCAGACCACACACTAGAAAGTGAAGGGACGACAGGTTTCGGTCCGTCCAGGACCATTCTGAATCGACTTGAGAATGGTCTAGGACGGACCGAAACGTCGTCGTCCCTTCACCTTCCATTTGACTTGGTCGATCATTTCCTGGATTATCTTTCCTTTATATATTCTTCTCATCGACCTGTTTCCAGATACCCTCAGATAAACTCTTTTTCTACATACTATCTCTTTTTCCTGACCCTTGTCTTATGGTCATAATTTTCAGTTCGATCTTATACTCATAGAGCAGGAGAGAATGATGACTGGCTCCTGGTGTGTGTCGTGATACAAGGTCTCTGTGTCTTCCTCCTTCTGGGGCCACGACTGAGCAGAACTCTGGGTCCAATCCATTCTGGGTCAAGAGCAGAACTGATTGGGATGTGCTTGTATAAGGCCCAGAAGATAATATTATCATGTTGTGTGCATGCTATTGTTCTGCCTACTCAACACTTTCCACCATACGTATCTCTTAGATCTTACTTTAATATGTTGTTAATGTAAATAGTTATGAGTATTATTTAATTCGTATCAGTATGAATATTTCCAATAAAATAATAGATGGCACTCATTGGTACTCTGACGTCGCTTCCGTAAGTGCATGATGTCACATGTCCAAGGCAATAGTTGCTTGGGAGACATCAAATCACTCAATGAGTGACAAGATGGTTGACGTAGTGCGTGCGCGGGTGCGCATGACTGGCGCTAGAGAGCGCACCTGACCTCCTACCTGGCAGTACCTCAAGCACCAGGTGGTGAGGGTCCAGCCCGTCCTCCTAAGGTCCCCCACCCTCATGAAAGCGGTCACTTTAAAGTGTCCTAACCTACCAGAGGACCCAAAACAGAAAACGGGATAGTACGTCACTTTCGCCAGCGAGTAATAGGTCCCCCCTACAGGTAAGAGGTCTCCCGTCGCGGCTGAAAATCAATTACAGCAACGTATATACACCCCCTTCAAAATGACGTCATTACGTCATTTTGTGACGTCACAATCTATTTTGTGACGTCACTGCTTGTTCATTAACTAGAGAGGAACTCATTCGTCGTAAGTAATTGGTAACGACTTCTCTTACCTTCCTAACTCGAATATCAACTACTAAGACTTATACGAGAATCTTTAGGGAATTTCCAATAATACCTCTCCCAAGATGGCTGTTTAAAACCAGGTTATGGGGCTGTGAGCCCCGGGTCTGAGCCCCGGGTCTGAGCCCCGGGTCTGAGCCCCGGGTCTGAGCCCCGGGTCTGAACCCCGGCCACCATAAATGCCGTCAGTTTCTCTCGCGTATTGAGCTGTCTCACCTCACAGCCGTTTCTGTCTTCAATAATTACGGGAACCGTTAATTGGATAGTTAGTACCGCGCTAAATTGTGGTCCGGATCACCAAATTGATATTCAGTTAAAAAAGATAAATGGAGTCGTGAGATTTTGTCTATGTAACAGGGAGGAGCGTCAGAGCTGGGAGAACCGTCACATTTCACCAGGGAGGGGGAGGGGTGTCGAGGCTAGGATGATAGGAGGTGTAACAGACTGAGAGTGAGGATGGGAGGCTGGTAAGGATTAAGGAGGATATGAAGGGATGAGATGGTGTTTACCAATAATTAATCCGCCGTTACATAACCCAAGATAATGGTACCGTATCTATCCAATATTCACTTGAGCTCTGAGTGTGAGGCTTACAGTCTGGGCTCAGCTTGGGGCTGGGCGGCCCGTCAGATCAACAGGGCTCACGACTGCAGCAGACATTTCCAACTTGCAGCAGACATTTCCAACTTCCAGCAGACAACCAAACGTCTTGGTACGTCAAAAAACGTTGTTTGGGACGCCTCTATATGTGCTACGATTTAATCTCTCTCTTTCACAAAAGACTTATCTATTAAATCATCAGATTACATTTCACATCTGTACCTAATAGAAGCTAATAAAAGTCAAGTGTCGGTTGTAAGACAAATACTTTCCATAATAAATACTGAACAAGGAATAACATGTTGGGCACATTAGTTTAATTACCGGAAATTGTTACAAATGTCATAATTTCTTACTGTCAAAGTTAAATTTCAGCACAAAAATGTTCCATTGCATTTTAGTTTTGCGACTAAAAGTCTTGAAATTAAAAGTAGATGAGTCAGTTCAAATTTTAAACGAGAGCAATGAGGGTATCGCCCAGGTAATGTTAGCGTGCCCCCTGGGCAGTAGGGGCATGGGGCATCCCCAGTCTTGTGCGGGGCATGGGGCATCACCAGTCTTGGGCGGGGCATGGGGCATCACCAGTCTTGGGCGGGGCATGGGGCATCACCAGTCTTGGGCGGGGCATGGGGCATCACCAGTCTTGGGCGGGGCATGGGGCATCACCAGTCTTGGGCGGGGCATGGGGCATCACCAGTCTTGGGCGGGGCATGGGGCATCACCAGTCTTGGGCGGGGCATGGGGCATCACCAGTCTTGGGCGGGGCATGGGGCATCACCAGTCTTGGGCGGGGCATGGGGCATCACCAGTCTTGGGCGGGGCATGGGGCATCCCCAGTCTTGGGCGGGGCATGGGGCATCACCAGTCTTGGGCGGGGCATGGGGCATCACCAGTCTTGGGCGGGGCATGGGGCATCACCAGTCTTGGGCGGGGCATGGGGCATCACCAGTCTTGGGCGGGGCATTGGGCATCTCCAGTCTTGGGCGGGGCATGGGGCATCTCCAGTCTTGGGCGGGGCATGGGGCATCCCCAGTCTTGGGCGGGGCATGGGGCATCCCCAGTCTTGGGCGGGGCATGGGGCATCCCCAGTCTTGGGCGGGGCATGGGGCATCACCAGTCTTGGGTGGGGCATAGGACATCATCCAAGCAAATCAGGACTATCAGAAACACCTGTATTTTCATGTAATTAAAACCAATAATATTGACCTTAAAGCTGTCTTTCTACTAGACATTTATAAACACCATTACACATGTCTCCGCCGTTCCACAGTGGCGTCTGATAATGAAAATTACAATTATTCGTTACTTTTTCTATTGATTTGTGTTTGGAAAACCAGATCTTGCTGTCTTTTTTAGTTGAAGTATTCAACAGGTTTGTTGACGTGTTCTCTATGTTTCGTTTGTAAATGGCGGCGAAGTTTGGTTGTTATTGCAGTGTTACATAACAGAGAACACACTATGGCTGTTCTTCTTCTTTATGACCTGTCTTTATAAGTCCAAGGCAGACGTGTTCGTCACAATATTCTCGGGTTTGTGATGACTGATGAGCCAGATGTCTTTCCTTACACCGTGTTCCACCTTGGGAGAGTGGGTTGGTGTGAGAGGAGAGAGGGACATGGGGAGGAGTGAGGGAAGAGAGAGGGGAGGGGCGAGGAGGGTGAGAGACAGTATGGGGAGAGAGGTATGAGGGAAGGTATGGTGGGACAGCATCACGTGTTATGGTGTCATCTGAACGGACAGTTGTGACATATGCGGAAGGAAAGTGAAGTTAGAAACTTAGAAAGATGGGAGATGTGAGAGGGAAGAAACTTAGAAAGAGGGGAGAGGTGACAGGGAAGAAACTTTGAAAGAGGGGAGAGGTGACAGGGAAGAAACTTAGAAAGAGGAGAGAGGTGAAAGGAAGTATAATGAGTATTCTCAGTAGTGTAGAGGATCAGGGGAACCATTAAGACCAGAACCACAGCAGAGGACAACCAGGTGTTCCACTAGAGCACAAGCTGGAAGACTGTGAGGCCTCACCTAGCACGGTGAGAGAGGTGGGCGGGCTGGTGATGGGCGTGTGGGCGGCGCGATGCCTCATGCGACACATGAAGGAGGCGTGGGCGTCCGTCTGCGTCACCTCCTGGACGTACAACGTCCTCCCCGACCCGTACACGTACCTGTAGACGGAAGGGACAACACCTACACTCAAATATACACCAGGATTAATATGGGTATTTGGCTTACACAATTACTCACACTGAAAAAGAGTGCCAGAGCTAAGAAGGGTAAGCTACGAACATAGGCTAGTGGGACTGGCTCTAACATCCCCTAGAGGATAGAAGGAACAGAGATATGATCACAACTTACAAAATACTGAGGGGAATAGATCAGGTGGACAAGGATAGCTTCTTCTGTCTGACAGACAGGACAATATGTACTAAAATTTAATATGTCTAACACGCATCCTCTCTCATATGCCCTCACCCTCTCTTCCCCCCCCCCTCCCACTCCCCTTCACGTCTATCCTTCTCTCCCTTACCTCCTTACCCCTCCCCCTTATCCCCCACCCCTCCCCCTTAACCCCTACCCACTCCCCCTCACTCCTACCCATTCTGTCAAAACAAATTGAATGGCAAATGAATCGAGTGAGTTCAAAATTGGAAATGAGTTACATATGTGCTAACACGATGCTTTTATGGCTTGATAATACAACAACAACTCTTTTACAAGTCTGTTGTAGCAGGTGTGTTGAGTGTGTTGGCCACGGAGGGTCAACACTCTCATGTGTTGAGTGTGATGGTCAGGGAGGGTCAACACACTCATGTGTTGAGTGTGTTGGTCAGGGAGGGTCAACACTTCACTCATGTGTTGAGTGTGTTGGTCAGGGAGGGTCAACACTTCACTCATGTGTTGAGTGTGTTGGTCAGGGAGGGTCAACACTTCACTCATGTGTTGAGTGTGATGGCCACGGAGGGTCAACACTCATGTGTTGAGTGTGATGGTCAGGGAGGGTCAACACTCTCATGTGTTGAGTGTGATGGTCAGGGAGGGTCAACACTCTCATGTGTTGAGTGTGATGGCCACGGAGGGTCAACACTCATGTGTTGAGTGTGATGGTCAGGGAGGGTCAACACTCATGTGTTGAGTGTGATGGTCAGGGAGGGTCAACACTCATGTGTTGAGTGTGATGGTCAGGGAGGGTCAACACTCATGTGTTGAGTGTGTTGGTCAGGGAGGGTCAACACTTCACTCATGTGTTGAGTGTGTTGGTCAGGGAGGGTCAACACTTCACTCATGTGTTGAGTGTGTTGGTCAGGGAGGGTCAACACTTCACTCATGTGTTGAGTGTGTTGGTCAGGGAGGGTCAACACTTCACTCATGTGTTGAGTGTGTTGGTCAGGGAGGGTCAACACTTCACTCATGTGTTGAGTGTGTTGGTCAGGGAGGGTCAACACTTCACTCATGTGTTGAGTGTGATGGCCACGGAGGGATGGTCAACACAATAAACATAAAATAATGACACTCTCACAAAACTTGGTCAATACGGGCGCCAGTTCGCAGCGCAACATGCAATACACCAATGCAATAAACGAAATTAATTGAAAATCGTGTTATCTAGATTAATGGCGGACTGATACAATACCGGGCTGCATATTCCATTCCATTAATACCCTGATGAATACAAATAAAGATATCTATCATATATGATGAAATCGACACTGGATTGTAGTTCCCTCTCCTCACACACACACACACACACACACACACACACACACACACACACACACACACACATACACACACACACACACACACACACACACACACATACACACACACACACACACACATACACACACACACACACACACACACACACACACACACACACACACACACACACACACACATACACACACACACACACACACACACACACACACACACACACACAAACACAAACACACACACACACTGCCTACTGGAAACAGCTTACCTGTAACGATTCGAGAAAGAGACCTCGGAGTGGATGTGACACCTAATCTAACTCCTGAGGCACATATAAATAGGATAACGACAGCAGCGTACTCTACACTGGCGAAAATTAGAACTTCATTCAGAAACCTAAATGAGGAGGCTTTTAGGGCGCTTTACACTGCCTACGTGAGACCCGTCTTAGAGTATGCCGCGCCATCATGGAGCCCCCACCTGAAGAAACACATAAGGAAACTGGAGAAGGTTCAGAGGTTTGCGACGAGGCTTGTCCCAGAGTTACGAGGGATGGGATATGAAGAGCGTCTGAAGGAACTGAACCTTACAACAATAGAGAAAAGAAGGGAGAGAGGAGATATGATAGGGACATATAAAATACTCAGGGGAATTGACAAAGTGGAAATAGATGAAATGTTCACACGTAATAATAACAGAACGAGGGGACATGGGTGGAAACTGGAAACTCAGATGAGTCACAGAGATGTTAGGAAGTTTTCTTTTAGCGTGAGAGTAGTGGAAAAATGGAATGCACTTGGGGAACAGGTTGTGGAAGCAAATACTATTCATACTTTTAAAACTAGGTATGATAGGGAAATGGGACAGGAGTCATTGCTGTAAACAACCGATAGCTGGAAAGGCGGGATCCAAGAGTCAATGCTCGATCCTGCAAGCACAAATAGGTAAGCACAAATAGGTGAGTAGAAACACACACACACACACACACACACACACAAACATGCACTAGGAAGTGATGTGGTGGAGACAGACTAGTAAGCTAAGCATATCTAAACAATCACTCTATACATACGAAGATAAGAAAGAGTTAAATTGCATGAGACACATTGACTCACAGGATGCACCTCCTATGTATATCCACCCAAACTCACTCATATGTCTGTCTAACTGACCATGACACAATCCAGTAATCCCCCGTCTATAGTCACAGGTAAAGTGTTCAGTAAATCAACCATCATATTTCCAAAACGTATATATAAAAATCCTCACGCAAATATCGGAACACACTTGATTATATCTGAAAACTTCATGGTGGTGCTCGGCCAGCAGACGCCGCGAAGGGTCAGATAACGCATCGTGTCTGGCTGAAGATATTCTGATATCTTCCTGCTCTCTGACGCAAGAGAGCAAAGAGCAGTGCGCTTATCTTACTGACATGGCTCAGGGGATCACTCCACAAGCTCAGGTTTACTGCACCTCTCCTTCTCTTAGTCCCACCACAGGGCACCAGTGGCTCTGAACGCAGCATTGCAGCACTGTGATGCCGTGTTCAGGCTCTGAACGCAGCATTGCAGCACTGTGATGCCGTGTTCAGGCTCTGAACGCAGCATTGCAGCACTGTGATGCCGTGTTCAGGCTCTGAACGCAGCATTGCAGCACTGTGATGCCGTGTTCTGGCCCTGAACGCAGCATTGCAGCACCTGTGATGCCGTGTTCTGGCCCTGAACGCAGCATTGCAGCACCTGTGATGCCGTGTTCTGGCCCTGAACGCAGCATTGCAGCACCTGTGATGCCGTGTTCTGGCTCTGAACGCAGCATTGCAGCACTGTGATGCCGTGTTCTGGCTCTGAACGCAGCATTGCAGCACCTGTGATGCCGTGTTCAGGCTCTGAACGCAGCATTGCAGCACTGTGATGCCGTGTTCTGGCTCTGAACGCAGCATTGCAGCACTGTGATGCCGTGTTCTGGCTCTGAACGCAGCATTGCAGCACTGTGATGCCGTGTTCTGGCTCTGAACGCAGCATTGCAGCACTGTGATGCCGTGTTCTGGCTCTGAACGCAGCATTGCAGCACCTGTGATGCCGTGTTCTGGCCCTGAACGCAGCATTGCAGCACCTGTGATGCCGTGTTCAGGCTCTGAACGCAGCATTGCAGCACTGTGATGCCGTGTTCTGGCTCTGAACGCAGCATTGCAGCACCTGTGATGCCGTGTTCTGGCTCTGAACGCAGCATTGCAGCACCTGTGATGCCGTGTTCTGGCTCTGAACGCAGCATTGCAGCACCTGTGATGCCGTGTTCAGGCTCTGAACGCAGCATTGCAGCACTGTGATGCCGTGTTCTGGCTCTGAACGCAGCATTGCAGCACCTGTGATGCCGTGTTCTGGCTCTGAACGCAGCATTGCAGCACCTGTGATGCCGTGTTCAGGCTCTGAACGCAGCATTGCAGCACCTGTGATGCCGTGTTCTGGCTCTGAACGCAGCATTGCAGCACCTGTGATGCCGTGTTCTGGCTCTGAACGCAGCATTGCAGCACCTGTGATGCCGTGTTCAGGCTCTGAACGCAGCATTGCAGCACCTGTGATGCCGTGTTCTGGCTCTGAACGCAGCATTGCAGCACCTGTGATGCCGTGTTCAGGCTCTGAACGCAGCATTGCAGCACTGTGATGCCGTGTTCTGGCTCTGAACGCAGCATTGCAGCACCTGTGATGCCGTGTTCTGGCTCTGAACGCAGCATTGCAGCACCTGTGATGCCGTGTTCTGGCTCTGAACGCAGCATTGCAGCACCTGTGATGCCGTGTTCTGGCCCTGAACGCAGCATTGCAGCACCTGTGATGCCGTGTTCTGGCTCTGAACGCAGCATTGCAGCATACTGCCACAGCTGGAACACAGTTAAAATACATAGAAACACAAATAACAATTTCTAAAGAAAATATTGACCGTAAATCTTTTAATTAACTTTCATATTGTCTTGTTAACTGTGATTCAGGACGGCAACAATATTTAGTTACAAAAAGCTTTATTAGTCACTATTAATTAAACTATTACTGCTGGCAATTTGCATTCTAACATCAGTTTATTATGATAAATATCATAAGTTTATTTTGTCAATTCAATATTGCCTCTGTTAAATATTTTCACTTTCCAGTATATAAATATGTATCCATTGACCCACTACACCCATGAGTGACCATTGACCCACTACACCCATGAGTGACCATTGACCACTACACCCATGAGTGACCATTGACCACTACACCCATGAGTGACCATTGACCCACTACACCCATGAGTGACCATTGACCACTACACCCATGAGTGACCATTGACCACTACACCCATGAGTGACCATTGACCACTACACCCATGAGTGACCATTGACCCACTACACCCATGAGTGACCATTGACCACTACACCCATGAGTGACCATTGACCCACTACACCCATAAATGACCATTGACCACTACACCCATGAGTGACCATTGACCACTACACCCATGAGTGACCATTGACCACTACACCCATGAGTGACCATTGACCCACTACACCCATAAGTGACCATTGACCCACTACACCCATGAGTGACCATTGACCCACTACACCCATGAGTGACCATTGACCACTACACCCATGAGTGACCATTGACCACTACACCCATGAGTGACCATTGACCACTACACCCATGAGTGACCATTGACCCACTACACCCATGAGTGACCATTGACCACTACACCCATGAGTGACCATTGACCCACTACACCCATAAGTGACCATTGACCACTACACCCATGAGTGACCATTGACCACTACACCCATGAGTGACCATTGACCACTACACCCATGAGTGACCATTGACCCACTACACCCATGAGTGACCATTGACCCACTACACCCATGAGTGACCATTGACCCACTACACCCATGAGTGACCATTGACCACTACACCCATGAGTGACCATTGACCACTACACCCATGAGTGACCATTGACCCACTACACCCATGAGTGACCATTGACCACTACACCCATGAGTGACCATTGACCCACTACACCCATGAGTGACCATTGACCCACTACACCCATGAGTGACCATTGACCACTACACCCATGAGTGACCATTGACCCACTACACCCATGAGTGACCATTGACCCACTACACCCATGAGTGACCATTGACCACTACACCCATGAGTGACCATTGACCACTACACCCATGATCACCCCCCCCCCTGCAGTTTTCAAAATATCGGAAATATCGCAAATCTGACTCATGAGTCATAATTTGGAGCAAAATTCTGGCTCTCTGCATATATTTGCAGTTTGAAATTACGACTTTTTATACCAAAAACGGCAATCGGTCCCATTTTGCCCCCCCCCTGCAGTTTTCAAATTATTGGAAATATCGCACATATACCCCACATACACACTGTGCCACACACTGACTGTGTCACATAATGTTTACGGGAGTTAAACCTCACGTCGCTGGAAGACAGAAGAGTTAGGGGGGACATGATCACCACATACAAGATTCTCAAAGGAATTGAAAGGGTAGATAAGGACATGCCATTTTACACAAGGGGCACACGCACTAGGGGACACAGGTGGAAACTGAGTACCCAATTGAGCCATATATATTAGAAAGAACTTTTTCAGTGTCAGAGTGGTTGACAAATGGAATGCATTAGGAAGTGATGTGGTGGAGGCTGACTCCATACACAGTTTCAAGTGTAGATATGATAGAGCTCAATAGGCTCAGGAATCTGTACACCAGTTAATTGACTGTTGAGAGGCGGGACCAAAGAGCCAGAGCTCAACCCCCACACACACTGTGCCACACCTATTCCCCCTAAAGGTTATGGTAACTGGTGTGGAATAATTGCTGATTGTAGAAGCTCTCAGCTAAAAAATTGGATTTTGATGTCATTTAAATTGCACTTTGGTGGTTTTAGCTGTTCAAGTTTTTTGTACAATTATCATTAAAGGTATCGTATACCCGCATGATATTGTTAGTCACAATAAGGGGCTGTTCATGATTACATTAGTAACAACAGGGGCTACACATTATATTAGTAACAACAGGGGCTACACATTATATTAGTAACAACAGGGGCTACACATTATATTAGTAACAACAGGGGCTACACATTATATTAGTAACAATAGGGGCTACACATTACATCAGTAACAATAGGGGCTACACATTACATCAGTAACAACAGGGGCTACACATTACATCAGTAACAATAGGGGCTACACATTACATCAGTAACAACAGGGGCTACACATTACATCAGTAACAATAGGGGCTACACAATACATCAGTAACAATAGGGGCTACACAATACATCAGTAACAATAGGGGCTACACAATACATCAGTAACAATAGGGGCTACACAATTCAGCAGTAACAATAGGGGCTACACAATACATCAGTAACAATAGGGGCTACACAATACATCAGCAACAATAGGGGCTACACAATACATCAGTAACAATAGGGGCTACACAATACATCAGTAACAATAGGGGCTACACAATTCAGCAGTAACAATAGGGGCTACACAATACATCAGTAACAATAGGGGCTACACAATACATCAGCAACAATAGGGGCTACACAATACATCAGTAACAATAGGGGCTACACAATACAGCAGTAACAACAGGGGCTACACAATACAGCAGTAACAATAGGGGCTATACAGTGCAGAGTCGAGCAGCCATACAGAGGCGAGGCAGTTACTGAGGATGTTACGTTCACCAAGTTCGTCAAAAGAAAATCCCATGCATGGGGAGCACTGACACCTGTGAGGCGAGTGTGAGCACTGTGTAGGTGTACCTGGCACTGTGTAGGTGTACCTGGCACCGTGTAGGTGTACCTGGCACTGTGTAGGTCTACCTGGCACCGTGTAGGTGTAC